>NC_068383.1:10356343-10676720 GCF_023724105.1 Carassius gibelio
CTTCAATAACTGCACATTGCGATAAAGGGGGAATAAATAATCTCAAGGCTTAATACCGGTATATCTCCACCAATATTCTTCACATTGAGTGTAAAATCTGTAGATTGAAGTTGATGATACACGGTTCAATGTCACCAAGCAATGTTGCCTGGGCATTTCCCATTGAGAATGGGCAAAACATTTCTATCTGGATATATTAGATCAGTCGTGGGCCCTGTGTCTTACCTGGTTGCCTGTTGAAGTCAACATTGCCCAGCAACATTGCTCAAACAGTGGCCCCATGTATCATCCCCTTTAGAACAGGGGGTTGTGTGTGCATGTGTACATTTGATGTAAAGGGTTTTATCTTTTGCCACAGTCATGTGGTAGCAGTGGAATGTGGATCGAGGCTAAATATAGTTATGTAAGAGAGGGGAAGAGCATGAGAATCAGAGAGCGAGAGATCAGATGGGAGGCATTTACTGTTTACTGATGTTCATTGTTGCATGAACTGACACTTTAATTCACACCATATGCCTCCACCATTTAGGAAATATATGCAATCAATCACTGCTCCATTCAAGTCAATTCATGTCTGTATGACTCCAGGGCTCTTAAGCGAAAACTGAGCAGCTCACCCCTTTCAGTATGTCCACGGCATTTGTGCTGAGCCAAGATGTGTAGATGATCTCTTCAGTCAGGATGGACTCAAAAAGGTCATCCTCATTCTCCGCCTCAAAGGGGGCGTGGCCAGATAACATCTCATACAGCAGCACACCGAGAGCCCACCAATCAACCGATGGCCCATACAGCATCTCCTGAAGGATCTATATGACCGTATAAATAACACATTTAGGACATCCTGCCATCTCTCTCTCACACACACTTCCACACTGATCACACACTTCCATAGATTATCTTTTCACCAAAAACTAACATACACCAATAGAAGCAGTTTATATCTACAATATGATATTATACTATATTGTATTATATTATATTATATTATATTCTGAAAGAACACAAGCATGAATGAGGAGTTATTTTAGTATTATTTATATGCTATTATAGTACTTATTCAATTTAAAATTAGCTTATATTTTCAGCTGGAAGTTGACAAAACTCATGCTCAAAGTCAATCTGACACAATATGAATGCAGCATAACACTTCTGATTCTTCTAGAATTTTGTGAAGCAGAATTTTGTGTGCATTTTAGTGTGTGTTTGAATGGGTTGGAGTGTTTGAATCACCTCTGGAGCAATGTAATCTGGGGTTCCACAGAAGGTTCCTGTGACAACACCCTCAAACATTCCCTCCTTGCACATGCCAAAATCAGCCAGTTTACAATGACCATCTTTATCCAGCAGAACATTATCCAGCTTCAGATCCCTGAAATAATACAAATATAAAAAATATGCTCAGATTCAGTCCATTATGGCAGAGAGAGAGAGAGAAAGAGGGAGGGAGAGAGAGAGATTTATGTATGTTGATATTTTTTATTTGCTAGGTAAACCACTTCTGCACGAAAATCTGCATTATAATATTTTTAAAGAAAAATTACAAATGACACGCACACACATTCAAAATAATGCTTATACTTTTTCATACAGTACATTCATATTCGGTCCACAGTAACTGCATGAATGCTGATATTTGGCCATTTGTCCATTAACAGAATTGACGTGTATGCCACCTGATATTTTGCTCTCTCCTTCAGTGCCAGTGGTGTTTTCAAGTATTACACTGCAGCTTTAAAGATCTATGTGGTAAAGGTTTGTAATAATAGAAACGCTGAGGTAAGAATTAGTCTCACAGTGTTAATAAACCTCAGAGGATGCAGAAGTGGCAATTAAAAAGAGAAGACAGGATGGAAAGCTATTCAGAGAAAACACACAAAGAACAGTTTAACTGAGAAACTACATTTCTAACATCATTTGCTCACCTTCATGCTGTTCTAAACTCATTTGACTTCTTCCAGCAGCTTGAAAATTCAGATAAACTCCACATTTAATGTTCCATTAAAGAAAGTCAAATGTGTTTAGAACATCATAAGGGAAAGTAAATGATACCAGAATTTTCCTTTTGAATTAAATATCCTTTTTATTTCTGTCTTACGTGCATTTGTCTGTCTAACCTGTATATTATTCCCTTGCTGTGGAGGAATATTAAAGCAGATGTGATCTCCGCTGTGTAGAATCTGGCTCTGTTCTCCTCAAACTTTCTCGATTTCTGAATGTGAAACATCAGATCTCCTCCATTCACAAACTCCATTACAAAAAACAGACGCTCCTGTGAAAAGATTAAGACATTAAGATAAAGATTCATTTAAAAGACAACAACAAACACTAGATTACCACCTTCAACATCAGGAAATTCAGCTTCTTACAGGGAGTCTTTTAAGAGACCAGACAGTTAAGCCAGTGTGTCACAGCCATTAGAAGATTCATGGGAGAGACAGACGAAGCAGAAACATAAATACTGTTTAGTCAGCAAAGAAGACTACAGAAGACGCCGGATTATGGGACTTTGAGAGCTGGAAGGTGGGCTAAAACGAAGTGCATCATAAGTTTAAATTGACAGCACTTAGCCTCTGTTTATGTCCAGCATGGCCAATGCATCAAACTCAGACCGCACACCCAGGGACCACCCACAGTCGGTTTACTGACCGTGTGATACAGGCTGCACACAAAATGCAATGATTTTCAGTAGTGAAATATTCAGAGTAAGATGGGGGAAGATGCCCACAATAGGAACAGTGTGGATTTATTGCAAACTGTACCATATTTAGAAATAACTTTAGCAGCTATAGTATGATGATGCATAATGCAATATATTTGTTTGTTATAGAAGGAAATCATAAAAGAAGGCCATTTTGCCCAACCTCTGGGGCAGGAAGCCCAACACGGTAAACTTACACTGATTGTTATGGATACATCTAACATCATTTTAATTATTTATTTATGTATAACACTACACCAATTTTCCTCTTCTTATTTTATGCAATTCATGTAAAATGCTGAGCCAAATATTGCATTAATTAATATTATGGTAAATATATATTATAATACAATAATAACTTTACAATTTAGCTGAATTTCCAGTCATAATGGATAATTGATAACGGTCATATTTATTTTAAGATGAAAAGTGAAATCTGTGTCAAAGAGCAAAATTAAAGTTTAGTGCTAATTTGGAACGGACACTTCTGGACTAATTTCTTATGCATTTATTTTTTAAAAACATTCACAGAGACGGACTAATTTTTCCATACCAATCTGTTAACATCATCCGCTTCTCAGTATACAGTATTAAATTAAGATGATGTTTGGTTCTATACCAGATAAACAAACTATCTATAATGCTTACCAGAATATATCTCATTTAGAGCTAATTAGCATCAAGCTACACATGAAAATGTATGATTTTTAGTGTTTTTGCTTAAAACCCACTTTAAACCAACATCTACTGTATTGTGTTTGTAATAACTTCCGATTGTGATCTACTGTAAAGTTGATTTGATTCTAAAATAAGCAGACATGAACTCTTTGTATGGTTTTATAATGGATTGAATGCTACACCTACTTATCTTGTGCCATAAACATACTTTATTGTTATGAAATAACATGAGCTGCATTAAAAAAAAAAACTCACAGAAAATGTGTTGCAAAGAAGGGGTGGGGGAAGGACACAGGACGAAAAAAAAGGTCCTTGCTTTTTCACACATTAAATGATCCATAGGGTTCTATTGTTTCCATTCAAAAGCATCATTGCACTGAATTTTCGCATTCAGTGTAACAATGCCTTTACTGTGGTATGTTCCATTTCATACTTATCCTTCCCTAAATGACATGTAATAAAAAACTGACTGTGCCTGGCTGCTTTTCATTAGTAAGACAGTAAGTGAGCATTAACAAACAGACACACACATTCACTCCGTAACAGTGCCACACACCTCAGGCCCTCTGAGATCATTGATATTCACCACGTGTTGTGGTGCTAATTACCATAACCCGGTCCTCAGAGGGTCATGATTGTACTTTGTATGACGCTCACGTGTGGATTGATTATGTGCGTCAGGACTGTGAAGGAGCAGAGACAAACCGGCTCATAAATTATTTTTCTCATTACAAACACACTGTAGATTTGGCAGCGAGACCTTGAGGATGTTCCTGCACATCCATGTTCACGTGGACTCTGCAGTAATAAATCCAGAGAGGTCATCATGTCGGATCTGTTCTACTGATCATGAAACCTAGGTCTTCAAATCCTTTTGCAATCAGTGTGTATGTGTGTGTGGGCGCATGTTTTTAAAACCTTGTGTACAATCAAGGTAAAGTAATCAAATGTAGTCTTACAAATGCTACAGTGTGTGTTTTAGGTGGGTCTGTATGATTGTAAAAGCTACATTAGGCCATCCACTGTTGACCTCTCTCTTCTAGAGGCTTCAAGCAAAACACGCAAGCAGAACATAGCAGACCTCTGATCTCTCACAACACAGAGAGAAAGAACAAGTACACATACACAGAAAATGTGAAGTAGAATTTAACCAACATGACAAACTGAAGCTTATTACTATACTGCCCCCTACTGATGAGGTGAAAACTACATGCTCTCATTTAAAGAACAGAATATACCAGGGGTTCTATGGCCCTATTATACATACATATATATATATATATATATATATATATATATATATAGGACCATATAAACCATATGTTTATATATAACCACACATACATACATATGGTTTAATAATTTATTTATAATTAGCTTTATTTAAAAACAATACATAGCTAGGTGAATGTGTGATGTGTCTGTCCCTCACCGGTGTTTGGAAGCAACAGTAAAGCTGAGTGAGGTAAGGATGACTGGAAGCGAGGGATAACACTCGTTTTTCTGTCATTGTGCACTCCACATCATCATCCTGCAGTATGATGTCTTTCTTTAACACCTTCACTGCAAACACCTGATCCGAACCATTCAACCGCACCAACATCACCTATTTACACAGAACACCAACAGACTTGTGAAGTGCATGTGATACATGTGTATTATCTTTCCTTTCACTTGTGAAGACATCATTCACCCAGACTTTCTGGCACAAAATTGTCAGCATAATATTTTAATATTAAACAGCACAGCCCAGAAACGTTTTTTTTAATAATAATATAATAATGTATAATATTATAAAATATTATATATTTTTAAATATATTTTTTTATATACACCGCATAAACTTTAAACAGTTACAGAAATAGTTACATAACATTATATTTGAAAAAAAAAAAAAAATAGTCTGCAATCTTTGTGCTGCATAGTCATAATGGACCTGATGTAAAGAGGAACTGTCTTAAACACGGACCTTGCCGAAGCTGCCTTTTCCTAACACCTGCAGCAGTGTGAAGTTAGACATTCCCAGCTTTCGATCTGGGTCTTTTTTAGATGGCCCTCGATCTCCTCTCACGCTCAATGTACGGCACTGAGTGTCCATACCTGCGAGACCCTGAGAAGAGAGACAAATTATTTTTTCCTTATAGTCTCTGACTTATGTAGGACAATATCAATTGTCCTGTTGATGGTCCTGTGTTACTTCCCCTTAATTTCTCTGTTTACTTCACTAAAGTTTGATTTTGTCCTATTTTTAGTGCATGCAGCCAAGAATGTACAGTTATGTGTAATGTCAATAAAGCACATTATTAAACTTAAACTGAGGGAGATTTACACACACAGACAGATCACATATTTCAATTTTAAAAAGACAGAGTGCACAAGTGTGTA
This sequence comes from Carassius gibelio, assembly GCF_023724105.1. Classification (NCBI taxonomy): domain Eukaryota; kingdom Metazoa; phylum Chordata; class Actinopteri; order Cypriniformes; family Cyprinidae; genus Carassius; species Carassius gibelio. The sequence continues at coordinate 10,362,105 of NC_068383.1, forward strand.
TTTACCACTGAGTTGCGTTTGGTCATTCCTCCCGGCTGAAGGCCCATTTCTGCCAATTTATTGGCCAGTTCTACATTGTTGACTCCACAGTTTGGGGCAACATTTCCCTTACAGCGGATATGGACATTCATTTTACAAACTGCAGACGTAAAAACACAACACCAGATGAGCCTCAAACAACAGCATCAATAAGACAGATGCATGCATTTATGACAAAGAAGAGAAAGAGAGAAAAGTACTTTTGCATTGCAATCCTTGCCGTACGATGCCCCACAGCAAAGAGCCACAGTGGTCACAGAAAGTAGGAACCTTATAATTGTGGATGTTGAACTTATGGGGAATGTTTATACTGAAACCCTGATTCGTAGTCTGTAAAAAGAAGGAACAAAGTTTAAAAAAAATAATAAAAAAAACAGAACAGAACGTTTCAGCAATTCTATTCCTGACCAGTAGGTGTAAAAAATGGCATCTGTGTTTATTAGGGCACAGGCAGCAGTCGCTTAACCAACATACAGTATGACACAATTGGTGTGTCTGTGTTTCTCAGAAACTCGATGGTAAGAATTTCTAAAATTGTCCACAGATGAAAAAAAAACCCAGATAAGTCATATTGTGAGAATTCCCCCACACACAAAAATGAACTGCAAAAGCTTTTTAGATTAGGGTTGCATTACCTGTTCCTTTGCAGGTTTCTTCATGCGTGGACAGACCGTAACCACAAACTGATGACATCGCTTGTGTACCACACAGGTGCACACTATCATGCACACATACAAGCACACACAGCTGATTATAACCTATAATACAATAAATTTAAACACAGATCATGTCCATTAATATAGAGACAGAGTGGCAACTCACCTTGACATTGGTAGCCCTGTTTGCCAAAAACACCCCTGGAACAAAGAAAACAATGTACAATTAAAATATGACAAAGTTTGTTCAGCCACTCACTTGAAGCATTTGTACACACAGTTCCCTGTAAAGCACTTTTATTCTGTAATTTATATTGTTCTCAATTTTTGATTATAATAATAAACTTTAATTGTATAGAAAAGTAGTTGTACACACAATGTCCGTTTACAAAAGAATGAACACTACCTGACATTTTACAATGATTCAAATGTTACTGATTACTAATTTGTAGGAATGTCATTGCAAAACTCATCTCATCAAAATGCAAATCAGTCATAACAATGTACACATTTTTATCCTTTGTGTGCTTGTTTTTTTTTAATATATTTTTGGCTAATTTGTTCATATTTTCAGCCTTACCAATAAGAGTTTAGTATTCTCAGCTGTTTATTTTATTTTTTTAATGGCGTTTAAATCCATTCTTTAAAAGACCTATGAATTTTTAATTAGGGTACTACTAAAAGTGTGTAAAAGTGTACACATTTTAAAAAACTCACAAAAAAGTGCTACTTAAAAAAATGTAAAAAAAAAGATGTACATTTGTGTCAAAGGTGCAATACCATATAAATTCTTTGCAGTGGAAGCAGAAAGTTGGTTGCTTAAGGAAGGTCGACATAAACTTGTGCCCGTTTACTTGATGGATTTTTCTTCGAACTGCCTGTTGCCGCTTTCGAGTGAATTCCTTATAGGAATGCGTGTTTCCTCCAGCATCATCTAAACACAGATAAACAGAAAAGCTTTTATTATTTCATGATGCATGATTTTCTTACAATACATAGGTATTTCCTATAATGTCATGTAACATTCTGTTGATTATATGAGGGGGAAGAGAGACAGATTATCAGCCAATGGTTCACTGGTATTATTAAGTCTAGTCTATTCTCTGCAGGCCTAACCACAGGTCTTTAAAGGAAGCCAGCTTCACACAACCCTGCACAGTGGGTGAGCGATTCGCACATAGCATACACTTCACACACAAGATGCTCTGACAGATGCAGTGTCTATAAAAAACTGACTGAAGTTGGCTTTTTGTGTCTTAGTGTTTCTTAGAATGTTGACAAGTCTGGAACCATGTTAACATTTAACATTTAGTGTGCATGTGTGTTTCCACCATTATGGCCTATACAGTGCAATTCATCAAAAACAATTTTAGATTTTCTACTTTTATTCAATCATTAGCTATGAAACAAACCATGTGATCTCGATACGCCTCTGAGTTCCAGTCCAAAAATAGCCCAGTCATACTGGCTGTCAAACTGATGTTTTAAAATGTATGAATAAATGTACATTTCTGCATGAAAACATTTAAAAAAAAATAGAAACAATTTAAAAAATACAAAACAACAAAAAAAGAAAAAAAAAGAAAAGAACAAGGAAGAGGAGGCACGCACCATCTACAAATGAGCCTGTGAGAGTAACCAGGATGTAGACCTTACCCTCAGGTTCAAGATCAATCTGTAACACAAAAATAAATAAATAAATATATAAATAAATAAAAATTAACATTTAAATGTTTTAATTTAACCACAGTTTGGCAACAATTTCATTCTTTTTTTATAAAATTATCAAACAACACAAACAGAAGTATGGGAATAACTTGAATATACAAATGTTACATAAATACAATATTATATTTTAAATTCCTATACAGGTCCTTCTAAAAAAAATTAGCATATTGTGATAAAGTTCATTATTTTCCATAATGTAGTGATAAACTTTCATATATATTAGATTCATTGCACACCAGCTGAAATATTTCAGGTCTTTTATTGTTTTGGCATACAGCTCATGAAACCCAAAATTACTATCTCAAAAAATTAGCATATCATGAAAAGGTTCTCTAAACAAGCTATTAACCTAATCATCTGAATCAACTAATTAACTCTAAACACCTGCAAAAGATTCCTGAGGCTTTTAAAAACTCCCAGCCTGGTTCATTACTCAAAACCGCAATCATGGGTAAGACTGCTGACCAGAAGGCCATCATTGACACCCTCAAGCAAGAGGGTAAGACACAAAAAGAAATTTCTGAACGAATAGGCTGTTCCCAGAGTGCTGTATCAAGGCACCTCAGTGGGAAGTCTGTGGGAAGGAAAAAGTGTGGCAAAAAATGCTGCACAACGAGAAGAGGTGTCCGGACCCTGAGGAAGATTGTGGAGAAGGACCAATTCCAGACCTTGGGGGACCTGCGGAAGCAGTGGACTGAGTCTGGAGTAGAAACATCCAGAGCCACCGTGCACAGGCGTGTGCAGGAAATGGGCTACAGGTGCCGCATTCCCCAGGTCAAGCCACTTTTGAACCAGAAACAGCAGCAGAAGCGCCTGACCTGGGCTACAGAGAAGCAGCACTGGACTTTTGGACAAATTTTGCATGTCATTCGGAAATCAAGGTGCCAGAGTCTGGAGGAAGACTGGGGAGAAGGAAATGCCAAAATACCTGAAGTCCAGTGTCAAGTACCCACAGTCAGTGATGGTCTGGGGTGCCATGTCAGCTGCTGGTGTTGGTCCACTGTGTTTTATCAAGGGCAGGGTCAATGCAGCTAGCTATCAGGAGATTTTGGAGCACTTCATGCTTCCATCTGCTGAAAAGCTTTATGGAGATGAAGATTTCGTTTTTCAGCACGACCTGGCACCTGCTCACAGTGCCAAAACCACTGGTAAATGGTTTACTGACCATGGTATTACTGTGCTCAATTGGCCTGCCAACTCTCCTGACCTGAACCCCATAGAGAATCTGTGGGATATTGTGAAGAGAAAGTTGAGAGACGCAAGTCGAAACACTCTGGATGAGCTTAAGGCCGCTATCGAAGCATCCTGGGCCTCCATAACACCTCAGCAGTGCCACAGGCTGATTGCCTCCATGCCACGCCGCATTGAAGCAGTCATTTCTGCAAAATAATTCCCGACCAAGTATTGAGTGCATAACTGAACATAATTATTTGAAGGTTGACTTTTTTTTGTATTAAAAACACTTATTTTATTGGTCGGATGAAATATGCTAATTTTTTGAGACAGGCATTTTGGGTTTTCATGAGCTGTATGCCAAAATCATCAGTATTAAAACAATAAAAGACCTGAAATATTTCAGTTGGTGTGCAATGAATCTAAAATATATGAAAGTTTAATTTTTATCATTACATTATGGAAAATAATGAACTTTATCACAATATGCAATTTTTTGAGAAGGACCTGTAGAAGGAAAAAAAATGCTTTCCACACTTTCTACCCTAGATAGGTTTTTTTGACAGAAACGCTTACGAATTGAGTGTAACTGACGATTACTTTTGATGACTCTACTGTGGCCTTTTAAGATTTCACCATTTTTCCCTGATATTCACAGGCCTTCTAGGAAACAAGTTCCCTGGCATTTTCAGTATGTCCAGGACTGTAAGAAGCCCTCTGCACCTGTGTTGCAGCCTGGAGTTAAACCATGCCATGCCTTTTTTTTTACATTTCTGTCACTGGTGTAGTTCAGGTTCCTTGCTACTGATGCCTTTGGCTTGCTTAGTTGGGCACGCTTGACTGACTGATTGCACAAACACTATTGGAAAAGATCTGAACTGGATGACGTCATTAATGAATCATCAATTAACTGACTTTAGCTGAAAAATTACTCTTTGTTATTGTCTTCTTGCATATTGACAAACCTTTCCTGTTTGACACTGTAAAGCTACTTTGACACAATCAGTTTTGTATAAAGTGCTATACAAATAAGGGGGGGGGGGGGGGTGTATATAACCCTTTTGTATGACAAGTCTGTTTATTTCATGTCAATACATTTAGGCAAACAACCACATGTTGAAAATAATATCTGTGCCAAATACAACCAATCAACCACCCATTCATACCGTCCACTGTTCCACATTTACACCACGGAAAATGTAAATGAGGTCAGGCAGGTATGAAATATCAGAGCTAGACTTCTGATTACTGGTGACCAAAAAGATAAAAGAGATAAATGGAAAGACAAACTCAGAATTGGAAAGAGACAGCAAGGTGTTTATGAGCCTGTGGTAAACCGGTGTAGAAAACCAACTTTGTGGGCGTGTGTCGACGTGAATGTGATCCAAAAATAAACCCAATGTGCTCATGTATGTTATGACAGAATCATGGGTTAAAGAAACTAACTATATAGGGATAAAAGATATTGCATGCAAACAGCATGAACAAGGGAGTGGCCAACCAGATTAGCCAATCAGAAAAGACATCTTTGGATGTCAGCTGAGGCTCTGTGGTTGAATGGATGGTGGTGGTCTAAATAGAAGTCTGATGACAATTAGCAAAACATCACTAACAACATCTTTGTTGTCCATGATTTGCCATAATCAGCATTCAGTGAGCTAAAAATACATTGTGCCTGTTTCTTTATCACATACATACTACATAGAAGTTATTTTTAAACTAATTTGCTTCAGCAACTTTCAATTGAGTTCAACTGAATATATTTTTTTCCGCCACACTCATACTTCCTTTCATTTGGTCAGAACTGAAAGCGGAAAAATTCACACAGACTCCAATGCACACAACTTCCATTTTATACACTTTTGATGCTAGTTTCACTGACTGATAAGACAGCATAACAGAAACTGCTGGATTCCTAGAGGCAGTTCCCATATAGGGAAGCTTGTACACACTCTTACACACCCACACACACACTCTTACTTGTGTGTGTGCTGTTTTGAACAGCAGGTTTCACATACCATTTATCCCAAAAGCCTGAGGCTCTACACAGAAACAAATACACGCACTCACAGGAGACTGAAACTTGGCACAAAATGCTCACAGGCCAGACAGACTGAAAGCAGAGTATCATTAATAAGCGGTTATGTGACCTTCAGGTGCACAAACAATAAAAATGGGGCATTGTTTCTCTAAGGTCCACTGAACTTCATCTGGAACCCAATAGAAGGTTATTAGAAGTATATATTTATTATATATAATGTTTAAAAATATAATGTTCAGGGTCAGTAAGATTTTTTCTCTTACGTTCACCATGCATTTATTTGACCAGAAATAGACTAAAACCACTAATATTGTGAAATATAATTAGACTTTAAAATAACAATTTTTTCTGCTTTAATCAATTTCAAAATCGCAGCAGGCATCACTCCAGTCTTCAGTGTCAGATGATTTGGCGCTGAAGAATAATTTCCTTGTGTTGAAAATGATAATATTGTGAATATTTTAATAGAAACCCTGATTCTTTTTTCAGCATTCTTTCAAAGTTCAAAAGAACACCATCTATTTTAAATAGTAATCCTTATCTGAATATTTCCTGACTTATTTTATTTTATTTTTTGCAACAAACATATCTGAAACATATTTAAATTAGCATTCTTGATGCATACAGGCATAGTTTAAATTTTATTTTACTTTTTTCTATTTGTTACAAAACAATTATATGTCATGCATTAGAGTTTATGACCTCAAATAATTGAGATTTGATTTAAAACAATTTCTAGACAAGCATTTAAAAATAATAATATTCATTTAAAGCATTTCAGTATATATACATACAGTATAAGTTGAACTTAAAATAAACTTGAGGCCAATAACAAAGTGTCTCCCATGTTACGGTTTACTAAATGAACAAATGTTCAGGACATGTACAGTAAAAACAAGATGATCCGTATCTCTAAAAATAATGTCCCTGTGCATAAGCATTCCGGGAAAGGAGAACTAACAGTACTTGGGCTGAATAATAAGGCAACAAGACGACTTTCACCACTTCTGCTGATGAAAAGCAAACCGATTTGCGTGTGCATATTCAGCCTGATCACTGAAATGCTGACAGCAAGTGTTTTACAACTACTGCGTCGTGGTGACCAAGCTGCAATGTTGAGTTAACACACTGATATGGCTTAGCTCTGAAGGCAGTAAGATCTAACACCACAGAGCAAGATGTTTCAGCTGGTCTTAGCTGCACTGAATGTCCAAATTGAGCTGACTGACTGCATATTAGGCCTCAACTTCCTTTCATTAGCCTCTGATCATGTATCAGGATAGCTTCATCTGTGTCTAGAGCTGCTGTCAAAGGCCTGATTCTGGATCAGTGAGCAATGCACTGTCGGACACGAGGGAGTAAGTGTGAACCCACACAGATGATGGTGGAAAATGATAATACTCACAACCTCAACAAGTCTGCTGTTCACACACAAAAGAAAAACACAACAGCACAAAACAAGAGACTACACAAAAAAACAACAACAACAACGGAACAATACAATAGAACAGAATAAAATAAAACTAAAGTTTAACCAGTTAGAAATTAACTTAAACATACACATCATAGCACAAACTTTTCAACTTTTTTTTTAACACAAGTATTTAATACAAATAAAAGCTAAGAAAAAAGAAGAAGCAGCAGCAGAAATATCATAGCTGCAGAAGGAGAGGGCTGTAACACTTTCTAATTTATTTTTCTGCTGTAGACGAAGATTGCACAAAATCATGCAAGCCACTTTTGCCACAACTGTGATAAAATAGGCTGATCAACTTCAAACCAAAATAGTGTGTTTTACATTATAACTGATTTTGATTTCAAATGATGTTTTCAATTAAAATTCCTCAACGTTAACCATTCCATAGCATTCATGTGGCTCAAACAGTAGTGCACGGTGCTAGCAATGCCAATATCAAGGTTCGATACTTTAAAAAAGCCAATGTAAACACTTCGGTCTGCCAAATGCATAAGTGTCATTTTTGTATCAAAATGTTTAAATTAAATGTAGGTTGATAGGTATGCAGTATGGCGATGAGGGATGGCAGATTCATTACTTAAAAAAAAAAAAAAAAAAAGTTAATTTGATTATCAGAATAATTCATGCATATAATTTAACATATTTTCAGGTAGCATTACAAGTGACAGATTGTGACAGCATTCTCTTTACCTGATATTTGCAAAAATAATTAAATTACTTTTTAGATTAATTTTGATAAATACATTAATAAACTTTTTTTAATTTTCTGCAAGCAAATATGAGAACATTGTATCAAAGTTTAGGACAGCACAAAGGAAAGTGTCATGTCAACATATAAAAACCAATCTCCAGTAACTTTAAGAAGACAGTTACTTACAATCCTTAAGGAAAACTGCAAATGTGTGATCAGTTCATGGTAAATTAACACAGCTAAATAATAAACATTCCTCACCCATCCTTCAAATGACTCCTCTGTGTTCGTGCTCTTCATCAGATCATCAAACTGGATGGTGCAGTTGGCCACGAAGTCATCGTACCCGATCGGTGCGTCATGAAAAACGGCCAGCTCTACCTGCTTGCCGTGGTTGACGGTAACGGAGAACTCCTCGTTATAAGTGGGCATGTTGGTTTTCTGCTTGGTGTGCGTCTGTCCGATCTTATACTCGTCCACTTTCACTATGATGTACGGGTCCAGGGTCTGGTTCACCTTGCTGAACATCACGGCGTGTCGCATAGAGGTGGTCGTGTGCTTCAGGTCCACCGCTTCGCCGATGCGCAACTTCAGATACCCGTTAAACCTCATGGTGTCCTCTAAACTCGAGCCTAGCAAATCTAAGCCTCGCTGACTTAGTCAATGTTGGACATTATATCACTTAAATGGAAAAGTGTAAATGCACAAACGCACCCCAGTTAGAAGCCTCTGCATCTGAAAACAAAGCTCTGTTTGAAACACCTGCTTTGCGGAAGGACTGCAGCGAGTTGGCAGAATGGGGAAGTGAAGGAGTTCACGCCTGACTACGCGTCTCCCTCAAGGGAGTCAGTCACAATAAGAAACGTTACTCTCAGGCTCTGTTTTTACATCTTGTTTTATCCGTAAGTCGACTGACTTGTTACGAGGTCGCCTTTGCACATTTGTCCTTGACACTTTCACAATCCGTCAATAATTTGCTGGATTTTGGACTTAAACACGTCAGGCAAACCTTTGTATGACAAACTTCGGAGAGGTCTACTGAGCAATAGGGCGTCGAGGAAACTGTAGAGAAATTGTCCAGATATGTTTCTTTAAACAAAGCCTCAGGTGGGCCATCTCTGAAGTAGGCTACCTGCATTTGGAATGCCGTTGAAAATGAAAACACACCTGATTTATCGCGAGCATGTGGAAACACCGCCACCTGTCGGCATACTTTTTCAACAGCAATCGTTAAGTATTAAATAATGTGAAAAAATATAATTTGATGAGATTGTATATAAACAAATGAACAAATATTTATTTTTAAAATTTGTATATTCTTTTTCTATTCTATCTAATTTTTCTTTTTATTTATTAATCCGTCTACTGCAGTAGACTAACCGAGATCTGTCACAGCACATAGGCTACATATTATTGCTCTTCTGTTGGTTTTGATTGCTTCTATTGTCTTCATTTTTAAGTCGCTTTGGATAAATTACTAAATGTAAATGTAAATTAAATAAATATACATTCATGTATAATAAATTGTACATTAAATAAATGTTGAACATCATCTGATTTTTATTCATTCCGATATTTAATTTGACAAACAAATAAATAAATAGCCTACAATATATGTAATGCATATTAATTATTATTAGTATTACATTTATACAAAACATATACATACATTTAACAGTCAAATTTGGACAAACTTGATTGCATTTATAGTATGTTTCCCATGGTTTTAAAAACTTTTGTTCTGAAGGCGTAAATGCTTAGAAGAAGTGATATAGTCTATCTATAAACAAAATGGGTTGATTGTGTGTGCGCTCTGATGGAGTTATCCCAGATCTATAAAGTCTTAGGATGAAAGGCCCACCTGTGTCAAATGTGGCCTTTGACCTCTTTCTATCTTTTTTCCAGCTGGTGTAAATTCAAAGGGGAGACTCCAAACAGTCTCTGCTCTGTTTGGTGTCTTATGGTGGCATGGTGAATCTTAGACCTTTGGGGATGAAGCTTTCGATGGGATGCTGAGCTTTAGTGGATCCACTCCAGTGATTCTGATGTAGCACCAGACCTAGTCAGCAGGAGACACTCATGCTCAACATTACTGCAACTTCAATTATTTAACCATCAAGCATACTTGTACTTTTCAAACATACATGTTCAGTTTCTTTATGGAAGGCTTTGTACTGTTACCACAAGTTGTCCTTGCATTTCTCTCTCTTTCTCTAGAGTTTAGTATGAAACAGTATTAAAACATGTTGCAACCACTGATCTTTAATAGAAAACATATATAGATCACTGGTCTAGCTCCCAACTCGTCATATATTGACGCTTGGTCAGGACCCCCTGGCCTCAAGGTTTTAGCGTTTTATATGAATGTATACTTTCATTGGAGTATGTAACCCCACCCCTACCCTAAACCTACCCACTTCTGGACAGTATAAAACATGTAACAGCTAGGCAAATAAAAGTACAGTCACAGGTATTTATTGCAAAACCCAACCATAAACAAGCAGTATAAAAGCATTACAAACATGTTGTGTTGCATTCCAAGTCTTCTGAAGCCATACGATAACTTAATGCGAAGACAGTAAACCATAAGGTTTTAATTGCTTTAAATGGCCCCGCTCCGTTAACGTGCTCACATCACATCTCATTCAAAAAGATACTCCCGTAGCATGACGCAATCGGTCACTATGGGTTTCTTATTTAAAGCAATGGAGGAGCCTGCATGAAAAATTACGCTAAAGGGGTGCACTGTGCATGAAAAAAGCGACGCCAAAGTGTCAAGACCAAGCATCAATATGTGACAAAAACCTTCACTTACTGAGATCTGCATCTGTAACTGCATCCCAGTGTGGCAACTATCCCCAGTCTCCTTTTTCCATAGCCATGCATCCTTACTCGTTCACTGAAGAAATTAACTATACCCAATTAAACACAAATACACATGTACAAACCCAGCAGGTCCCATTCAGCTCCCATATACAGTTTGAAATTGTTCTCAAACCTCTGATTTACACACACACACACACACTGTTACTCTTACTCACTTACTGAACTGCTGCTATTCTATGTCAGACTGTGTGACTCATAGAGAAGTGGATGAGGTATTTATGGGTGAAAGGCCAAAGTGTGTGTGAGTGCACATTTTCTGGCTGGTATTATAACTCAGTGTTTGGGAATGACAACAGCTGCAGCAGAAGGGTGTTAAAGAAGAAAAAACTAAAATCTGAGCAAGAAATAGAGAGTAAATGATGGAGTGCGTGTTTGGAGAGAGGAGTTTAAAAAGAGTGGCAGGGAGAGCGAGCATAGAGGACAGAACAGTTTTAAAGCAGTGAAAGTGTGTGACACAGGGTAAGGTACGTGTGTGTGTTTGGGTAAAATGAACTCCAGATGTGATGTGGTCTCAGCTCAGACCAGGTGTCAGAGCAGAATTGGAGGTTTTAGAGGGCAGAGAGAACGTCAAAGAGGAGAAAAATCCTAGAAAACAATCAGAGGTGAGGTAGTGTGCATGATTATATGTGTGTTTCTTTCTTTCTAACAGAGTCCTCAGAATGATTTACTGAATCTCTGTGACACAGGGAGCACGGTTACTGATAGAGCATGAAAATCAATTCAGGACGAAGGAGAACAACAGAGATGCAGAAAAAAAACAGATGTCAGAATGAAAGGGCCAATTGGCATGAAAGAAATCAGACAGACATACAGCTAAATCACATTCTGTAGGCAGCGGTTAACAGTCAGCAGATGTTGATGTTGGTGTGTGTGATTATGGACTGTGGTCTAGCAACAGGTAAAGCAATCACTGCAATCGGGGCTAATTTAAAGCTGAAAAGAGACTACTCTTGATACCCAAGAGAAGTGGATTGGATTTTCCACTCATTTAAACCTAGCATGAAATGTTGTTTTAAAGTTTTTTCCTTATACCTGTTTACTAAAAAGGACCTGTAATTATTTTTAAATTGACTTATTGGTTTGCACTTTATTTTACAGTACTTGTACTTATATGTACTTATGGTGTACTTATAGTGTATTTATCTAAGAAAGTTCTGGTAATACAAGGTAACTACATAGGTTAGGGTTAGGTTTAGGGGAAGGTTCAGGGTTAGTACCTAGATATTACATAATTACTATAATAAGTACATGGTAATTGCTACTGACTTATCTTATTTATGCATTTAACTTGCAAAGCCAGAAATATAAAGTGAATGGATGGATCATACAAAACCTGCAATACATTTTAAAATACTGTATTACAGTAATGAACATCTAATTAGAAAAAGAATAATACAAATAAATTGTATTTTGTATTTTTTTTAAATCACCTTTATGTTGCACTTTTAACAATACAGATTTTGTCAAAGCAACTGTACAGCATTAAATAGGAAGATAGTGTGTCAACAATGCAAAAAGGCAGTTCATCATTGACCTAAGTGATGTCATTGTCCAATTCAGTGAAGTTAAAATAGTATTTGTTTTAGTTTTTTTTTTTTTCTTTTATTTGTAGGTGTCCAGGTAAAAATGTAAATAGCATTGCATAGTCTTTACTGTATAAATTTAATAAAGATACATTTTTGTTAAGTAATTCAGTAAAGGGCAGTGAGTGGTTTTCTCCCATTTCATTTCTTGGATTAACATTAAGGACCCTGACAGCAGATAGTAAATTGCCCGGTCACATTAAGAGATAATACATCAAATAATACACATTCCTTATATATATATATATTTGTTATGTTCTATAATATATCATATATAGGTCAGTGGAAAAAACTCAGCTTTACCTGGCAAGGTGTATAAGTTCGTTCAGGCACGGGAGGAAGCGAAGATGATCTCGGTTTGAGAGAGAGAGAGAGAGAAAACTTTATTAATCCCAAAAGGGAAACTGGTTTGCCACCAACTTAAACCATACAGCCAACAAGCACACCACATAGCTAACACACATAAATAAATAATTCAACATTTAAAACCTATGAAAAACATGATTAAGAGACCTAGGAGACATGATTATAACAAGATACAATTGCACAATTCAGAAATGCAGGGCAAAGAACAGACAGTTCAACAGTTTGACAGTCAACAGAGTTCATTAAAATATCTGACCGCTGCAGGAACAAAAGTCCTTCTCAATCGCTCACTGGAGCACCGAGGCATAATTAAACGCTCACTGAAAGAGCTTCTGAGTCCATTAAAAACACTATATAGTGGATGGCCTTCAAAAAACATAACAATTTTTAATTTCGACCTCATCCTCTTCTCCACAATGACCTCAAGTGAGTCTGGGATAAGACCAATAACTGAACCAGCTCTCTTGATCAGCTTATTTATCCTATTTTTATCATCAACAGATAAGCTGCCCCCCAGAAAAGGACAGCATAAAAAAGAACACTAGCCAAGATCCCCTGATAGAAAACATCTAAAAGCTTTGTACTAATGTTAAAAGATCTGAGTTTTCTAAAAAAGAAAAGTCTTGACTGAGCCTTCTTTATTAAAACATTAGTATTCTGGACACCTAGAAATTTATATGACTGAACAATTTCAATCGGCTGTCCATTAATTGTGACTGGGAGGACCTTCTCCTTTTTCTTTCTAAAATCAATCACAAGTTCTTTAGTCTTCCCTATATTTAGTTTTAGAAAGTTTGACTCACACCAGCTAGAAAAAGACTGAACCTCCCTTCTATAAGCAAGGTCATCCCCTGATTAAGGAGACCTACTAAAGCAGTGTCGTCAGAGAATTTTTGTACCAGACAGGATGACTGACTATGCCAATAGTCCGCAGTGTAAAGTGTAAATAAAAAGGGAGATAGAACTGTGCCCTGAGGTGCTCCAGTATTAGTTAAAATAATGTCAGACTGTTTGTTACAAAACCTAACAAACTGTGGTCGTAATAACAGATAATCTAAAATCCAGGCAATAGTTGTATTATGGTGTTTGCGCGGCTCTCGGTTTGCTCAAAACTCTCAGTTGAGTTTTTCCGCGTCTTCTGTTTGAATGCTTTAAACAGTTTTAATGTTTAAATTGGCAAGACTTAAAACACGTGCAACTGATAAGCGTTTTGTGACGCCGCGAAATCACCGGCCCCTTTCCCTCTCTACACGCCGCTTTACTGAAGATGTGCTCCTCGCCTATTTTTGGTACCCTCTCGCGATACTTTGTTGTCATACACCGCTCAGTCTGAGCAGCGCTGCTTCAAGTTGAACACACTTGTGGTGGTGTTGTTGTGGGCGCTAGGGAACGTATGTCATGATATGACACTTTTTTTAACATGTAAAAATGTATACGGTATCATCGTGAACTGTAGGCCTATGACAACTCTAGTATCTGTGCAATCAAGTTGACGATATCGCTGGAAATGAAGTGTCCCCAACTAAGAAAGCCAGAGGCGACAGCGGCAAGGAACCAAAACTCCATCAGTGACCTCTGTTTTTTTTCAGAATTTAGCTGTAAGAAATTACTCCTCATCCAGGTTTTTATATCAATTATTCCGTCAGTTTTTCAAAGTGGTTTGTTTCGCTGGGCTGCGAAGAAATATAGAGCTGAGTATCATCAGCACAACAGTGAAAGCTAACACCAGGATTTCTGATGATATCTCCCAAGGGTAACATGTAAAGCATGAAAAGTAATTGCCCTAGAACTGAGCCTTGAGGTACTCCATACTGCACTTGTGATCGATATGATACCTCTTCACTCATCAATGTGTGAACATCAATCCAATACATCATGGTTTCATCATGTGATTAGTGTTCACACAAGTTATCCATGTACCACAAGGCAGTTTTTTTTTATCTTATCACAGACCTCTTATCTGCAGTGAAAATTGGTCTGAAATCTTTCTGTCATCCCCAGTCACACAATGAATGTTGCTTTTATCACACACTTCAAGAACAACAGTACTACCATTTTTCACTAAGTACATGCAAGGTTGTGCACGTGTGTTTGTGTGCGTCTCTGTAACAGACTGCCTTACATTGGGCCGTCTCTCAAGCTAATGCACATATTAGAAACAGCAGGAGAAAGCATAGGCCAGAGCCTACACACACAGACACACACAGAGAGAGTGAGAGAGAGAGATAGTGAGAGAGCACATTTGTTTTCCATTATCTGGCATACAGAGAACCCTCTGTACAAATCAATAAAGGAAAATAATCCTGTCTGTCTATCAATCTTTCTCATTTACAAAACAGCAAAAACTCACCCTAATGCTTGGATCTCTTAGACTAAACATGGATCACAGACTCCATTCCAGATGCCATAGTACATAAGCCAGTAAGAAACCAGTTTTAGTTCTTATTTCCCTTTATTGAAATCCACATAAAAAACACACCAACATTGTCCTTTTGGACATGTAAACAAAAAAATCATTACAGTTTTGTATATTTTCTTTTTTTTCTTTTTTATATAAAATGGAAGGAAATTTTTTAATTCTAAAATTTATCAACAGAAAATTTTGGGATTAGTGTTTAAGAAAAATCTTTAAAAAACAAATTCATGCTTTTGAATACTAGTCAGACAAGCAGATATTCCAATTAATTAAACATCGGTATAAATCTAATAGCAAACATTCAGTTGTAAAATCAGCAGTGCAGTTCCTTCATTTATTAGTCCCAGCTGTCTTTCTATGGACGACAGCAACAATCTAATTCAAAGATTCTGTCAAACTCTCTGTTGTTCGGATATGCTTTTCAGTGTTCCACTACATTTTTTTATTTGATTGTGCCATTACAATGCTATGGAGTACATTACAAGTGTCATAAGAGCACAGGTGGCTCATCTCATTGGGATTGCCTATATTTGGTTCAGAAAACAGCCTCTGTAAGGTGTGTAACCTGTAAAATATGGTTTCTCCTCGAGGTAGGATGTGTTGAGCTCATATGTGTTGATGGAATATGTCCCACAATGATGATGTCAAAGGTCAAGGACCTTGAACCCAGGAGACAATGATGACACACAGGCTCAAAACGCCAACAAACAGACCAATCACCATCAGCAAAACAGCCTAGAATGAAAAGAGAAACTTAGAAAAATTGCATTTGGAAAGAAACCTAAAGAAAGCAAATAATAAACATATGCAGCGAAAAACAAACAAACATGTAATTCATTGTTCCAATCAGACATACACTACTGTTCAAAGGTTTGGGCTAGGTAAAAAAAAATAATAATACAATTAAATTAATATTTTTATTCCACAAGATTGCATTAAATTGATCATAAATTATAGTAAAAACATTAATAAAGGTTACAAATCATTTAAAAAAAATTATATTCTTTAAACTTTGTATTACTTAAAGAATCCTGAATTTTTTGTTTTTTTTTATCATGGCTACCACAAAAATATTAAAGTGTTTTTTAAACATTGATAATTCAAAAATGTTACTTGAGCACCAATTATTAATCAGCATATTAGAATGGATTGTATGACACTGAACTCTATTTTAAAATATATTTCTAATAGAAAACTATCATTTTAAATTGTAATAATATTTCACAATATCACTGTTATATATATATATATATATAACATATAACATACATATATACATACATATATATATATATATATATATATATATATATATATATATATATATATATATATATATATATATATACATATATACATACATATATATATATATATATATATATATATATATATATATATATATATATATATATATATATATATATATATATATATATATATACATACATATATACATATTATTATTTTATTTTTTCAAATAAATGCAGCATTGGTGACAGCTTCTTTCAAAAACATAAAAAAAAAAAATAATTCTTACTGACCCCACTTTGAACAGTAGCGTATAAAAAAGTAAAGAAAGTCTCTCAAAATTAGCTGTGCTGCAAAGGAAGTCACGTATGTGTTAATGAATATATGTAAGACTTTAGATACCCCTGCTGAACTGAGAGATTTCACTGGCTCAGCGCTGATTCTCAAATAAAACATCCCAGGATACACAAACAGTAAACATGTGGAGGTCGTAGAACCTGGAATCACACAAGAAAAGGTATGCAGACACACACATAAACATGCTGAGCACTGAACTTAACAGTAAAGCACACACAGTGCATACGGGCACACACTCACCCACCACACCAAAGACATTCCTAATGTCAGGGACGAAAATAGCGAGCAGCAGCACAAAAGTGAGGATAAAAAAACAGGAAAGTACATGAGAGAGCCAGGAGAACTCCCTGTCTCCTCTGCATAACATCAACACCGCTTTACGTGCCTGAGAGAAAGAAAAAGAGAATGTTTTCTGAATTTCTTATTTAATAGTTCACAGTCTGGCATTTGACTTACTGGGAAGTGAATGAGCGGCACGGTGAGCAGAACGGCCAATAAAATTGCAAGACGAACTGATATCACCACAACATCCCGTGGTAGGTAGGTGTCGTATCCTTTCAACAGCTCTGATTCCACATTTGCTGTGAATAAAGAAGGTTTCATCAGATCAATCCATTTATCTTCCTCATTTACAGACATCATTTAATCAAAAAAGATTGAGAATGAACTGAACCAGTAAAGAACATATTCTACATTGAGACTTTCATGAGTTCAGATGCTCTAATCCGAAACACCTCAAGCAGCTAATCATGCGCTGTATTTCTACTGGATTAGTGAAGTGAAGTGACATTCAGCCAAGTATGGTGACCCATACTCAGAATTCGTGCTCTGCATTTAACCCATCCAAAGTGCACACACACAGAGCAGTGAATACACCCCCGCAGCAGTTGGCAGCCATTTATGCTGCGGCGCCCGGGGAGCAGTTGGAGGTTCGCTGCCTTGCTCAAGGGCACCTAAGTCGTAGTATTGCCAGCCCAAGATTCAAACCCACAACCCCCAGGGTTGGGAGTCAAACTCTCTAACCACTAGGCCACGACTTTCATACTAATAAGTATACACTAATTGCCCTAAACTTTAAAACATTACACATTATGCAAGAAAAAAAAAAATAGTAGTTTCCTGCACCATGTTTCAGTGGCAGTGTGCCTAATCTTTAGCACCACGGCAAAATCAAAAAAATTATTTTTAATAAACCTGCAGTCTAAACTGAATATGATGAGATAAAGAGAGAAAAAAAGATATATATTTTTGTATCTCCTTGTCACTCAAATTGACCAAATTAATGTTACAACTAAATGAAAGTGACAATGCTTTAGCAACTAGCTCAAATAAAATAAGCTAAAGTTCTATTTTTACATTTTATTTCAGTTAATGTTTATTTTATTTCAAGTTATGACTTTTTTCTTTTGGTTTTTAGTTTTAGTCTTAGCATTTAGCTTCCAACTCCTTTGTGACACTAAAAAAATGGTAGGTCACGTCAAGTGGGATTGTGTAGCTTAAGCAACGTTCTTACTATAGAAGGTGAGGTATCCAAACAGGGCAGAGATCAGATACACAACAAAACTAAGAGAGATGCTGACATTCGCCACATTCTGCATTCTCTGCTTTGTGGGTCTGGAAAACATACATAAACATTCAATTAGGCAATAACAGTATATAATTAGGCAGTAACTATACATGTGGCAGATGCATTGAAAGAACTGCAATGAGTGAACTAACCTGTGTAACTCACAGTAAATGGGTAAAACTGCTGTATGGCACAAGAAGGAGAAAGCCATTGTTGGGACAGCATAAGCACTCTGAAATGCGCGCACACACACACACACACACACACACACACAGTCATTTCTCACCCTCCTGATGTGTAATGCTATAATATTACAACTAATATTTGGGTTTCTAATAGTCCTGCAAAGCGATCTTTAAATCAAAACACTCTCCTTTCTAAACAAAACTCACACTCACCTTAAGAGAGAACACAAACAACTGTGGGGTGCATTCAGAGGTATTTAAGCTCTAGAGATAAAAAATTAACGTAATGTGAATATGAAAATTTGAATCAAATCAGGACAGCAACAGAATGAAAAAAAAAACTCTCTCTGATATCACATTATCTGTAGCTGAACATCGGCACACCGTTTAAGGAAATAAAGGCTTTGACTTCTGGCTCAAGCAGTCAAATTCCACTTCCCTTATTATAACAATGCTACATCCTGTTTCTGATTGACTATCTGAGAGTATTGATTTACTGTATATAATTTAGTCTTTACCAGGTTCACAGTAGCGTTAACTGGCAGCGGGCAGGGAATGGACCATTTTTTCACCACCACCTGTGAGAGAGATTAAAACATGAACATAGGAAAGATACAGAGAGAGAGAGAGAGAGAGATTGAGAACAACTCACCACTACAGTGAAGAACAACATGAAGAAGAATGCGAGACTGCTGGTGTATCCCAAGAAACCTGAGGAGGAGATAGAAACAAGTGATGCACACTCTCTCGCACATGTACAGAATAATAATTATAATAAAAAAAAAACTCTGATGACACTCACCAATCTTAGGAAGTAGAGCCAGTGGCAGCACTACAATTACAGTCACTAAGATCAATAGTGCAACACCATTCTCAAACCACTTTCTAAGAGGGACAGAAAATAAAATGCTTGGCAAAATGGCACATAGTGAAGGATGTACACACCTTTTAAAGTTCTAGGGTCATTAAGATTTTTTGTTTTAATGTTTTAGTCCACTATGCTCACAAATGCTGCATTTATTTATTTATTTATTATTTAAAAACAAAGTAAAACAGTAATATTATTTTATATTATTCTAATTTAAAATAACAGTTTTTATTTTAATATATTTCATATATTTATATCTTTTATGTATTTCTTTCCTGAATTATCAGCAGCCATTACCACAGTCTTCAGTGTCACATGATCCTTCATAAATCATTCTAATATGCTGATTTGCTGCTTAAGAAACGTTTCTTATCAAAACTATTTTTGCAAAAAATGTGAGAGACTTTTTCAGGATGTTTTGATTAATAAAAAACTCAAACCAACAGCATTTATTTTAAATAAAATATATGGTAAAAAAAGAATATCTTTAATGTCACTTTTGTTCAATTAAATGCACCCTTGTTAGATAAAATGAATAATTTCTTTAAAAAAAAATCTTACTGAGCTCATACTTGAGTGTTTTAAACCCATGGATGTGTAAATCACAAAGCACTTATCTGCTTCCCAAATCAACCCTTCAAACATTGCAATGCTGGAAATCCCCACATCTAAAGTCAGAAATTCCTCCTCAGATTCTCTCTCATTGTCCAAGTACTCCTGAATCAGTGCTCACTTTCTTATATTAATAAGAGAGATAAAACTGAGACTGATCTGATCATCATATTCAGATATATTTACTTCCAGCACCTCATTGTAGACAAACGTCTTGTTAAGGGTTTAATTTCTTTTATTGTTTTTAGAATATAAAAAGAACAAATTTAAAGGAAAAATGCACAATTTTAAATTATAATTACATTATATTATTATGATAAATACATTATAATATCTTTTTCACTGCATTTTATTTTATTTATTCTTTTTTCTCTATTTTCTGTTTAAAACTTTGGGATCAGTACGATTTTTAAAAACAATTACTACTTTTATTATATTATTTATTTTCACATTGTTGCAAAAAAAATCTATTTAAAACAAATGCTGTTCTTTGAACTTTCAATTTATTAAAGAATCTTGAAAAAAATGTATCATGGTTTCCACAAAAATATGGAAAAAGAAGTAACGTGAATGTGTTGTCTGAACTGGGAGACTGAATCTTGGACAGGCTGGTATGTGTGAGAGAGATCTCGAGTTGATCTCCTGTGGTTCTCTCTTAACAACAGGGAGGTACTAGACAGCCTAGATGATCCACTTGAAGAAATGAAGATAAATTACTCCAGTGAAAGAAAACTTTGTTTTACAGTAAATGACTAAAGTTTCAAGCATTTATACTGTGGCCACTTTGTGATTTCTTTCTCCTCCCAGAGAAATGCAGTAGTGATGTTTGTGTGTGCCTGGGTGTGGTCACAGTAAATGTGCTGGTAAAGAGGATCTTGGGAAGGCATGACTCTCGTTGGGTGGAACATATGCGTGATATTTACGTGAATGGACCTGTAATGCAATCCAGCTGTGTGGGGACTGGGCACAGTTGAACCACTGCTCAGTACAGCGGCTAGTAAAATAATGACCATTAAATTCTTTACTCTGTAATACTTGCTCTTTTCTCTGTTTCTGAAACTTCTTCAAAGATAGAGAAGTGAGAGAAGTTTTCTGCCAGTCAGTGAATGACCTGGTGTGAAAGTGTCCCTTTCTATCTCTCTCTCTGTATCATGTTTCTATTTTGACTTATAATCAATTCAGATGTAAAGCTTTTCAAACCATATGTAATACCATTCCATTTTGGGGATGGTAAGATTTTTAAATCCCTTGTGAATTTATGTAAAAACATAAATATTGTGAAATAGAATATAAGGCGTGTATGGAACGCTGTTTCGTTGAAAAAACTACTTTGTCTGGCTTTCCAAAAGAAAATACGAAGAAAAAAGAACTCTTGAAATATTTAAGTTTTTTTTATGCAATGAATCTAGGATATAAGAAAGTTTGTTTTTTTGAATTAAATTACAAAACGTAAAGAACTTTTAAATAATATTCAAATTTTTTGAGATGCACCTGTATATATTTATTTCTATTTGATTATATTTTAAAATGTAACTTATTTCTGTGATGGCATAGGCAGTCTTCAGTGTCACATGGTCATTCAGAAATCATTCTAATATTTATTTACCCAGAAGTCTCTGTGCTCATGAAGCCAGTGACTGCAGCAGGCATTTCAGACTTTAAGATGAACAAGTAGGTGGACATAGCTGGAGAAAGAGAACAACTACACATTATACATACACACACACAGACTAAAACACCCCATGATGCAAGCATGCACATCAATCTATTCAGAAAAACTAAACCATGCCACAAACAGAGACTCATAGCTTATTTAAAAACAGCACAGTGTTGATGTCAACATTTTAACCTAACAAACAGCCACACACAGATGATTAATGGGAGGTTGATGGCTTATATTCAGATTGCAAACCTGACTGCAGCCAAACACTTGCGCTTACACAAACACACAGTTGCTGCCATTCTATAGACAGTGTGAAAGTGAGATGGATTTAATGTTAAGTTAGAGTAATGGTAAACAAAATTCTGTTTTACTGATACTAAACACCAGATAACACACAGATACTCACTACAGTTCACAGTGAGTAGTGAGCAGTTTTCAGAGTAAGACAGAAAGAGACTTGTTATTTTTCACACCATTCTTAAAGGGATAGTTCACCCAAAAATGAAAATTATGTAAGCTGTTAACTTTTTTAATGTGGCTGACACTCCCTCTGAGTTAAAACAAACCAATATCCCGGAGTAATTCATGTACTCAGACAGTACACTGAATGATTCATTTGCGAACCGGATATCACTAAACTGCAATGTTTTGAACTCGCTCACAACAGACCCAGAAGAGAAGACAATGCTGAATAAAGTCATAGTTTTTGCTATTTTTGGACCAAAATGTATTTTCAATGCTTAAAAAAATTCTAACTGACCCTCTGATGTCACATGGACTACTTTGAGGGTGAGTTATTAATGACAATTTTCATTTTTCGGTGAACTAACCCTTTAAGTATAGCTTTTGTTCGCTGACTAACCTGCTATGCTAAGTACTTTGGCAAAACAAAATAAAAGTAATATATCCTCCCATTAAAACATGTTCAAACTGAAAGAGAGCAAAAGAGAAAAAGAGAGGAAAAATTAAGGGAATCCCATCAAGTAATTCTGAGTTCAGAGTTTAAAGGTTAAATTTATGACTTTAACCACATAAACAGTTTAATACAAGTGAAAGAGAAAACCTCACCTCCAATGTTCTGAATGAGAATAGTACAGGCCACCAGAATCTGCACAAAACAAGTGAAAATATATTTTATAGGAGTAACAAGGCACATTTTACTTCTGTGGTGAATTCAATTATGATGAGTACACAGATAAAGACACAGTTATTTATGCATAGAACAAAATGAAAGACTGAAGTACATAATTCCTCATTCAGATTATCAGATATATATATATATATATATATATATATATATATATATATATATATATATATATATATATATATATATATATATATATATATGTCAGCTAGGTATTAGATGTGCAATCCAACCTTGCCAGGTCTGTTGAAGGCTCTCTCTCCAAGAGCTTCATAAGAGTTGACACCTAAAACACATAAACATATGCAACATTGAGGCCTGGTTACAATGTAGAATCAATAAAGATCATTTCAATGTTTATAAACTGCAAACACCACCACTGTTTATTTCTCATCTGATGTAACGTATACTGGAGCTTTTATTTTAGAGTTACTGCGATACCATTACAGTTTTTTTTTATATTTCAAGTAACATACATGTTTTTTTTTTTTTATGGTTTACTTTTACTATAATAAGTTATTATTGGTAAGGAGTTATATTTACAGAGGTAAACAGGAGTAAACAGTAAAGAAGAGGTCAAAAGTGAGAGATATTACCGGTCTTGTCACAGAGGAGCAGCAAGAGATGGACAGAATAAGCAGCCAAACTGGAGACCACCAGCAACAGAATACTGTGAGAGAAACACACGCAAGGTTCCTCTATTGAGAAGTCCTTCATTTCTATCATTTCCATTTTTTTTTTTTTTTTTTGCATAGCTCTGTTTATGTCATTGTAAGTGCCTTACTGGAACTGCAATTTTTGCTTAAAAAAACTTGAGGGGCACATCATAAAATGTTCTGTTGTAATCAATTATGCCACAAATGTTGTCAACACAGCTGAATCCTGTGTTGTACCTGAATCCAATGATGCCCGTATTGGCCATAGCATAGGAGAGACCCAGGATGCCACTACCCATGATAGCATTCATCAAGTTAAAGGCAGAAGACCAGAAGGATGCACCTCTAGCTTGAACACCCTGTGAGGAAGATAAACAGACCAGGAATTAGGCATGACAGTGGAGCAAACTGAGACAAAATAGATCCTAGGTGTTATGCAAGCCACAAACCATGCAAAACGTAATTACTGAATGCTTACGCACCAAGTAACTAGGAGCAAAGAGGGAAGTGAAATCTTTGCAAAGACAAAATAAAACTGCATAAGATCAGCACATGATGATGAGAAAATGATTATAAAGCATGAAGCAGCAAATGGCATATTACACATACTCTGTCCATTTCCACAGAAAACATGAGAGCACAGTTTTATGGTTTTACAGCAACATTCAACATAACTTGTAAATACTAAATGTTAGTACATCTGGATTTACTCTAATGTACATTAATTTACTTCGACAAGTCTAACATTTATTTTCTTTTATGTCCCTGTAAATCACTTTGTAAATATTGTTTTGTGTATATACTTTGTAAATGTTGTGCACTTAGTCTTAACACAGAAACAGACAGAGTATTTTAATGGAATTTTACACCATTTTAAAAAATGAATTTAAAAAAAGAATGATAATAGAGTTAATACATAACCTGGAAACACAACCAGAACAAAGTAATTTTTAATATATAATTATGTCCACAAAAATCAAAACATTTAATATAATAAATAATAAATACATAAAATATAATACAAATATAATACATTTTGACAAGTCACGATTAATAATATTTTTTTTCTTTAAGTCTAATTTTGCTATCATTGTTTTTTTTTTATTTCGTTTCATAATGTTGACTTTAGGTCATAACTTACTTTTATGCTATAATAATCAGAGATGTATAAAGTACTAGAGAACCATACTTGAGTAAAAGTACAAGTGCTCTATCAAAAAAGTGACTTGAGTAGAAGTAGAAGTGCTCTTTAAGCACCACACTTAAGTAGAAGTACTAAAGTATTAAAAAAAAATTGTACTTAAGTATTGCAAGTAGTCTATTTTAAAATTTACTACTCAAGTACTGAAAGTAAAAGTAGAAGTATTGTGTTATGTAGCTATTAAAGAAAATAGTCAAAAGTTTGAACATATTGTTTTTACTAATTCAAATGATTAACCTAAAGGACAATCACAATTCCTTTGACTGTAACTTCTTGTAAACAAAAAACAGTTAGTAGGGTCAGTTAGCCCAATTAGCAAAATGATGTCATTAATAACTTACCCTCATGTTGTTTCAAACCCATAAGACATCAGAGGGTCATTTAGAATTTTTTGAAGCATCGAAAATACATTTTGGTCAAAAGATAGCAAAAACTACGAATTTATTCAGCATTGTCTTCTCTTCCGTGTCTGTTGTAAGACAGTTAAAAACAAAGCAGTTTGTGATATCTGGTTTGCGAACGAATCATTCGATGTAACCGGATCTTTTTGAAACAGTCCACCAAATCGAACTGAATTCGCGTCTCCAATACGCATTAATCCACAGATGAATTAAGCTGTTAACTTGTTTAATGTGTCTGACACTCCCTCTGAGTTAAAACAAACCAATATCCCGAGGTAATTCATTGACTCAAACAGTACACTGACTGAACTGCTGTGAGAGAACTGAAGATGAACACCGAGCCGAGCCAGATAATGACTCGTTCACGAGTCAAGAACCGTTTCTGTCAGACGCGTCCGATTCGTGAACCGAGGAGCTGATGATACTGCGCATGTGTGATTTAGCGTGAAGCAAACCGACACACAGAGCGTCTGGAACCGAACTGTTTTCTTTTGGTGATTGATTCTGAGTTAATGTTATGAGCCCATGTGCAGTCAACGCCAATGACGCCATTGCGTCGAGCGCAAAAGAATCGGTGAACTGTTTTCTTCAACTGGTTTATTAAATCGAACTGTCAGAAAGAACTAACGTTACTGGTCATCCGAAAACCGATGCAACCGGTTCTTGACTCGTGAACGAGTCATTATCTGGCTCGGCTCGGCTCGGTGTTCATCTCTCTCTTCACAGCAGTTCAGTCAGCACGCGCAGTCTCGCTTGATTCGCTCAATGATGTGCCAGCTTCATCAAACGTGCCATCTACAGTTCTGGCAGTGGTTTGTAATGGAATGATTCGTAACATTATTATAATTGTAACGAGTAACGATGCAGCACATAAAAAAAATATCGGAGTAAAAGTATTAAACTCAGCGAAAATATGTACCGAAGTAAAAGTGGAAGTAGGAGAAAAAAATAATACTCCAGTAAAGTAACGTTACAGATACCGCCTTTTAGTACTTAAGTACAGTAGTGAAGTAGTTCTACTTCGTTACTATACATCTCTGATAATAATATACAAATGCATGTTACTGAAATGGGCTTACAATACATACATAAAACTAGTAGATTGTATAAAAACCTAGGTGAAATAATTTCCGTAATTAGTTATTATTTAAAACTTTGTGCGTGTGGGACAAAAAAATGACAAACTTTCGTTTAATGACACTTTTTTTTATTTTTATTTTTTATATGAATGTTATCAGGAAAACAGGTTGTGGTTTACCTGTGCTTCCAACAGCGGTCTGCTCTCATCTCCGATGGGCTCATACTCGCTCCCCGTCTGCACGCTGTAGTTTGCGCCGTTTTTCAACATGTTCCGCCGTTTAGTTTACCGTTCTGCACTAACCAGAAGCCCGCTGCTCGCTAGCGGAGTCGTCAGTTCATGTACACGGCTCTCATAGCACCGGCTTCAGAAAGACTCGAGCAAACATAAACATCGCTATTCACGTGATTATAAAAGACGGTCACATGTCCATTAATGTCACACGTCACAGACAAATCACCACAGCAGAAATCTCGGTCGCTTAGAAATGACGTAGTGTAAAGCGTGTTCGTATGGCTGCCGGCTGGAGAGGGTGATCTGTGACAGTTTATTTTGTTTTTATTATAAAACTAAAAGTTTTGAGTGTGGTTAATAACACGGTTTAAGCTCTGTGGCTAAACTATCTTGTAGTTCATTATCAAGTGTAGATAAAAGTCTGTTGCTGAAATTGTGCATTTATATAATTTTTTGTGTATAATTCACGAAAACGTGGTAAATTATTATTTTTTGTCTCATCACACCCTTTTGTAAAAGGCATGACTTTATCTCTCTCACACTTTGACCAACAGATCTGCCAGACTTGTGTTCCTGTTCCAGAAACATCACAGTTGTATCTCTCAGTCTCAGAATTTCAACCAATTTGTAAGAATTTCCCTCCAGTTCTCCTCTGTTGTCGATTCTTAGAAAGCCATGACTGGCCATCCGCAGACTGATTTGGGGCTCTACAAGCCCCCTCAGACAGTCCGGGGCATGACAGAACTGGACCGCGCAGCTTTCAGTCAAACAGTCAGTGTTCCTGCCATACGGATACCAACCCAAGTTCTCAACAAAGTGGTCAAGGGTTTGAAGAAAGTGGCACTACAGAGGCCAGGACTCAAACGGGTTGTCGAGGACCACAGTGAAGATGGAAATACATACAGTAGTAAAGGAGAACATCGGCTGCTGCTTTTGGACCCAAACAACATTACATCTGCAGATTCATTTGGCAGCGAGGAGGCAGAAGCTCTGAAAGCATATGGGGTGCCTCAGGAGATCCATAAGTACCAACTGAAACTCACCTATGAGAACCTTAAGAGTGAAGAGATACTGCGAGCTGTACTTCCTGAAGGACAGGATGTAACATCAGGATTTAGTAGAGTGGGCCACATCGCCCACATGAACCTGAGAGACCACCAGCTCCCCTACAGAAAACTAATTGGTGAGAAGAGATCACAAATTTAAACTTAAAGAGACACCCACAAATTCTGCCATTATTTACGCACCTAAGTGCAGTTCCAAACCTGTATGCGTGTTCTTCTTCAACTTATTTCAGTTAGTTGGCAAGGCAACATTTCTAATTTTCATTTAGTTCTCCATCTAATATTTACATTTTATTTTATGTCAGCTTTATTTCAAGTAACAAAGTATTTTAAATAGTTTCAGGTTTAGTTATCAATAATAACCCTGGTTTGGAATGACTTAAATGATGACAGTTTTTACTTTTTGGTGAGCTACCCTTTATGTTTGAGTCTTTTTCAATGGATTTTTGGTGTTTTGTTCCAGGTCAAGTAATCATAGATAAGAACCCCGGCATTACGTGTGTGGTCAACAAGACCAACACCATTGATTCCACTTACAGGAACTTCCAAATGGAGGTTTTGGCAGGAGAGAGTAACATGGTGGCAAAAGTGGGTTCATCTTAAATAGCGAATCACCATATTCAGTTACATCAGTCAGTAATGTTCCTTTTTTCCTCTCTCAGGTACGCGAGAATGGCGTATTGTACGAGTTTGATTTCTCTCTGGTGTACTGGAACCCTCGACTAAGCACTGAACACGAGCGCATCGTTTCCCTTCTTCAGCGTGGTGATACCGTAGTGGATGTTTTCGCCGGGGTCGGTCCATTCGCGATCCCAGCAGCCCGTCGAGGCTGCGAGGTCCTCGCTAACGACTTGAACCCGGAGTCCTTCCGTTGGCTCCAGCACAATGCTAAACTCAACAAGGTTGACCGAAAAATAACATCATTTAACATGGATGGACGAGACTTCATCCGAGGACCTGTACAGGAGCGCCTGCCTGCTCTAATGAAGGGATCACAAAAGATTCATGTGGTGATGAACCTTCCCGCACTGGCTCTAGAGTTCCTTGATGCTTTCAGAGGTCTGCTTGGCCCAGAGCCAGACCAGAGTCTTTCCTGTCTGGACGACAACCTGCCACAGGTGCATTGCTACGGGTTCTCCAAAGAAGATGACACTCAGAGGGATGTAGTGGAGCGGGCTGAGGCGAGTTTAAAGATTTCCCTGCAAGGACAGTGTTCTGTGCACCTGGTGAGGAATGTGGCACCCAATAAGGAGATGATGTGTGTGAGTTTTACATTACCGAGAGGGGTCCTGTACAGCACACATACTCAAAACAGAGGTAAGATACTCTCACACCCACTAGTGTCATTTAGCAGCAGTATTAAAACATGAAATAAAACCTATACACCACACTGTAGTAATGAAGGCAGGTCATTTCAGTTAAAATGTGTCTCTCTTTCTCCATAGATATTTCAGAGGAGCCATGTCCTAAGAAACAGAAGTGTGAGGATCTGACAGACTGAATTCACTCTGTGGTTGAATGTTAATATGTTTTAGTTTTTTGTTCTTTTAATTTTTTTAAATAAATTATCATTGAATGTGGGTGAATGCTGTTGCATTTCTTTGAGACGATCACACAACCAAGTCTGACACACAGAATTGTGTGTGTGTGTTTATTAAACTGAAGCAGCATTACAAAAATAACAAAACTGATCAACAAAAAATTAAAAAAATCTGTACGCCCATTAAAGCTTGTTTATGTCACTCTTCAACATAAACTCCAGGGTATTCTGAAGCTGGCCCTGTGAATGGGTCATATTCACAAGGAGTCCTTCACAGGAATCTTTCCCATGTGTCCAAACATTCACAGCCTCTCCCTTGACTTGTCAGTGAGTCTTTAGGAAGCCTGATGATCAGATGGAGTGGAAGTGGCTGTAGTTTCGTAATATCATGAGGGGAAGAGGCCACTGAAAGCATCCTGGACGGCGCGATGGCATGCCAGTCCTGATGTATAACCACCAGCCTGATCCTGCGGAGATGCTGTGCGCACATGATTCAAATACCTGGACATGGGAGAAGATGAGTAGTTATAATAGTGAATAGCTTAACAGGTTTCCAAACACACAATTTTATCTTTGAGTATTATCTGGTTAATCCTCTAGAGGGAGCAGCTCTGCTGTTTTACATGCATGAGTCCATGGATTTCCCAACCACAACAAAAAATTTGTTCAATTTGAACATTTATCAAACATAAGTGTCAGTTCCTACAATTGCATATGCATATATATATATATATATACAAATATATATATATATATATATATATATATATATATATATATATATATATATATATACCATTTTCTAAATTATAATAACCATCAAAATGATATTTTTTGAAAAATATAAATTTATATAACGCATTGCTATTGTTTAAAAGTTTGGGATGGGTAAGACTTCTCATGTTTTTGAAAAATGTCTTCTGCTCAAAAATAAAGCAAAATAAATAGTGAAATAATATAATAATGTAAATTAACTGCTTTCTATTTTAATGAATTTTAAATAGTCATTTATTCCTTGGTTTGGTACTGCAAATCATACATTTTACACAGTATATTTAATGAACCACATATTTTTGTGCAAGCATGATCCATTTTTTGTCCAACATTTATTTGAAATAGAAATCATTTGTAACATTATAAATGTCATTATTCTTGTCTTTCAATCAATTTAATGCATTCTTGCTGATTAAAGTATTCAGTTATAACAAATAAAATAAAATCTTAAAGATCTCAAACTTGGTAGTGAATATTCTAAAAAACAAAACTACATCACATATAAATACAGTGGCAAGCAAAAGTTTTGGGAACCACTTGCAGAATCTGTGAAAATGTAAATAATTTTAACAAAATAAGAGAGATCATACTAAATGCATGTTATTTTTTATTTAGTACTGTCCTGAGTAAGATATTGTATAAAAAAGATTTTAACATTTAGTCCACAACACAAAAATTATTATTAAAACAGAAATTATTAAAATAACCCCATCACTCACTGCTGGAAAGGGTTCAAATATGCAAAGATGCTGGAAAACTGAAGAATCTGCAGGACCTGAAGAATTTTTCTGAAGAACAGTTCTCAGTTTAACTGTTCAGATCAAACAAGGGACTCATGCACAACCATCACAAAACAGAAAGACGTGGGTCGTGGATCATCCAGGTAACAGCACACAGTATTAAGAACCAAGGGTTCTTAACATTTTTAACCAACTTTTGAATTTTTGTGTCTTGTATAGTCTTGTGGACTATATGCAAACATCTTTTATGTAAAATATCTTACTCAGGACAGTACTAAATAAAAAAGAACATGCAGTTAGTATGATCCCTCTTATCTTTTGAAAATGATTCACATTTTCACAGATTCTGCAAGGGGTGCCGAAACTTTCGCATGCCACTGTATATAAAAATTCCTGTAGATAACTAAAATATCAATATGTAACAATGCGTCAAAAATGTCACTTCTTAACCCATACATTCTTCTCCAAACTGACAGTTGCCAGTTACCCACAAACCATCAGGACAAGTGTCAGAAACCTAATGCTTGTGGGAGGAACTCTGAGATCTCACACTAGCCCAACACCCCCAAAACACTCCAGCAGCTGGAGTCCACAGCGGCCCTTCATTATGAGAGAACTGAAAATTACATGTAAACTGATACTTCAGTGAAAGGAAGAGAATGATGGAAAGAGAGAGAGGGAAGGGGAGGGGAGCGATAGAGGGGGTCAGGTATCATCAGAAACACTTAAGCTCCTCTCAGCTTCACACGCTTCCAAAACAAACAGAGATACCTGAAGCACTAGACCATGAGCTAATGCTGCTTCAGTTCCCCATCATTAATACACAAACCACACATATAAATCCACAAGTGAATCACTGTTATCACTTTTTTTTTAATCCAGATTCAGAACAAAAGAAATTGGAGCAAAAGTCTTTAAAGCTTAAAATGGGTTTGTTAGCAGTAAATAAAAGTGCATGACCTTGATAAAATGGTTTCATGTGGTCAAACTAATTGCAAATCATAAGATCCCTTTTTTTTGTCCATAAATTGTATCTTATAAATTGTATATTTTAAATGATTTTTAAATTATTCAATTTTCTATAAACAAACTACAAACTAAAATATTGCATTTTTGGTAATTATAAAAAAAGCTCAAAACATAAAAATAAATTAATAACTTTACATATTTTTATTTGAATTAAACTCTCAACCTGAAGAACAAGAAGAGAAGTCCTAAAGGAAGAAAAGATTTATAAGAAAACTGGAGGGAAGTTTGAAAAGTGACTAATGTGAGGGTTTGGACTATGACTAAAATGTTTAGGAGGATATTACTGGCCGTCTGACTTATGTATCCTTCACAAGATGGACATGTTGCTGACATCGCTCATGTTGTCAAATTGATGAGTAGTGTTTTAGTTAAAACATGCAGCTGTATCAGCGTTGACACACTGTGGTGATGATGGTGTGCATGTTCTCTGTCAGAGGGATCTGGGTTTCTTGCTAGCCTTTGATACCTAATAGAAGTGTGTGTGTGTGTGTGTGTGTGTGTGTGTTTGAGAGAGACTTTCCGAGCACAGGATTCAGCACTGAAATGTACCCCTCAGAAAAAGCAGAGGAAACTCTCATGCAGCTGCTGGACAATCTGTCATTTTAACAGGGTCAGTGTCACACACACATTCCTCAAACGGATCTGGTTGCCCGCACTGCTATGTCAGACAGACATATATCAAACTGCAACTCATCCACGACGCAAATATCCTTATCGGAGTTCAGAGAGCAAACTCATCTATGCAGGAGCCAACAGAAGACCTGGGTCATTAAAACCTACTGGTCCGAAGGTATATTGCTGTTTACAGAAGCAGCATGTGTCTGTAATGCATGAAGATGTGTGTCATGGTTTAAGTTGTAAAGTGAGAAGGCAACAACTAAGTCTGAACGAGAACGAAAACACACACCCATACACACATCTAGGAGATGATGGGTGAAGATTCCTTGCTCGAAGGGTAAGCCACACCATTGTGAAATGCAAAATTCAATCAAATCTGTGGACTGAGAGAGAGAGAGAGAGAGAGAGAGAGAGAAGGTGAACAAGTTTAGTTTGTTCGTTGAATTCCCATAATGCACCCTAGGGGTATGTCTTAAAAGTTCAGCTCTCTCTCTCTCGCTACCCTTACACACAGGAATGGGGCCATTTGCAAGCCAAATTTACCCTTGGAATCTTTGTTTTAGGCTTGTTTGCATATGCAAATTTCAAATCTCAACTCTCAAAATGCAGTTTCCAAAAAAAACTTACTGACAGGGAGAGGTGGAGGGATGGATGGAAGTCACTCAATGAATTATCCTTATGAAATGTCTAAAGAAAATTTGTGTGCTTCATATTTTTATTAAGTAGTAATTGTTTTACTAGGTTTAAAATGATTGCCTTAAACATGGCAATATTCACAGTACATCTTGTTCTTAATTACCTAAATAAACAACAATCAACCAGATGTACTGACCCTGTTCACACACGCTCCCTCTTCTGACCTGCTGATGGATTACTTCCTATCTAGCACAAGATGACTTCCTGTATGTTTCTATAAAAAAAAACTAGTCTAAACATTGGCATGGCGAAAGACGAGTCCTTGGAAATTGCTCTGACCTGAAGAAAATTATACTGAGAAAATCAGAAACTCATGAAAACTTTTAACATAAAAAAAAAAAAAAAAAAAAAATATATATATATATATATATATATATATATATATATATATATAATTTAATAATTAAAAAAATTATGCAAAATAGAAGCATGTTCACTAGTAGTTTCAGATTTAAGGACAGTGAATATTTATACACCACACAAATAAAAAGGAACAGAAGTTAAAAAAAAAAAAATCACTGCAGGTTGTCAAACTATTTGGAATTTTACACTACCGTTCAAAAGTTATGGATTAGTTAGGTTTAAAAAAAATTAACTGAAAAACTTTTATACAACAAGGACGCATTCAACTGATTAAATCAAAATGAAAAGAGAGACATTTATACAAAAGATTTCTATTTGAAATAAATGTTCTTTTGAACTTTCTATTTATCAGATAATCTTAAAAAAAAGGTATCATGGTTTCCACAAAATTATTAAACAGCATTTTTTTATTATTATTGATTATAATTAATGTTTCTTGAGCACCAAATCGGCTCATTATTGAATGATTTCTGAAGGATCGTGTGACAATGAAGACTGGAGTAATGTCTGCTGACAATACAGCTTTGCTAAGACAGAAATAAATTACATTTTCAAATATATATATATATATATATATATATATATATATATATAGACTTCTTTTAAAAACATAAAAAAAAAATCTTAATGAACCCAACTTTTGAATGGAATTCAAAGTAACCTGGATTATTTCAAAACTTTAACAAAACCTAATGTAAACACAGACTCTCATACAAGTCATGACCTGTCCAATACCAAATGCCTCTTAAGCTAATTACCTTATCCAAATCTCAGCAGACACGTCTCCAAACTCACCAGAGACATCACTCAACACTGACTGACTGACTGACTGCGTTTGTGTGTGTATGTGTGTGTGTGTGTGTGAGTGTGTGTGTGTGTGGGTGTGTGTGTTTGTGTCCTGAGAGGGTTTGATGGGAAAATTACTGATCCATCAAGGGAGACTAGTATAAGAAAAATCTGAAATATATTTATATGCAAAATTGTAAGAGTAGAAGAACATATTAACGCATAGTTATTTTCTCAAAAAAAAAAAAAAAAACTCTATTTATACAACACACACATTACACAGATGCAGCTGACTGCACTTGAAAACATTGTGTTTGGAGGAAAGAAAACTTCAACCCAATCACCTCCTTCCAAGACACACACACAGCTGTCTTTAATAAAATGCCCCACCCAATCTGTATTTATACAGGTACAGAACAGGGACGGACACAGAGGACGGGGTTTGCCTCGGGAGTGAAGAGGAAGTGAATACATACATGACCCTCCAAAAACACAAACCAGTCCAACATAAATCTCCACTAACTCACTGTCAAAACACACTAAGACAAATGGCAAAAAACAATCCTTCTCTCTGTCAACTTCACACACATATACACACACACAAACACTCAGAGACTCATCCGCTCTCGACTTCAAAAGACTGAAGCTGGAAAGAAAAAAAATCAGAATGGCAGAGAAAAAGGAACAAAGAGAGAGTGATCCACCCTATCTTTTCTTTTCATAACCCTCACTCTTTTTTTCTCCTGTCCTCTGCTTTTCAACCCAAACCACATCACAAGATCCTCTTCTGAAGATTCCAGTGTGTATCTATCTATCTATCTGTGTGTGTGTGGGTTTAATACAAGTTAAGCTCTGTCAACAGCATCTGTGACAGAAATACACTTACAATGGAAGTCTATAAGCCACTACTTGCATTTTTTGCTTCATAGACTTCACCTGCGAGTGTATACCTTGGGGTTAAGCTTATTTTTTTATTTGAAAGAAGAACATTCTGTCAATAAAGGTTTAATTTTTGGGTGAACTATCCCTTTAATACTATAGTCATCAGTAGCCTAATAAAAGCGGTTTTATTTGACATGAAGCGAGTCATCTCAAATTATTATAGAGGTAGGATATAATGTACAGCATTGGCAGAATAAAGATCACTGCATTAATGAGAGGACCTAATTTACACTAATATAGCTTCAAAGACTGTGTGTTTGAGAAGAGTGAGAGAGCGTCTTACAGAGAAAGTCAAACTTAAGTGAAGCATGAAACTGCAAGCACAGCAAAACTGTCTGCAGACTTCCTGTTTACCCTGGGAGCAGGGCACCATGGGAGATGTGGTTTATTTGTTTGAATAAGAGGTCATTTATCTCTGTCAAACACACACTCTCACTGGCAGAAAGGGAAACGAGAAGGTACAAGAAGGAAACAATATACCTATGCATGAATTAGAATAATAATAATTATTGTATTTAATTAAATGCAGTCTGTTCATTGTTCCCCTTTAATTAACTGGAATAGTGATAAAATAACATATAACACAACATAAAATAAGACAACACAACATAACATAGGGAAAGGAAACACTGTAATGCCTTAACATGAACAAACAACAAGCAATACAGTTTTTATTTGTGGGTTGATAAAAAAAAATAAAGGCAACTCGTTGCTTATTGGCATGCATATTACTAGCATTTTGGCTGTTTATTTGTATTTATAAATCAAATATTAATGCCTTATTCTGCATGACCATATTTTAGATCCCTTAATCCTACCCCATACCTAAACTTAACGACTACCTTACTAATAAGTCATAGTTAATAGTTATTTAATAGTGAGAATTAGTCCTCAAACTAAAGTGAGACCAAATAAATTATTCATTGTTAGACCATGTTAACTAAAAGTGTTAAAAGACTCGACATGGTAGACTCTGACCCAAACACTGATGTAGTTAACTAATGTTAACCAATGAAAACATATTGTAAAGTGTTACCATAATATAATATAATTCACATTAGCAAAATGCAAGTCATTCTTACCCTAATCGGCCCAACTGATCCAGTTCTGGAATGGGTGGCCCATATGTGTCAAAGCAAAGAGGCTGATAGACATACAACACCTCCTCCACACGAGACACAGACACCAAAGACACAGTCTGACCCTGAAGGAAAGGGACAGAGAGAAAGATGCATCTGTTTAGACAATACATATGCATATTTTTTTTGTCATGGTCACTACTAAACAAAAACTTTTAGATTAGATAGAGTAATTGCTTCAAACTCCACACATAAACACGGACAATGATTGACAGGCAGAGATCACTTCTGATTGGCCAGCTAAAAACTCTAAGTCTATGTCTGTCACAGAAACAAGTATGATTTCTGAGGACAACCATTTAGAAAGTAGGTACATTTTAAGCATAATATAAAAATGAAAAACAAATAGCTTAGAACACCTTAAAATGTGACACTGGAAATATTATTTTCATTTATTATTTTTTTAATAATCTAATTTTACATTTGACTGATTTATTGGTAAATATTAATATGTACCACCTTTTGAGATTATATTATTTAACCCACTCGTTGGGTTTAAAATGGAACTGTTAATGCAGATAACATCATTTAAACAACACTAACAGACATTCTGTCTAAGATGAGGTCACACACACACACACACA
Organism: Carassius gibelio; assembly: GCF_023724105.1. Taxonomy (NCBI): domain Eukaryota; kingdom Metazoa; phylum Chordata; class Actinopteri; order Cypriniformes; family Cyprinidae; genus Carassius; species Carassius gibelio. The sequence goes on from NC_068383.1 coordinate 10,398,656, forward strand.
AATGCATGAGTGCCAATAACATCCCTCAATGGATCCAGATCCAAGCAGGGGATCTATAGACGTATGACAGCGTCACTCACTGCCAACACACACACACACACAAGGGCGATTGAACTTGCTGGAGACAGACAGAAACCACAGCATGGAGGGAGAGTTAGTGAGTGTGTGTGTGTGTGTGTGTGTGTGTGGAGAGAGGGAATTTCCATGGTGGAGCTTCTTTGGTTTGAAAGTTCTGCATGCATTTAAATGGCAACAGAACAGCAAAGTAAAATAATGCCACACAAAACAGGGAGAGAAAAAGAGAGAAAACAACAGCAATACAAGTAACCAGAGCGTGTTTTATCATCTGTTTTATGATATGTAAACTGACTCTTCAATTAAACATTCCTGAACGTGAGCACCCAAAATGTGCAGTCAGGGTCCAAAATTACATTTGTGCAACACTGTTGGTGAATTTGGCATTCATCATGTATGTATTCATTCATAATATTTCTCTCTCTCTCTCTCTCTCTATATATATATATATATATATATATATATATATATATATATATTTCAAATAAATTCTGTTCTATCAAACTTCCTATGCATCAAACCATCCTGAAAAAAAGTGTTATGATTTCCTCAAAAATATTACACAACACAACTGTTTCCAACATTTAATAATAATATGAAATGTTTCTTGAGCATTAAATCAGCATATTAAAATGATTTCTAAAGGATCATGTGACACTGAAGACTGGCTGAAAATGTAGCTTTGCTATAACAGCAATACATTTCATTTTAAAATATTATTATATATAAAACCATTATTTTACTTTTGTTTTATAATCTGTATATACTGTATTTTAATCAAATAAATGCATATGAGCATACAAGAATTCTCTTAAAATAAATACTTCAAAAGTCTTACTGACCCCAAACCTTTGGACAACTGTATATATTTTAAAATAATTTAGAAAAAAAAAATAGCTGCTTGAGACCCATTTAATTTTTGCTGTTCAATTCAAAACTTATATTGTTGCAATGCATTTCTTCAGTAAAGTTACTGGCCAGTTAAACATTTTATTTATTCACTGAAAACAATTTTTCCTCACATTGACACCACATATACACACACACACACACACACACTTGCAAGTTCACAAAAGCAAATGCAGCACTCCAATTCTACAAGATAAACACTTAAGCTTTCTTCATACACACACCAAATGTTTGTGGTTAATAATGAATTCAAAATAACAAACACTAATTATCTTGTCCGCCCAGTCTGATCACTTCCAAACACAATTTGTCTAGAGATTTCCATGTCAACACATAGAAGCCATCCCACCATAGATTACCCTGTCAACAGCCTAATACCAGTGGAAAACTCTTCAGAACTCCAGTACACACACACACACACACACACACACTCCACTGTAAACCACTACCGCATCTTTGCCAACTCAAAAATGAACATCTGCGCTCAACATTTATTTGAGGTGTTGTGTGTGCGTGTAGAGAAATGCTGCTGATTCTGAGCATGCTGAGTGACTATAGATACATATTCACTCCCCAGCGCCCTTAAAACAGAGCTGCCGGCTCGATCCATCTTCATTACTGTGAGGGGGTGGAGAGGGAAGGAAATCCCTGAGCTGAAACACCCGTCCGGTTGTCTGCGCATTCAGAGTTTCACTCCAAGCAGTTACACACAGTTTAACGGGGCCTTGTGTTCAAATCAATCATATATCTGCTGCGTTTCGACATTCAGTGCCGTCCAGTGCTTTAACCTAACCCCTGCCTGGGCAGTGAATCAGCCAATATGTTTGACATTAACACATAGTAAACATGTTTTTATGAGGTGGACTTGAATTTTACATTTTTAAAATAAACCATCGCCCCTGGTTCTACATTTCAGACTGTCTCGGGAGGCACGGAACATTTTGACTGGCAGAGGAAAGGCTCTACGTTGCAATGGCCCATTTGTTTGTTCATTCTGTGGGTGTAAAAATTTCATTACCATTCCAACAAATTGCTTCTTGCCAGCAGTCAGCTACAAGTATCAACCAGAATGTGGGACTGGATTTGGGAAATTCTATTATAAACTATTCCATCTTAAAGTTGGCTTTAGGAGGAAGACTAAAAGAAGGCTGTGTTTCCAAACAGTTATGTAAATCTTAAAAGGAACTGCATATACTTCTGGAGCATTTTATGAAAATCAAAGTTTCTTGCACTAAAAACAGTCATAATTTAGTTTCACTTACCATAATTTAATAGCATAAAACCAGGCTGTTTTTGCTACTGTACCGTTAAGAGTTTATGTAAATGGTTATTAGATTAGCTATTCTCCTTGTACCAGTGAAGTACACACTGTCAGTCACCAGAGCAGACCAAGTTGGCCATAAACTTTAAAGCTTATTCTGCTGTAACACTTGGATTGAGTAACATAAAATCAGATATAACTCTATATTTAACAATACGGATGCGTCCAAGAATTTGAGTACAAACTACAAAGTTCCTCAGTCAAATCTCTAAACATCTTTAAAAAAGAAATATGGCAAGAACATTGAATTCACTGTCAAATTCAACTGTTGCAGCCTTATACATTGAAAACATTGTTTCCCATTGGACTGATAAAATTAATATGTTCTAAAGTCAGTCAATCAGTTTCACTTGGGCTTTTAGAATTTTTTTTTTTTTTTTTTTTTTTGAGTTCTTAATTCTGATCATTTCAATTTACATTGAATGCATTTGACAAACGGAAAGCAATAGGGCTAGCAATTGTCACTGATATTCCGATTTTTGTACATTTTGGCTCTAAATGTCCAAGATATTGGTTTCAGTTAAGCTACTTTAAATATTTAATCATCAAAAAATGTAATTAAAAAAAAAAATGTTATTTAAAGTAATTTTAAAAATGAATGATTTCCGTTTATATCTTGATGTGATCTTTTTTTATTTAGATTACAGTTAGATTATGTCATATATGAATAATATATATATATATATATATATATATATATATATATATATATATATATATATATATATATATATATATGTCATTCTATGAACCCATTGGAAGTTTTCTAGGGATCCCTGATTGCTTAAACTCTAAAGCAACTACAACTATTGCTTAAGTATCCTCAAACAAGGATTGTCCACAACGTTTTTACAAAAGTACATTTGACAAAACCCATTTAAATATTGTGTGTTCTGGACAAATGTATTTTTCATTAAGTCGAGAGAGGAATGTGAGAGAATGGCTTCTGGTTTCTGTTTCACATGGGATTGGGCAGGAGAGCGCGTCGGGACTCTGACTATGCAAGTCTTCAGGACGCTCCAAGGTCAACAAATATAAACTGTCTATCAGCACCTCCACTGACCTTCACACACACACACACACACTCATCTCAGATCAGCACATTTCAAAATGATCACACACTCACACTGTTCTGCATGTGGCACAATAGAAACATGTCACAAAAACACACAGATATTACTACAAATACATCAAAATAGACTTATCAACACATTATCTTAAATATCTTGCCCTATGCACAGAAAATAATCATCAGTCACTGAATTCACATTGAGAAAGTGTCCTGAATTTATCGTGTAACACTAGTGAACATACATCCAAATTCAGTGGGGATAAAGTGAGCTTTGTGGACCCTCCAGCTGGCATTAACTGAGCTTAAGTAACAAGTAACATGCCCTCTCCATGCCCTGTAACACACACTATTTTGATCTACTGGCTCTCTCCACATGCATGCAGAGTATGATTTTCTGCCTGCAAAAAGTCAGACGAACACACACATTGCTTAACTGCACAGCTCAGAAACATCTGTGTGTTAAATAAAACCATACACACATGCCTCTTGCCTAGTAGTGTAAAGCCATCTAAAGCTGACAATTTTTTTTTTTAGAAGTACTACCCTCCCTGTGCCAAGATCCATGCCAACATACACACCATTCATCTCTCCAAGCCAACCACAAGACACGATTGTGGAAACTTGTTCACTTGGATTATATACACACACACAAACACAGACAATTGTGCACACTGTTTCTGTTTTTACTCTCAAACGGCAGTTTTTAAGATGTGCTGTACTGCTCCCCTTCCTCGTTTGCATACACATTCATGACGTGTTGGTTCAGGTCTATGTCCTTTGCAGTGACCGCTGACGGGATTTTTTTTAAAGAAAAAAACCTGTCGTACCTGCTTTACGACACAGGTGCGCAACAAAATGATATAAACACACACACACTCCCACGTCATTCTCAAACACTGGCTAATACAAACATGCTGTTGTGTCTGGGTGTACACGAACGCTCGTGCACATAGTGCGCTAAATATAACACAGGAAACACAAGATGTTTATAAACATATGAAAAAAACATTTATGATGTCTATGGTTTTAGAAAGTCATGTGATTGAAATATATGTTGGAAAAAAAATTATAAAAAAAGAATGGATTTAATTATGACTAATCATAAGCCTTCTTTTAGTGGCATTTCTCATCAAATCCTGGAATGAATTTGATTAATTATTAATTAAGATGATGTAAGCCCTACCAGTTGTGCATGTGTGTATGCGTGTTGTTCCCTCACCATCATTATTCCAGTAGAGAAGATGTTAGCTGGCTTGACATTTTGCTTCTGTTTTTCTATCTGGGTCTCCAGTTGAGAGGCTCGATCTTTATGTTGGGCCAACAGCACAGCTGCAGGTAACTTGGAAATTTCCTGCAAGCACAAACACAACATTCAGGATATGCTTTTATTTCAAACATTCTTCTGACACTCTAACTGTCAGTAAATAAAATAGGAAATAAGAGCTAGGCTAACATAAGCACAACAACTCAACGTGCCAGAGCACTAACCACTGCCACAACTCCAACCAGATAAGGATGTAGTTAAATATATTGTGTGTGAAGGAAAAAAATGTTTTTACGAATTTTCTACTCATTTTACATGATAGCCTATAGACCTACATTACCTTTACGGACTACCAGTTGATGACTTTGGACACAAAGGATGAAGTCTAAAGTCAGATGCACATGCTAATGTAGAAAGGCAATGAGGTATCAACCCATGGAACAAAATAACTCTTAAAATGTGTGTGTACCAGTTCATCTAGCAGGGCCTGTTTGTTTTTCCTCTTAGCCTGTAGTTGTCTTTGTTCCTCCTGCAGGGTCTCCAGTCTCCTCTGCTCTGAACCCTGCTGCTCCTGCAACAACAGCTCCTCCAACTCCTCCTGCTCACGTGTCTAACAGAGAGACAATTTATTAAAATAGAATATTTTTTTTTTTTAAAAGCTCAACTGAGTCTGGAGTGCACACAAATTGCTATGCTGATTGCTTCTAAGCTCTATTTCAGCTTAAATGAACTTCTCACTTGTGAAATCATCCATCTGCTCAATCAAAACTATGCACATAAACCCACCAGTTTGGCTTTGTTTTTCTGTATAATGTCTTTGTTATCTCGCTGGTACTGTTCCATCATCTGCTTGGTCCTTTCAACATCTAAGTTATTTGTCAGGTTAAACACTGGAGACACACACAAAAATACATTTGAAAACTAAAAAATACATTTGAAAACATGAATAAATATCTGATATATGCATCTCACCAATGTCCTCCACTTGCTCCAGGTAGTCATTATACTCTTTCAGAGTGTAAAAATCTAATTCCCTCTTATTGTAGCTAAAGGATGAGAAGAAAATAAAAGAAAGAAAAGCCATACATCATTAAAAAGACAATCCTGGATGCACCTATACACTTTTTTTCCCAGACACATACATTTTAAGAACTTTCTTGCGGATCTCCACCTCTTTATCGATGGCTGGATCTTCGAAGAGCTGCACGCGGAAATTACTCTTTCTCAGAGGAGTGTTGCACTGCACACAGTTACCTGAACCACGGACAAACAGCATCTCCACACAGCTCTCACACCTGAAACACACACACACACACACAAACATTTTACTCACATTGGCAGAAGGTCTGCTGAAAGAGGGTCAAAATAAACAGAAAATGAAATTTGAAATCTGCTGGAAAAGCCTCAAGAAGCAGTTCCACACAAACACACATTTCAATCATCTCACTGCTTCAGAGGGTAAAATTTGGCCCTAAAAACTTTCCAAATGGAGCCATAACTTAGACTAATGGATAAAACAGAGGCCTGATATATGTGTGTGTGTGGTGGTCTTACTCGATTATAATGGAGTGATGATGGGTCGGGTTTGAAGCAAGGCAGCCATACACATTAAGGGCTGACAAAGTACAGTGTGTGTTAAAAAAAACAATGTTACATCTTGCCTAGGATTTATGCATATAACTAATGCTGAGTTTCAACTACATTTTCTAAAAAATACAGTAAGCAATCTTTCATTTTCCACTGAGTAGTTTAACTTTCCTTTTCTCTGTCTGTTTTTCATTGCTCACTGAAACTGTTCAATATTACAGGTAGTGTATATGATACAGCGCACAACATTTCTGTAAACAATCTTTGCTGGTGACAGGAAATTAAATATATTATATAACATAAAATATATATTTGCTTTTATTCAATAAAATAATTAAAATAATTATATTTCAAACAAATGCTATTCATAAAAAAATCCTGGAAAAAAATTAGCACAGTACTGATAATAATGATAAAGGTTTCTGGATCATGTGATGCTGAAGACGGGAGTAATGGTGCTAAAAATTCAGCTTTGCCATCACAAAAATAAAATACATTTAAAATATATTAAAATAGAAAACTGTTATTTTAAAGTGCAATAATATTTCACAATATCACTCTATTACCCTACCATTTTTTGTTTTTGTTTTTGTGATGTGTCAGTGAAAATTTTAAAATTTAAGTATTTGTCTGATTAGGCCAGCAGGTTAAAAAACTAATAATAATAATAATAATAATATAATATATATACCCTTTCTGATCACTGAACTGATAACAGGACACATAGCAGACCTAAACCTGTGCAACCTGCATTCTGCACCACAACTCAAAGTGTCAGGAACTAATGTACTGACCACTGCACCATCGCTCAGCTTATATCTAGCCTGGGTTTTCTCTGAAGCATCTCAACTGTTCACTTTTTAACTTTCCTTAGAGGGTAGACTCTATACTTCTCCCTGACTCATGACCTGAACAGACACAAGGTGAGTGTGCGCATGTGAGAGAGAGAATGACAGACCTTTAAAAAAGCCAGCAAAACACAAGTTCAAACACTGACTCTAATGTGAATAAAAAAATGCTAGACATTCCCTGCTCATTCCTCCACTCCCGATCCGTGTTTGTCAGCATGTTGAGAGGTTACTACACTCCTCTAACTCAGCACAACAGACCCCGTCACACACAAACACGCACACATAAGTTAACTTTGTCCCTCTCATCTACTATCTCTCACACACACCTACTTGTGCCATTCCCTCTTCACTGCTGCAGGTCATCAGCACACACTCAGCATCAGCCTGATCAAAAACACGGTTTCTTCAACTACGGGCATTAGTTTTAATAAAAACTAACAGATTTCAAGTTTTTCAAATGCCTTTTCAATTTGATTTTATTTGTTTATAGACCAACATTTTTAAAAAAAATCTGAAAATCAGAATACATTAATTATATTATTATTATAGTATTATAAAAGCTATAAAAAAGTAGAATAATTATTAACCATTTTAAAAATTTATTATTACATGAAAAAATGATTTTTGCAAAAAAAATATAACTGTCTCTCAGTTGTGGCTGTGATTTTACATGATCTGTGAAGAAACAAGAAAAATTTAGGTAAACATCACTATTCATGTGTGGGTGTGTGGGTGTGTGTGTAAAACGTCATTTTTTTCTCAATTGCTAAAATCAATTCTCGAACAATAATATATTTTTTCAAAAAATTACATTTAGATCTTAGAACAATTAGTTCAGAAACTTAATTTGAATTACTTATTCATTTAAGCATGTTTTTCACATGTGAAAAAAGTCAGACTATCTACAATTGCTCCATTGCTAAATTCACATGGCTGAAGTTGATTGTCAGTGAAATTATCATACTCTCCACAACTTCTAGGCTAAACATCCTTTCATCCTATGAGCCATCCCATGCAAAATGATCATTCAAAATTTTACATACACTTTGCATTATCTGTTAAATGTTTATTATTTTAACCAAAATAAGAGGGTTGGTACACAAAGCATGTTATATTTATTTTAGTAATTACCTGAATAAGAAATTTAACATAAAATATATTTACATATAGTCCACAAGATAAAATAGTTGAATTTATAAAAATGACTTCGTTCAAAAGTTCACATATGCTTTATTCTTAATACTGTGTTGTTACCTGTAAGATCCAAAGCTTTTTTTTTATTGTTGCCTATGAGTATCTCAGTTGTCTTCAGTGTGAAAAGATGGACCTTAAAATCATTCAGTCATTGTTGAAAAGGGTATTAAATATGCAAATAATGCTGGCAAACCAAAGAATTGAGGGGACCTGAAAGAAGATCAGACAATAATAATGTGCTGTATACATATAAATGTACTAATATTAACTTTCCCCAGTAAACTTATACCTATTGTTGAAATCTAAGCTCCATGTGATATACAATAGCATTCAGCTAGATAAAACTGAGTGTCAACAAAAAAAGTTGAACAAAAATTAAATTTCCAGGATTGTCTGCCATAGCACAAAAAAAAAAAGAAAAAAAGAAATCTAAACTTTTTGAACAGTACAGCTCACACAGCAAAATAAAAAATAAATGTTTGTGGCACTGGACAATTTACTGATAGAATAACTGAAGAATTAATTAAATGTTTTATGTTACTGCATTTCTGAGTTCCTACATTTTGCATATAGTATGCAAAAGAGCTTTGATTTCCTATAAAACAGATGAGAGTTGCATTTATAGTTTAGAGAATGTTAAGTCTGATTTTGAAAGACCTTTGAGCTTATTTTTCTCTCCAAAGTCCAAAGGGCCAAAATGGCCCATAGCTGAACAAACCTACAAGCAACATACTTCCACTCCATCATCTGTATTTAATCACAGACTAGTTCATTTATTAGCTATATTTCCTATGTCCTGATTTTCTGCATACAGACCAGGGGAGTGTGTGCTGGACTGTCTCCAGCAGTGTGTCATCAGTGTGTAATATATTCATTCAGTCTCAGGTCAGCAGTCCACCATGAATCCTTAAGTTCTCTGAAGGTCAAAGGCATCCAGAGCACGAGAAGTGACCTCAGACACGTACAGGTGCATCTCAATAAATATGAATGTCATGGAAAAGTTAAGTTTATTTCAGTAATTCAACTCAAATTGTGAAACTTGTGTATTAAATAAATTCAATGCACACAGACTGAAGTAATTTAAGTCTTTGGTTCTTTTAATTGTGATGATTTTGCCTCACATTTAACAAAAACCCACTAATTCACTATCTCAAAAAATTAGAATACTTCATAAGACCAATAAAAAAAAAAAAAAAGATTTTTGTGAATTGTTGGCCTTCTGGAAAGTATGTTAATTTACTGTACATGTACTCAATACTTGGTAAGGGCTGATCTGTTTGTGGCACTGCTGAGGAAGCCCAGGTGTCCTTAACAGCGGCCTTCAGCTCATCTGCATTTTTTGGTCTCTTGTTTCTCATTTTACTCTTGACAATACCCCATAGATTCTCTATGGGGTTCAGGTCTGGTGAGTTTGCTGGCCAATCAAGCACACCAACACCATGGTCATTTAACCAACTTTTGATGCTTTTGGCAGCTTGGGCAGCTGCCAAATCCTGGAAAATTAAATCAGCATCTTCAAAAAGCTGGTCAGCAGAAGGAAGCATGAAGTGCTCCGAGATTGCTTGGTAAACGGGTGCAGAGACTTTGGTTTTCAAAAAACACAATGGACCAACACCAGCAGAAGACACTGCACTCCAAATCATCACAGACTGTGGAAACTTAACACTAGACTTCAAGCAACTTGGGCTATGAGCTTCTCCACCCTTCCTCCAGACTCTAGGACCTTGGTTTGCAAATTAAATACAAAACTTGCTCTCAAGTCCTCTGAAAAGAGGACTTTGGACCAGTGGGCAACAGTCCAGTTCTTCTTCTCCTTAGCCCAGGTAAGACGCCTCTGACATTGTCTGTGGTTCAGTAAATTTCTTGACACATCTGTGTGTAGCAGCTCTTGACGCCTTGACCCCAGCCTCAGTCCATTCCTTGTGAAGTTCACTCAAATTCTTGAATCGATTTTGCTTGACAATCCTCATAAGTATGTGGTTCTCACGGTTGGTTGTGCATCTTTTTCTTCCACACTTATTCCTTCCACTCAACTTTCTGTTAACATGCTTGGATACAGCACTCTGTGAATAGCCAGCTTCTTTGGCAATTAATGTTTGTGGCTGACCCTCCTTTTGAAGGGCGCCAATTATTTTCTTCTGGACAACTGTCTGATCAGCAGTCTTCCCCATGATTGTGTAGCCTAGTGAACCAAACTGAGAGACCATTTTGAAGGCTCAGGAAACCTTTGCAGGTGTTTTGACTTGATTAGCTGATTGGCATGTCACCATATTCTAATTTGTAGAGAATTGGTGGGGTTTTGTTAAATGTGAGCCAAAATCATCACAATTAAAAGAACCAAAGGCTTAAACTACTTCAGTCTGTGTGCACTGAATTACTGAAATAAATGAAGTTTTCCACGACATTCTAATTTATTGAGAGGCACCTGTATCAACCATGAGGTGCACATACTAATACACCTCTCTGTGGCTAAATGACTACTCTCATGCACCGATTGAATAGCTTTGTCTGTATTCAACGTTAACACATTTATCAATGTAATCGTTTCCACCAAAATACTACTGTTACAATTTTTTGTTTATTACCAGAATAAAAATGTCAACTTTAGGTCAACTGACAGAACTGTCACTGCGCTACATCTTTGTCATGTGTGTATTAAAAATATGAAATGTAAATGATTATAAAATCTCTTCATAATATCTGAAGTACATCATATGATAATTTATTAAGATTTTACAGTTATGGCTGAAACTATGGTTCCCATGGTAACTTTTTGTAAGAAGTGTATCAAAACAAAAGTAAAATGTCATACAAATATCGGGTTACTGCACTCACAGGTTGAAAAACTGTAGCCCTTTACTATACAAGTAAAACGAACCAAATGCGTATAATAAAACTTTTAGCCATCACGAATAAGTCCTACACCGGTTTGAATGATAAGAGATCTGACAGCAGGAACTCACAGCGTGTGTCCACACACATTCACCATCAGCTTCAGAGATGGATTTCTGTATTTGGTCGTCTTGCACCTCGGGCATCCCTGATCATCCATTATTATTATTATTATTATTATTTGTTTTAGTCCTCCTGTAAAATAATAAACAGACTCCACAGCGAATAGGAGTGTTACATTCAAAATCGCCCTGGTGGAAACAAATGCGTCTATTACAACCGTTCCCATTCAAACACTGCTCGAGTCGCTCGAGTTTGAGCTCCTTCCAGAGCTGAGTTTCAGCGATAGATAGATAGATAGATAGATAGATAGATAGATAGATAGATAGATAGATAGATAGATAGATAGATAGATAGATAGATAGATAGACAGACAGACAGACAGACAGACAGACAGACAGACAGACAGACAGACAGACAGACAGACAGACATTTTCATAAATAAATGTGACCCTGGACCACAAAACCAGTCTTAAGTGTGATCTGAAAGCTGAATAAATAAGCTTTCCATTGATGTATTGTTTATTAAGATGGGACAATATTTGGCCGAGATACAATTATCTGAAAATCTGGAATCTTTTTTAAGAGACAATACTATAAGACCAAGTAGCCTTTTAGACCTAAAAGACCAAGAAACTTTCAAACGGAGATAAAATGAACTTAGGGCTAGGGCTTGTCGTTTTGTAAATGTCTGTGTCGTTTGAAGTGTCTGTTGTATGAACAGTGCGTGTCTGTTACGATTAAGTGTAAACTAAAGCCTCGAATGAGATCTCACCTATAGCGCAGGTGAGCTGCGGCAGCGCGTCACGGCTGAGTGACAGCTTCGTTTCAATGTGTTCGCCTTGAAGCTGCGTTCGCCCCGCCCCTTTCGAAATTTCGTGTAGCCAATCATGTGTGCCCCCCTCAAACTATCGGGCTGAGAAGTCACGCTGCTGGAGTGAAAGGGGAAAGCTATCCACTTACAAAGACACCCGATATCACTCGCATGGCGCACGGGTAACCGGATCAGCTTCGGGCAGAAACGAGGCGGGGTGACGGACTAAAGGAATCTGAGGTGAAGAATAAAAACAATGTCTGTTTCCTCTACTGAAGTGACAGTGGCAGGCGAGATCAAAAAGGAAAATGTGAAGTACGCGGAGCCTCTCGAGAGCTCCACGGACAGTCGGGGGCACGTCAAACTCCTGATTCTGGACACTCCAGTGGCCACCGGGATGCTCGTCAGGCAGCACCAGACGCAGACCTCTCCACCAGAGCGCAAGATGCCCACTATGGACTCTTTGTCTGCGCACACTTCACCCGCAGCAGCATCGAACTCTTTGGCTTTCTCAGCGGAGCAGGTTGCGTGTGTTTGCGAGGCGCTTCAGCAGGGGGGCAACGTGGATCGACTCGCCCGGTTTCTTTGGTCTCTCCCGCAGAGCGACTTACTGCGCGGGAATGAAAGTATTCTTCGCGCTCAGGCGCTGGTGGCTTTCCACCAGGCGCGTTACCCGGAGCTTTACAGCATCTTGGAGAGCCACAGTTTCAGCCCCTCGTGCCACTCTGCCCTGCAGGACTTATGGTACAAAGCCCGGTACACGGAGGCGGAGAAGGCCCGCGGTAGACCACTGGGCGCAGTGGATAAATATCGCCTGCGACGCAAGTTTCCGCTTCCCCGGACCATCTGGGATGGAGAGGAGACGGTGTACTGCTTCAAAGAACGCTCAAGGAACGCGCTGAAGGACCTCTATAAGCAGAACCGGTACCCGTCCCCGGCCGAGAAAAGGAATCTGGCCAAGGTCACAGGACTGTCCCTCACACAGGTCAGCAACTGGTTCAAAAACAAGAGGCAGAGAGACAGAAACCCGTCAGAGGCGCAGTCCAAAAGGTGAGCAAAACTAGAAACCCACAAACAGAAACTTTATTCAGTGAATGAATGAAACAGTTAAGACCTCTATCAAGAGTTTAAACTGGTTTATTGACAAGATTGAGATCGATGAAATATTTACATTTTAATGCTTTTTAAAAATGTTCCTTCCTGTCTGCTTGTGTTGTCACAACTTGTTACCAGTCTTTTTACATTTAGACTCATCTTTAATTTATTTTGAATGACTTTAAATTACAGAAAAACAAAAACATGCTTTGGTCGTAATTTTAAGAGGCAGCTTCTAAAGGACACCCAAACATGTGCGTAAAATGTATGTGTGTGCGTTTATTTTAAGTAAACATTAACTATTCAGGATCCATTGACGTGTAGGCTTCGACCCACCACATAAATCACTCAGAACTATTTACTTTTCTTTTTAACCGAGGAGGAAATCCTCCTCTTTAGCTCTCGATTTTAACATACAGAGACATGCACTATTAATACAGGATTCACTGTAATGTTTTTCTCTTTGTAAACAAAGCTCCAGCGCACCTGGTGGAAATTGCCTCCCTCCAATACATTTATATAGGCTATATATATATATATATATATATATATATATATATATATATATATATATATATATATATATATATATATATATATATATATTACATTTATTATTACAATATTACAATCATATTCACTCACACTTGAATTGGGCAGTTTTATAATTTAAAGCTGTACTCCATATAGGCTAACATAAAACAGTTTTAGTTCTTATCCTAACAGTTCATCTTTGGCAATGCGTTTCTGCTAATATTAATCTGAACATGCATGCATTAGTTTTTTTTTTATGGAGGACATCCTGTGCTTTTCTGTAGTGCCAAATGTTGGGGTGTGACAAATATGATAATATTAATAGGCCATGTCAGGCATTTTTTACTTAAGACTCAGGACCCCCATTCAGAGTCTCAGCCAGAAATCCATCAACATATAATGATTTATATTATTACAAAACAATTGACCTTTTATAATGTTTAAGAGTTTTCAAAATACTTTTTGAAATGTGTTTAAAAGTTAAATATATTTTAACTTATATAAACCATATTAAAATAAACAACGAGACAATAATTTAACAATACTGAGTTTTTAAATGGAAAACCAAGGACGCGTCTTTTTTTAATCTCCCAGACATGTAATGACGTTTTCACAAATTAAAAATAAATTAATAAATACAATGCCAAAATCTTTTGGCTGGCTGTGAGAAGGAACAGTTGTGGAAGACCTGTAGTCTCACAGCTGCTGCAGTCATTCACTAAACGCGCCCTTCTCTCTCAATCAGACGAATTTATGTTTGAACAGCTGAAGGCACTTTGAAATATAGTGCATGAATCGCAGTGTATTGTACTTTAAAATATCCGCTAAATTTAACCTTTTGTTACTGGCGACTCATCCCCGTATGGCGAAGGGCACTGTGGTCAGAGAGCTGGCCATTTGTGAAGTCATGCTATGTTCGCGGGGTTGTGTCGCCATAGGACTTATTGTGCTAAATGGTTTGCGTGAGCGCGTGCGTAAAAAAAAGGGTCTGTGGTATAGACAGTATTACCGCTGACACATGAAAGCTGTGATCTAGGGGGTCCTGCGGTGTGAAGTGGATACTTACCTCTCCATTTGTCTATGCGCGCTCCCGTCTACATCTTCCTGCAGCTGCGTCAGCCCGCGAAAATGTACAGTCTAGCAAATAATGAAAAGTAATAATTCATTATTCCCTCACTCTTTCGGAGTAATTACTTTGTACGAGTGTTTAGCATACAATATTGGCAAAAACATCAACAGCAGTGTCAAAAAATAGTAATTTCAATATGCAATTAAAAAAAAAACGCCTTCTTTCAGCAAGTTATAGAGGTTAATGGCCATCTAGACTCGTATAAGAAAGAACTCAAAATAAAAAAATTTCCAGACACTTAAGACATACTGAATGAGAATTGAGAGTATGTCCAAGTATTTCACTCTTGTATTTTAAAATGTATCACAGTGAAGAAGAAAGCGTGCCTATACCATCGTCACAGCAAACATTGATAACATACAATTAGCTTCATTTGTACTTACATTTTCCAAATGGAACAACATTTTTTTTTCTTACTTCTAGCTTTTTATGATTTGGTTGGTTCTTGTTCAGCAGTCCTGGTCTGAAGTTGCACTCTGTTTCAGTACATTGTACATTTATGCATTTAGCAGACACTTTTATCCAGAAAGACTTACATGACATTCAAGGTACACAAGGTACACATTTGATCAGTTCTTGCTTTCCCTTGGAATCAAACCCATGAGTCATGACCTTGGTGTTGCTAACACTGATTTTGTAATGCTAAAGCATTAGTGGTAATAAAATAAATAAATTAAAAATACAATTTAATTAATAAAAATAAAACAGCAATTCAAGAATTTAACAAAAAGTATTTAAGAAGTTTACATATACAGAACACAAATCTATTATAATGAGCTAAAGTGTAGGGAAGACACAAAAGCTTACAGCTCTCTGTCTTTCAATCTCTCTCAGTGAGTCAGATGGAAATCACAGTACGGAGGATGAGAGCAGTAAAGGTCGGGAGTCTCTGTCCCCGTGTCCAATGTCAATCTGTGCTGATGGGACCATAGGCAATGCAGTTCTTCCTCTCTGTTCTGGAGATCTGGAGGCCGGGGTCATTGTCCAGCAGGCTGGAGACAGCAGGACCTCTGTCTCGCCACCATCCGTCATCTTTAACAGAGTCTCAATCAACACTCCCACTTCTGTTTTCCACAATGGCACCCCTTCATTTCTTTCCACCACAGGACATGTCCTCTTCAGTGGCATGAACTTGGAACTCCAGTCCCTGGTTTGCAGGTCAACGGCAGATGTGGAAATGGATGATAGAGGACAGGACAAAGGGGTAACTGAAGATCCTGCACTGGCGTACCCCTTATTTCACTGCAGTGTGAATGGGACAGACACAGAGGTGAAAGCAGAGGATGTAAGGCAGGATGTGTTGGTCCAGAACCAGACCACGTCCATTAGCTCCGCCTTTACTGTCACCCCATCCAATGGCTTGCAGCTTGAAGGTTACAACTTGGATCCTGAAGACAATGGGACCTCGCTGCTTAGTAACAAGGTGGCACTTCCTACCTTGCAACTCTCATCATCTTCTTCACCCTCATCAGTCACACAAGGTTAGTGAGCCTCATTGCTTTGAACAGAATGAGAAGACTAGAAGTGTGTTGTGTTTCTTATGACCATCAAAGACATGACTTTCAGTTTGTTCCTATTTATGTATTTATTGAAAAATACATTAGAAGTACAACTCATACACAATTAAGTAAATACACCTGTTTTATGATGAGAATGTTCTTATTTTTCTATATTTAATATGTGTAATTAGTAAACATTAAATAAAGAAAAAAATCCATAATGAAATTCTTGAAAAGGAATCCATATTAAGTGGCCTAATCTTTATTTGATTATATGTACACTCGTATGGAAAAGTTTGGGTTGTCGACAAGATTTTAGATTGTTTTTGAAAGTATCTTATTTCTTTCAAGATTCTTTGATGAATAGAAAGTTCAAAAGAACAGCATTTATTTGAAATATTAATCTTTTGCAACATTATAAAAGTCTTTATTTTCGCCTTTAATTTAATAAATATTGTATTATAAGACACTAAATTTAACCTTTTATGAGAGGGAAATGTTAGGTCATAAAAAATTTTTGTTGTGGTTTTTGTTGTAGTTATTGACCCCTGAACCAAATAATAATTGAATATGAACTGTATATCCTTAATATTTGTGAATCACTGAAAAAGTTGGAAAGCTTTATCCTCTCTCTCATCTTCTGTCATCTCTCATCCCTCTTTCTGTCAGGCGTTGCTGATGACAGTTCTCCTGCTCCTGCCTCTCTGTGCCACAACCAGGTGGAGAAGCAGGACAGGCTGCAGCTGACCTCTCTTGAGTCCAGCACAGCACTCTACAGTCTAAGTAGCATTCACACACTGTCTGCTGTGAAGAAGGAACCTTTGGAGACTCCTGGAGGATACCTTTACCACCTGGGTTACAGTCCTGACCCCACCCACAGCTCCCCCACCAGACTTAACACCATCATGACAACCACCCTTCAAGACTACACCACTCTCACAGTGAGTGCAGCCTTACTTGCCCAAACGGACCTTACCAGTGAGTTCAGAGGTCATGATGCCCAGATGACCTCAAACCTAAATGGAGACTTCCTATGTGCGGTTTCAGAGGGAGGGAAGGGAGAGATGAGAGCAGTCGAGGATGAAGGGGGGAAACAACTGACAAAACTAAAAACAGTGCATATAGAGGAAGAGATGACTGACCTCTGAATGTGGAGAAGTGGAGAAGGAGGTAAAATACTTTTTTTTACAGAAAATCACAACATTATTTTTTAACAACAGTTTTTTTTATGTTTTCAGACTCTAAATGTTTTGTATTATTCTGAATTATTTTCAGATGTGTTATTCTGAATTATTTTGGCAAATTTGTCTTGATTTGGAGAATCTATGCAAAGTCATATTTGAATATTTTGAAGTTTTTGAAAGTGTTTTTTCCCCCCTCTTTCTCTCTCTTTCCACACACAGATATCTTTGTACTCTATAAGTTATTGTGTATAACAAGGGTATTCAAACTGGGGAACAGGAATCCTCAGAGGTACACATGAGATTACTAGGGGGGTCCATGGAAAAAATTAACAAAAATATAGTAATATAAATCAATAAATCAATAAATCAATAATTGACATCATTATTGTTTAATTCTGGCTGAAAATCCAGAGATTAATTACAATTAATAATTTTATAAAAAAGACTCGGTAACATAAAAGAAACAGAGTAACATAAAAGAAACCTTTATGAAAAATATTTTTCAGATAATATTATAAAAAAACACTTAAAATATAATTTATTTTTCACAGGAGAAACTGGGTCTTTACACACAAACATATGTAACTTCCTTTTGTATTTTAGGAATGGGCTCCCTTGGAAGGGAATAATCATTTGGGAGTCCATGGTATCAAAAAGTTTGAAAACCTCTGGTATGTAAAAGAAAAATATATTTTTTCATGTTTGCCTCCACATCACTTCCATCAATCATTTTATACTAAGTGTTTACATGAATTTTTGAGCTACAGGTACTTGACAGATTTCATTTTCTCTCTGTCGCTCGCTTTATCTCTCTATCTCTCTTTCTCTCACAGTGGGGAGTGTGGACGTATGTGTGTTTTATGAGAGTCACCTGCTAGTTTCTGCCAAGAAGAGTTGAGTTTAGCAGACAGGTGGATGTCTGGTCATGTGTCATCTGACTCAAACCTTAAAGGTCACCCACCATGGAAACACACATGCACAGACACACTTTATTCCCATTCCAAAAATACAAAATCTATGACAATCTTTGTGGCATTGCCATAATCATTACATTGGCTACAGCTTCCAGTTACATTAATAATAGGCAAGAAATATGCAGATAATATTGTAGACGGACAACACATATATCAATACAAATACACAATGTTTGCTTATACAAACTAAGGGATGAGTCAGAATGGTTGGTAATCGACTGCTTGTCACAGATGCTGTAACAGATGTTGTACGACTGTCAAAGTTTAGGGTATTATCTGTGCACAAAATATGCTAAGCACTACTTGTTAATTTGACATGCAAACCGTTTTGAGAAATATGGGATATATATTTAAAATAGTGAAATTAACTGTTTTCCTGAAGGATTTGATTAAACTCACCATCCGGGTGTTGCAATGGTGTATGTGTATGAGTTGTTTGTATATGGAAGAGTCTGTGTGTGCATTTACAGAAGTTTTTGGTTTTGAGTTTGCTCTTTGTTTGTGCCTTCTTGCTTTCTGAGGCTCAGCACTTCTTCAGGTTCCCTGCCTTTTTTTTCTTTTTCTTTTTATAGTTATTGGTGCTGGTTAGACATCTGCAGTATTTATGATGAAAGCTATGCACCCATTCTGGGAATGAGAAATGACTTTAAGAAATGACACATAATGACTGAAAAGTCTCTTTGAGGATTATCCAAAATTAAAAGGATATAGGTGTCAAATGAGCTAATGTATGGCTGTTAATGTATGAGCAAAAAGCAAAACAGCCTTGTGAATAATATTGTAGCATGAACAAAGATTTTCAAGTTATGATGTATTTTTCTACAAAAAAAGAAAAAAGAAGAAGCACAAAATGTGATTCATTAAATATTTATACTGAAAAAACAGCCTCAATCGAGTGATTTCATTCATGACTGAAAGATGTTGTAAACTTTCGACAGATTTGTTTGCATTTTCTTGTTATGTCTACAGTGGATGTTAAATATTCAGACGGACAGGAAACATGCGAATAAAAAGATTTAAGTAGCCAGGGAGGGGAGGGAAACAGAGACCTGATACAGAAAGGCCAGGCCGGGTGCTGGAAAATCAGCAGTGATCATTTGCACATGCCTGGTGGTCTGGAGCTTGTTAGCAAGCTGCTCTTGTCTCAGACTCCTAAATTCAAATAAACAGGAGGGCGATTTCTGGAGGCCCTGCCGTCTCCTGTTTTTTTTTTTTTTTTTGGGGGGGGGGGGGGTAGAAGGAGGTAGAGAAACAGCCAGATAAATTCTCTCTTATTAGTAAATGACTCTTACAGATGGCATTGTGTAAATCTAAAACACAATGCTTCTGGATTCAAGGAATAGTTAACCCTGAAATTAAAATTTCCTTAGCATTACATCACTCGCTCACCAATGGATTCTCTGCGGTGAATGGATGCAGTCAGAATGAGAGTCCAAACAGCTGATTAAAACTTCATAATAATTAACAAGAAACCCACACAACTCCAGTCCATCGAGTAATGTCTTTGGAAGTGAAAAACTGAATGTGTGAAAGAAAATATTGATAAACTGTTAAACAATTGTTTCAGGTCAAAATAGAAAAATAGACCTGTCCATAATCAATAATAACACTTCCTCCACTTAAAAAGTCCATGTTGTCCTCTCACTTCAAAATCAACCAACATATTCAATATAAAACTGTTCTGAACTGTTTTCGCTTGTAAACAGTGCTTGCGTTGTGCATATTGCTCTCCTGATTCATACGGGGTGGCTTTTTTGCTATGGATAGATTCATTTTTATCTGGAAATAACAACTTAAAGATACAAATCTCTTGATGGATTTATTACACACATGCAACTTTTCACTTCACAAAAGCCATCTAAATTACTTGTGATGTTTTTATCCACTTTTCGGTCTCTCATTCTGATGGCACCCATTCACTGCAGAGGA
Organism: Carassius gibelio; assembly: GCF_023724105.1. Taxonomy (NCBI): domain Eukaryota; kingdom Metazoa; phylum Chordata; class Actinopteri; order Cypriniformes; family Cyprinidae; genus Carassius; species Carassius gibelio. Next base: position 10,419,039 of record NC_068383.1, read on the forward strand.
TCCACTGGTGAGCAAATAATGCAATGCTAAATTTCTCCAAATCTGTTCTGATAAAGAAACAAACTCATCTACATCTTGGATGATCTGAGGGTGAGTACATTCTCAGCAAATTTTCATTTCTGGGTGACCACAAAAACTCAAGCTAACCAGCCAAGCAATTTCAGGTCCCAAAGTTTTTCTCTGAAATTTAGCTGAAAGCACTATTTTGGATACCAAACAAATCTGAATATACAATAATCTTAGCAATACTGCTGGAAGTATTTGCATATTATGGTTCATGAACAAGAGAGATTTTAACAGACTGTATGGAAATAGGAGCATTGTCACCTGTTCTCTAACAGTCTAAGTGATGCTGTTGCCATGAGAGATGGCCAGGTATCAGATAACACCAGCTCTAAAAATGAACACTGTGAGAGAGAAGAGTGTTGTTAAGAGTTTATAATGTGTGCTGATTCTGTTCCTGTGCAATGGTTTTATGTCATATTTTGTCATTAACAACATGCAAATAAAAATGTGATGGTGATTGAAACCACTCAAACATACCTCACACTGAGCAACAATAAGAAGCGGTAATAAAAAAATATGAACCTCTCAAACTGAGCCTTATTAAAAACTATGACCTCTCACCTTTGGGGGTTTGAAAGGAGGGGTGCTTAACCCTTAATAGCAAACAGAGCTGGATTTGTAACCAGAACCTCCCCCCACGCCCCCACTAATGAGAGGTCAAAGGGCACACGCTGCTCCTCTGCTGTGTTTCATACCTGTGTGTGTGTGTGTGTGTGTTTCATTTACTGGTGAGGTTTATGTTTATGAACCAGCCATATATTGTGAGTTTGTCAGTGTAAACATGCAAATGTAAATGTAAATTAAGAGTACCAGATATACTTGCAGACAAGGGAATGTGAATACCAGCATTCATTTTGAAGCATTTTCCCTCAGTTTAAACTCTAAAGCTTGCACTGGACAGATCAGTTATAGAAGATGTGCATAAATGCAGTTATACAAAATAAGAAGTTGCACTTGAATTAAAACTTTCTTCCCATAAACCTAAATAACATCAAATTGTTTCATCAAACTCTCATTCTTTGCCTTCTGGGATTCAGGCTGTCATTCATTTTTACTTAACTTTGACCTCTTTAGACTTACACAATTTCTTTGGTATGCCTGCTGAGAGAGAGAGGGGGGGGGGGGGGTGCAGGGATGATACGTACAGCACAAGTTTTGTGCAGGCCACTAGTAGTTTTCAGATAAAATTGTGTTTCTATAAAAAGCTACAGAATGAACAGGACAACCATTCAAAAGGATGCAAAAGCATTTCTAGGGTAATATGGGGTAGGGTTATAGTCTGGAGTAATTATAATTATTTTAAAATAATTATTTTTAAAGTATAAGGTACATCTTTACATAAATGTGTTTTTGTAATTGAATGGCAGGTTGTTAAAATTAAGAGGATGCAAGGATTTCAGTGAAACACACACATACATAGGGGTTAATCTATGCCCCCTGGTGAAACTGGACCACAGAGGGACAGAGCAACTGCTTTATATTCTGCCAGCCCACACACACCACTCTGTAAGAGTGCAGGACAGACATTATTCTTCAATTCATTTAATGGCATTTTATCTCATTGTTCCAGATTCTGAGCTGAAACCACATCTGCACTGCATAGAAGAACAAGACAGAATTACAGTACCTTACAAATAAAAGATAGTTTACTAATAAAGAGTAGGAAAAAGATAATATATATTTTACACAGGAGCTTTTTATCAACTTCATTTGTCCATTTGTGGGAAAAGCAGATAGATGTCACTGCCTGGCGCCCTCTTCCTGTAGGACAAATATATGACAGACTGACAAGCTGCATTTTAGATCATTGTGCAAGTAATACACATATTTTAGAATTACTGACATTGAGAGAAAAAAAACTTAATTCTAAACCAGAAGGACAATGGAGACTGATTGTACTTTACTGTAAAATGTTATCGTTACAGCAACAATATTTTTGTTTCCATCCATTTATCTTATTCACCGTAGTTTATGTAGCCTACTTTCTGCTGTATTTGAAATGTTGCTTAAGTTAATAAGTAATTAAATTCAAGTGAAAAAAGGGCAATGAGATTATCGTTGCAGGTTGTGACTGATTTTTCTTTAAAAAAATTAACATGTAGCCTTTCCATTCTAGCGATTTAAAACAGTTAAATCTGTTTTCTTCGATTTGGCAATATTGTTGTTTTCTTATTTTCAGATCAGAAGCAAGCTATAAGCTATAAGTATGAGATTGTATAAGTACAAGTATACATTGCTACTCTAACTGGATTTTTTTTAAACGAATTAAAATGAGAATAATAATTCCAGTGGTCAATATTATTTTGAAACTTGAACTGGTAATAGTAGTAATGGATAGCTTTTTATCTCTCGAGCGGCTGCAACAACGTCTAATTAGTGGTGGATTCTCCTCCGCTCAGTCTTTCATTTACACCTCACAGAAAACTCATAAACACACACAGTGAAAAGAAAACAGTTTACACCTTCACAGTGGTGGAGTGCAGAGCACTAAACATGAAATACGGTGACGTTTATGTTGCACTTATTAGGATGTTGTGTGTGTTTGTGTGTGTGTGTGTGTGTGTGTGTGTGTGTGTGTGTGTGTGTGTGTGTGTGTGTGTGTGTGTGTGTGTGTCCTCCTGTATCATCACAGAGCCCACTGGACTGCGGCGTGTCTATGAGCGCGCGCGCTTCTGTTGGTCTGTGAAACATCTTGAAATGATCATGATCTGAGCGCGGGCACGCCGCCGTGCTGGGGGCTGGTAGAGGATCGGGAGGATCTGGTGTGGGACGGAGGGGGTGCATAGTGCTGATCGTACTACCGTAACCTGAGCTGCCATCGGCTCATGCACTGTTCAGTGCAGAGGAGACAGAAAGTTTTAGGCACAAATTGGTTAGAAATTTTAGAATAGGCTATATTCGTGCACCACAAAGAATTAGAACTAATACCTAACTGGGTCACACTTAACATTATACTGTGCATTTATAAAAGCAATTCATACTAATTATCCTTATACATTAATTTGTGACAAATATAGCTGTTTGCAAAAACAAGGTGTGAAGTGACAAAAATAATATATTAAAGCAAGATGCAATATTTCTGTGTTAATTACTTCAGCAGCATAATCTCATATTTAATCATTATTTGCTATTCTGATTCAGGTAGAATATATAGATAAAGTAGATTATTCTTAAATGTAACTTCTGATTGTTGAGTAAACCATGCTTGTTCAATGGCATTAATAAACCATTAAGAGAAAAAGAGAGGAACACGATTGGTTGTTTTTACAGGTGTTGAGAGGCCAATTTAAAGATTACACTGATACTAATTAGCATTAGGGAACATTTAAGGTAAAAAAAATCCTCACACCGAGAAAAAAAAAATAGTTGAATATTTTTCCAAAAAATAAAATAACCTCAGGCGGGCCAGCTGGATTTCCAGGAGTCATGTTACGGATATCTTCAGAGATAAAGAGCTGTGACCGGGAGACTAAGAGCTCCTCAAGCTCACAAGTTATTCGCTAATGGATCGGTTTAGTGTTTCAGACCCAGCTTACAAAACCACATGCACGGACCAAATGCTCCATCGCGGGGCGTTTTCAACAGGATGAATTTATTAATTTAGGCTACACTGCTAAAATAAAGATTATTCAATGGATCTTATTCAGCTAAAAAAAAAAAAAAAAAAAAAAAAATCTTAACAACAAAAAACAAACAATAAAATGTATGGTGTTCTTGAGATATTTTTGGTTATTTAGAGATTAAAGAAATTCTTGACATTTCAATACAGTTCTTATTGGAAACATTTTATATTTTGGGGGACATGAGCGTAAACATATACAAGATAACTGAAAGAAATAAAGTCGATGTAGATTTAATTACACTCAATTATTGTCGATATAATTAGATTCATCAATAAAATAAGATTATTCTCTCTCAAGGTCAAGTAAGTTCAGTCATTTCATTCGTTCATTTTGATGTGCTATTTCTTATCAGCTCATTTAGGGAAATATTTGCAAATTTACGAATCATTATAGGTATTGTATAATCTATTAATTCGCAAAACGAAGTCAAAAATAATTTATTAGAATACCAAAGCCTACTTAATAATTAATTTCTGCGATGTGCCACTGAATTACATAAAAAATATTTGACACACTCTTATATCTGTCCTCACATGTTCATGCAATTAATAAGCTGTGAAAATGCCACCCAATTAGGTGTTTGTTTGTTTTGGGTTTTTTTGGAGGGGAGGGGGTGGTGATATGATAAATTAAATAGTTAGAATGGCTTTAACTCATAACACTATACAAATAATTATAAGTGAAATATAGAAACAGTATTGAGAAAAACAGAAGGCGACGTAAATGCTGCTGCATTCAAGGACGTGGAGATGCTTGTGATAATTAAATAATTGTTTAGCCTATCAAATGAAGTGTTAGAGAGAGAGAGAGAGAGAGAGAGAGAGAGAGAGAGAGTGTGTGTGTGTGTGTGTGTGTGTTCAAGTTCTCCAGTTTCAGGCCTTGACGTCCGTCCTCTGGGGAGGAAACGGAATGGATCTGTGGATGCAGTTCTTCTCTGCTGGCCGGTTTCAGAACAGAACGGGGCGAGCTAATCACGGAATGACGCTGTGCTGGATTTCTCTGTCACATAACCATACGGACAAACCGCATCCGAATCTCACGTATCCAACCCCAGAAGGTGACAGTGGTGCCACACAACAGGCTGACGGGCGTTTATTAAAATTGGAGCTGGATCAACAGATTAACGTGGCACGGGGATTTTTGTCCGAGGACTCATTAGGGAGGAATACCTACAAAGCCTTGGATTAGGAGGATATTACGTGGTGGATTGCATCGGGCCGCAATGTCAATCTTGCCCTCTTTCGGTTTTACGCAGGAGCAGGTCGCGTGCGTCTGCGAGGTGCTGCAGCAGGGTGGAAATCTGGAGAGGCTCGGACGTTTCCTTTGGTCCCTACCAGCCTGTGATCACCTCCACAAGAACGAATCCGTGCTGAAAGCGAAGGCCGTGGTGGCCTTCCACCGGGGAAACTTCCGTGAGCTCTACAAGATCCTGGAGAGCCACCAGTTCTCCACGCACAGCCACCCCAAGCTGCAGCAGCTGTGGCTGAAGGCGCATTACGTGGAGGCAGAAAAGTTGCGGGGCCGCCCGCTAGGCGCTGTGGGCAAATACCGAGTGCGTAGAAAATTTCCTCTGCCCCGTACGATCTGGGACGGTGAGGAGACCAGTTACTGCTTTAAGGAGAAGTCGCGGGGCGTGCTGCGTGAATGGTACACGCACAATCCTTATCCATCTCCACGGGAGAAGCGGGAGCTGGCGGAGGCAACGGGACTGACCACCACACAGGTCAGCAACTGGTTTAAAAACAGGAGGCAGAGGGACCGGGCAGCTGAGACAAAAGAGAGGTGAGATAGCCTATATTAATAATATTAATACACACACACATATATAATAGGGAAATAACGTTTTTTTTTTTTAAAAAAACGCGCAAAACTGGCTTTGATTATTGCAGTCACTAGCAGAGATAACAAAAATAGGATACGTTTTTATATATTGTCACTCAAATGTAAATGGAAATACGAATCTAAGCAACATCAAGTTACACTAATTTTATAATTAGTATGTTTATCATTTATAATTTAAAACTTTATATATTGCCTATTTTTAATTTTATAATTCGGTTAAGATTTTTTTGAAAGTCCTTTTTTTTCTCTAACGTAAGAAACAATAAAAGCAGAAGAGGTAGATTTTTCTTACTGCAGTGAGAATTTATCTAGGCCTGTATTTATATCATTTAATCGCAGGTTTTAAATGTTGGATTTACTTTAAATGATATGCTCTAAAGATTTTCTAAAGATTTGAAGTTTTTATATTGTAAATCTGTGATGACAGTTACCTTTTCAGCCGTCTTGAAATACAGGCGACCTAAATTGCTGTGTGAAAAGTAATACGTTTTTTTTTTCTTGTGTGTTAAAAACATAAATCAAATATAAAGCATTAGTTTTTCTTTAGCTGATGTACCTAATAATTATTTTAAGATGAAACTATTTTGAAACCTTAACACTAGGCTTTAATGTTAAAGTTTATCACTTTCTTGCTACTATGTACTATGTAGCCTAATTCTAGGCCTGTAAGATGTCAGTTATATATAATATGTTAAAAATGTAATATTCACCCAACAGAGAAAACAGCGAGAACAGCTGCGTTGGCGGTAAGCAGAGCCAGCGGTCTTCGCTCGACGGAGTGAAGTCGCTCATGTCCAGCTCGGAAGATGAGTTCACTCCGCCGCAGAGCCCCGAGCACAACCCCGTGCTGCTTCTGCAGGGGAACATGAACAATCACGGAGCTCCAGCATACCCAATGCCCGGCCTCGGTGCGCAACATTCGGTGCATAGCATGCAAGGACATCCGCACCAGATCCAGGATTCACTGTTGGGATCTCTAACATCCAGCCTTGTGGATTTAGGATCTTAAGACGTCTCGTTCACATTTTAAGCAACTTAAAAAACTTTAAAACAAAAATACCAATATTTACGGTGTTACCGGATATTCTTATGACACAGAGGACGTTTGCTGAAATAAACTATTATTTTGCTAATTATTAGAAGAAGAGAGAAAATCAAAAGAGCTTTTCAGAGTTTTTGGAATTCTGAGTAGGTGGACAAGTGCGTACATTTTGTAAAACATGTCAGGCCATGCAGTATTTAAGAATATTCACATTGTTGTATGCATAAAACTTTAATAATTTATGATGTTTTACTCAAAGATTAATTTATATAAATTGTTCTGTATTGGACTACAAAGAGCATGGATTTTTCATGAGAAAATAATTGGCTTCAAACAACTTTAACTAAACTATATGGATGTGGAAACTCTGTTTCGTTCTTTTTGTATTGAGTATAAATGTATAGCACTACATTGAATGTGTAGTTTTGAAAACAATGGCTATAATATTGTCCATATTATATTGTCCACATTTTCACGTCAAGTCAGCGCTTTGAGCATTTATCTTTTACTTGGAAATGCCTGTTAACCAAAATATAGAAAATCAGAAAATCAACATAAAAAAAAAAAAAAAAAAAAAAAAAATATATATATATATATATATATATATATATATATATATATATATATATATATATATATATATATATATATATATATATATATATATATATGCCAATCCACGTGACACGTCCGAGCCGGAAGAGTGCTAGAGCGCGTGAAAAATGAGAACGTCTTAAAACATCAACAAGAAAAATCGTCCCTTATGCAGAGGGCAGAAAGACGCCAAGATGCGCCAGGCTGCGCCCAGGGCCGAGTTTAAAAGCTCTTTTACTTTGACTTTTTGACCATTGTTCAGTTAAACGAAATATAAAAAGGCAAAACCGGACACATTAAATCACTTAAGTCTTTTAACTACGTTTGATAAACATTTATTAGTTCATTACGTTGACCTACTTAACAAAAAATAGAGAAATGGAGACAGAGAGAGAAAGGGGAAGTACTGAAAAAATAAAAATAAAAATCAGTTTGTTATGTCAGTTCTGGGCCTGAAAATTGACACGATCCACAAGAGCCGCTCTAAAGACCCTCCACCCAAAACGCCTCGTCCACACCACACTACAAACCATTTTCAACCCAATTTACAACAATTGTGAACTTTTGTTTCTTTTTTAGCGAAAACTCCAGACACTGACAAGCAAATGAAATGTTCTACATTTCCAGCTCCAGCAACATTTATGGAATATTCGGCAGTATGATCAACACGAATTCGCCTTTTCCTGTCTCTTTTACGTCGATAGTCTCGTGTCAGTGTAAATGGATTTGAACAGAGAGCACAGAGGGTTTCCGGGCCCTAATTAGAACCATTCTCCTGGTTTAGAGGGGCTTGATTGTAGGAACAAGGGGGACACCCTTCCAGCCTTCCATGTATCTTCAGGATTAAGTAAAGTTTAAAATAAAACTATCTATCTATCTATCTATCTATCTATCTATCTATCTATCTATCTATCTATCTATCTATCTATCTATCTATCTATCTATCTATCTATCTATCTATCTATCCAGATTTGAAAAGCATATTCAATATTCACTGTCACTTTTAACAATACATAAACAATTTTTTTTAAATATATTCAGGATTGGCAATAAATATCATATCATGGTTGACTTAAACTCAGGAACTTAGAATTCTTCCCCCAAAAAGACAAATGCTGGGCATGAATCCCAGCTGTGGATTTAATCAACAGTCTAATTATATTTTGCACATATAAACATTCCTTACATCTGCTTTCCTCATTTTGGTAGTTTATACAAACCAAGTAATTGAGAAATCCATTTCATGAAAGGCCATGAGTGCAATGTTTTATTATTATTATTATTATTTACATTGAGTATTGGTTAGATTCTGATATCATAAGTGTTGTCTCTGGCACAGACAAAATGCTGTGAAATACTTCTGGTGGCAAACCTGTGTGACAGTCAATTTCACACATTAGGATCTGTTTGTCAGATAGCTTCTCCTGCCCAGGTAGTCACTCATCCAGAACTCTCATGGAAACTGACCCTTAAATGGGTTTTGGGGGAGGGGGGCCGCACGGAAGGAGCTTTTAAAGTGAGTCTCAAGAGAGCCAGAAGAAGGGTATTTTGTTACCAATGATGCATGGACCTGACAACACTTCAACCAGCCAGACCCCCGACAAAGACTAACATGTGTTTGTGGGAAAGGGATATGGGCGATACATCAGTTTTGAAATCCACTTTTTTGAAGGTCACTGAAACTGAATCAGGCATTTCTCACTTACAGTGCTTCAGCAGGGCACACACACACACACACACACACACACACACACACACACATATCTCAGAGATAACATCATGCTTAAAATAAATATCTAACGGAACTAAGAGGAACTGCAAATATTTGAAATAATAATTAATAAGTTTTAGGTTTGAAACATGTATTTTCATATTTGTACATATGTCTATTGTCATGGTTTATTTTATATCCCTTTTCATTTTTACTTTGCCTTTTTCTTTTGTTAAATAAATACATTGCATAAACATACAATATTTTATAACAACAACAGTAATAATAATGATACATTTACAGTTTTTCTCAGTCGCTTTGGTACATTTCTCGAATCAAACTCACAATTTGCAAAACAGTGCATTTCTCAAAACAATTTGTACAAATAGCAAAACATCATGGATAACCTACAAAAGCCAGTCTCTTACTCAAAATCCTTAGTTCATCTCTCAAAAGTAAATATCTGTGTCAATGAACATGTCAGTGCCATCAGAATGACAAGCCCTTGTGTTATTGTGTACGGATAAGACAGTCAAATTGTTTAGTCATGTTGTCAATATAACAGTGTACTCTGGAGGGATGTTCTGATGTAAAATATGGCAACATTTTGGATGACAGTTACTGTATTGAACAGTATGCCATATGCTTATGTATGCCATATAATCATTTAAAAAGTACACATTTACACATAACTGTATGTGGGATATTGACTGAAAGAGACTGGATTGAATTCCCAGTTACACTTTTACTAGTGGTCTGGCACAATGTCTTTGTGATATAAAAAAGGAAAAAGAAATATGGGCACAAAGATGAAAATAAGTCAATTGTCAGAATGTGTAACTCTTGTGTTGTCCTCTGTCTATACACTATATGTAAGCTTTCCAACTGAATATTCATGAGATGAACCTTTGAGCTATTTCAGAGAAATGGTTTATCATTGGTTTATCATCTACATTCTCTTCATTAGTAAATATTCACTTGCACAATTCATGCCAAATTGACAAAAAGTCTAATAATAATGTGTAAAAAAAAATGTGCTTGGCAGTTTATGACAACTAGATTAAACATTTTGCATTTAATGACTTATATGATGAACTAAAGACTATTGCACAGAAAACTATATAATACACTTTGAGCAACATGACATTAGCAACTGATAATGTAGTAAACAACAGAGAATTGTACATAATCATTTGCATGGATGTACCAAAGCATTTGCAACTTGTTCAAAGAAATGAGAAACTGCTTTTTTGATGTGCACAAGTGACACAATGATCTGAGAATTGAACAGGTAGTTTTGAGAATTTCAATTCTGATTTGAGAAATGTACCAAAGTGACTGAGAAAAACTGTAATAATTTTGCAAAAATGTATTTACATTTTGTTTAAATTACTATCAGTTCTTCATAGCATCTTGCATTAAAAAGATGCATGTTTAAAAACAATGCCTGTCGAAAAACAGAATTCATTTTGGCAGCTCTTTCAGGCTTGGAAGCATAAAGCCAAAATTTCACTCCCCAGAGAGAGGGAAAGAGAGAACAGGATCAAACTCTAGATGGCTCCATTAAAGAAAAAACTCAGGAAATGAAAACAGAAATATGATAGTTTCCTGTTTTTCATTGGGACTTGGAGCATTCTCTTTTTGGAGTATAATTACTACAATGAGATCAGTGTGATATAGTTCAAAACCTTAGACACACACACACCCTCATCTTGTAGTCTAATCCAAGTTTCTCTGGTGTGCTGCTGCTGGCTGACATTACAGTGGCTATTTTTCTTCTTCTTCTTCTCTTCTTTTCTTTTTCTTTTTGTCTTCCTGGTTCGCAGTGATCTAGATTCACATTGATTATGGAATTCCGTTAAAGTTCAGATATCTGCGGGAGAACTGGACAAACTACACGAAACAGTTTCCCAACAGGTATAACAAAAGGCCTTCTCTTCTCTCATCTTTTTCTTCTCTTATTACTTTACTCTTTGGCTTAGTGAACATTTCTTAGTAATTTAACTTAAAGATTCAAACAGCATCATAATTAAACATCAACATACAAAATTTCAATGAAGAGACTGATCTATTTTCCTTATAAAACAGGAGGGAATTCAAGAGTATCCGCACACACACTTTTCTCTTATTTGTACGTCTTGTACACTTCGTTTTGCTAACACAATGACTCTGTGGTCTCGACTCATTATATCATTAGCAGGAGCTGGAAAGAATCATAATTACTGTGGCTGCAGGTTTATTTACCACAGTGTCTCTTCTGCCCTCTGGTGGTTTTGTTAAGCACCACAAAGAGGCCCAAAAGAAAACAGCAGATTGCATTAAAAAAATAAAAAAAATAATAATAATAATAATAATAATATATATATATTCTGGTGACAGAAGCTTCTACCATTACTAAATATATAGTAAAAACGTACTTTTCTGTAAAGCTGAATTTATGAAACATACCACCAAGGAGACAAAGGAGTGGCTCAAGAAGAAGCACATTAAGATCATGGAGTGGCCTAGCCAGTCTCTAGACCTCAGTCCTGTAGAAAATTTGTGGAGGGAGCTGAAACTTTGAGTTGCAAAATGACAGTCAAGAAACCTTAAGGATTTAGAGAGGATCTGTAAAGAGGAGTGTACCTCCCGAGGTGTGTGCAGACCTGGCAACCAACTACAAAAAAAAAACAAAAAAAACATCTTACCTCTGTGCTTGCCAACAAGGATTTCTGCATAATTACAGACCCTTCATTTCGTTGTAAGTGGGCCAACTTACAAAATTAGCAGAGGATCAAATTAATATTTTCCCCACTATACAAACAGAAATAGACAAAATGTGTATGTACAGCTGTGGTTATATTGATAGAATAGAATAGGATAGCATTTATAATATATGGGATAAGATAGGTAGTATTTTGTAAACAAAAGTGGTATTATACTTCTTTTTATTGAATAGTAGGGGAGAGCTTTTAACTGTTTTAACTGTTTAAAAACTTTTCTTGTGCCTGGCAGCCCTGGCATTCGGAGCTCTTTAGCACCGGCCAGATGAGAAGAGCTCAAAAAAGAGAAGGCTTGGATGTGAGGAATTCAGAGTAATTTTCTTGAAGATTGAGCAGGGCAGCACCAATAATCGTTTCATTGTCTCAGTGACAGCTGAGTAGAACTGTGTGAGCAGTTCCAGTGTCAGGTTGAACTTATTCAGCTGGAGAAGGAAGTACAACCTTTGTTGGGCCTTTTTAACAATGTGATATGGTGGTTCCCAGGAACCTGAATGACTCCACTGCAGCCACAGTGCTGTTCATGATGGTGAGTAGGGGGAGTGCAGGGGGGTTCCTCCTGAAGTCCACTATCATCTCCACTGTTTTGAGCGTGTTCAGCTCCTGGTAGTTGATACAGCAACAGACAGCCAACTCATCAGCCTTGCTTCTATATGCAGACTCATCATCATCCTGGATTAGGCCAATAACTGTAGTGTCGTCTGGAAACTTCAGGAGCTTGACTAAGGGGACAGTAGAAGTGTAGTCATTGGTGTAAAGGGAGAAGAGCAGTGGAGAGAGAACACATCCATGAGGGGCACCAGTGCTGATGGTGCAGCTGTTTGACATTAATTTCTCCAGTCTCACTAGCTGTTGCCTATCTGTCAGAAAGCTGTGAACCACTGACAGCTAGGAACAGAGAGCTGGGTTAGTTTGTTCTGTAAGAGTGCTGGGATGATTGTATTGAAAGCTGAACTGAAGTCCACAAACAGGATCCTCACATAAATCCCGGGTTTGTCTAGATGTTGTCTAGGTGTTGTAGAATATAATGCATCATCCACACACCTCTTTGCTCCACAAGCAAACTGCAGGGGGTCAAGAAATAAGGAAAGTAAAACACCTTAGAGATAGAAACATTATAGGAGGTGTCTGTGTATAAATTCAAAGCTTAAAAGTTGAGATATTAGTCCATGAACTGTAGACAGGTATTTGTATTTGTCTCCCTCTAGCGACTAATTGGAGTTATTGCATTATAAAACATTACACATTTGACAACACTCTCAGACTCATTCGATAGTTTTATTCAACATTCAGCTAACTAATCCGTCGTCATATCATTAACGTAATTTGAATGACAATGATGTGATCTCAACATTTTTTTCAACAGGGCGTGGTGAACCCGTAAAATGCTCACAGTCCTGCCCGAGAAACTCTAGTGTATTGAAAAGCTGTCAACATCCGAGGCTAAAACTTCAGATTGAGCACAGTTATCGCTTTTCAATAACGCTCGTGCTAATTTTCTTCTGACAGCTTTTATGTTACATTATTTATCTACTTAATTTTGTATGACTACAAGTGACAACAACCATGTGTCAAAACAATATGAATGGTCTCCAACATGGAGACCATTCATTGCGCATTCGTTTTCTTTAAGGAAGGTCTTGATGGAGTTGTTACGAAACCGCGGTCGAAAGGCAGTTTTGAATCTTGCCAAACTGAGATAGACAACAAGTTAACACACTCTGATTAAGTGTTTGTCTGTAAATGTCAGACAAGAAACATAGATTTTAACTTTCATTTTTGCTGTAGGGCACTTAAGAACCTTAAATGAATAGACCTATAATTATGAAATATTCAGGAACATTGTGTGACGTGGAAAAACGTATTTACATTTGGCAAACGCTTTTATCCAAAGCTACAAGTAATTAATTAAATACATTAGGACGCTATCTTGAATCGCCAATCTCACAGGCTACCGTCAGTAGGACGATTTGAGTAGTATGGAGCATAAATAGACTATCGCCCAACACTATGACAGAATTGTATTTTTATTTATTTTTTTACAGATTTTTAACAGATTTAGTCTTACAATTTTGCTTAGAATAGCTTAAAATATGACAAAAGGTTGTTTTAATTTGATTAATAGTGGTTTAAATGAGTATATACAACGCAAGGCTTAAGGCTAGAAAAGTGTTAATTGTGGTCGAGAAGATCGTTCCTGTCGTGTAGCTGTCCACGGTGCTGAATGGCGCCTCTTTCACTGAGTGCGATTTTGTTAATGAATTAAAAAGAAGAACATTTATTTGTGTGAAGATTTCAGACACATCCAGAGTCTGATACTGTAAGTTCAGACCACGATTTTAATCTGTCTGTATAGCTAGACCAGCGCAGAGGCAGCTCCTCCGTGCACACTTTAACCATAACTTACTCACACACATTTATAGTTTATTACAGTTTTACAGTGCCAAGATTTTTGATTCGTGGTTTCTGTTTTAGTATGATGATGTAGACAAATCATGGCTTAAAAGGCCACTGAGCAGCTGGAAGTCATGCCATAGCCCTACCACATTTGGCCACCAGAGGGCGCAGCCAAAAGGCTAATAATAAAATATAAAAAGGGAAAGTAAAGGTGTATATAAGATACATTCTATGCATGTATTTATGACAAAGACAAAAATACGAAAACATACGAACCATATACATTTCGAAGAGTTTCGTATATGTTTTAAAGATTGTGCTTGTTTTATATTTATTCGTTTAGCAGACGCTTTTATCCTGTATGACTTACAAATGAGAATACACGAAGGAGCAATTCATTCATATTATGATTAACCCATACCATATAAAAGTACCACATTTCACTGCACATTTGCCTTTAAAAGCACACATGAATATGTGTATATAACACATCATTTTCTCGGCCCATGGCTTTCACCAAACACTTAATTAAACGTTTAGTAAAATAATATAATTTAAGACTTATTTTAAGCATTTTCTCTCCACTTGCCAAAGGATAAACCTATTCTTTGTTCAGTTCCCGAGTAACTTTTCATGCTCTTTGTTCATCAAAATAAATAAATCTATGTCTATTTATGATGTAAAATTTAGGTTTATTATTGTCTTATTGTTATTATTTTAGGCCCACACTTTTAGACAGAGAACTCCTCAAATAAACATCCCAGAACGTCACACACTGACTCAAGCAAATTAAAAAAGTCAGGGTTTCTGTATAAGTCTGGCAACCAGGGAGGTGGGTATTCATGCTTAGGCTTTGGGGAGGGGGAGGCGGGGTGCTTCTTTGTTAGCTCGGCCCTCTCCAACTCGTCATTAGTGCTGATTACCGTTGACCAATTTGACAACCTTATTGACTGCTAAAAAGACTTTTTAATCGTCCCATCCTGCACTCCCCAGAGCTCAAAAGAAACGGAAATTTTTCACCATCCTCTATCCAGTGTTTAAATAAAGCCGTGCTCTCTTCCTTTCCCTTGCTTTGGCTCATATTTTCTCCTTTTTCTCGGAAGGAACACTTGGTTTGCCCCCGCCGTTGTTCAGGCTGAAAGAAAATAGAAAAATACTTGTACTTTTTATTGAGAGCGTACCCAGGTGCGCGACCTGAACCCTGCAGGCAGTTGGGAAACAGAAGCTCTGTGTTTTTGCGCCTGGTCCTTCACTCATTTGCGACATAAAAACCTTTTGTAAATTTGAACGCTAAGAAGAGCGTGACCACTTTTAAGCTATTCTGAAATATTTACAAACATTTATTATTTATCAAAATAAAAATAAATATCTGGCTCTTGAAAATGTGAACAAATCACTGGTTTTGAAAATGAGAAATTACAAAAACGATATGCTTAAGGGAGAAAAACTGCTTTGTTGTGACCATAGCATAATAGTCGAATATTTAAAGCCACAAGGCATTAACCCACTAGATTAGCCACGTATGAATTATAGCCATCTTGTGAATTACATATTAAATTAATACTAAACAATCTATGAATTGACAAGAAAATCATTGTAAAATTATTATTATTTTGCAATTAGCAGCATTGCCAAGCATCTTTGACAAACACATTTTCTGCAGCTTGCTTGGGCCACTAGTGCATTCTATTTAAACAGCAGATCACAGCTTGGGCTGTGCTGACATCCGGGAGAGCGTCTCGGCCTTTCGCTGACCCTGTGCTGTCAGAGCGCATTACACCACGCGAAGCATTTTAGCCAATTACTGCTCGAGTGTGAGAGAGATTGAGCTCGCAGAGAGGCATTAAAACATGCAACATATTTGATCCCCGTCTGTTCTAAATCTGTTCTTCAGCATATAACATTTTGAACAGCATATGTTTACTTTCGGGTAGACATGGGTTACAATAAAAATAAACATGAAATAAAACATATTTCATGGCCAAACTTCACAACGGAAACACTGGAATAAAAAAAAATACCCTTTTTACTTTTCGATCGTTACTTCAACAGTTTAACAGTGATTTTATTTTTTTTAATCATGGTTATTTTTCCCCAGAAATTTCACGACGCGCAGCAATATGCACAACAAAAATAATAATAAAAAAGCACACAAATATAAGGCCTAGTGGACAATGATATTTAAATAAGTAAATAAACATATTTATATATTAAAAAAGACACGTGAACATTAACATATTATTCAGTCTTTCATGATAAAGCACGCACACATACAATAGCCTACCAGGTTCGGCCCACATACATTGAATTTTTTTTTTTTTAACTCCCACCTCTCTTCGTGAGAAGTACTGCGCCTGTTTGTTGATCACATCAACGAATGGAAAATGAAGTTGTGTGACTTTTTTCCATCCTTCATTTTAGCCTCTCTCTGGCCGGTTGCAGGCACTCAAGTTTTTGTCGTTGTTGTTAGATTGTATCTACAGTTCTCCTGTTTTCCTTTTTTGAAGCCTGTCACGTTAGACGTCACATTCACTGTCGCTGGAGGTGACGGAGATGGCGGCCTTGCTCGAGAGACTGACATCTGGGCTTGAGGCAGGATCCAGTCGGTCTACTGTGGTGTCATTGTCCCCCAGCGATCGGTCTGAGCCAACGGACATAACCTGCTGCTGTAGCCTGCAGGGGCGAAAAAAGGACAAAATATCAGTGAGGATTACAGCTTACAGTGGAGACAATGGAGGCAATCAGAAATAAATGTCCTCAGCTCTCACATTTGAAAGTTAAATTACGCAAGAAACGAAATTGAATGTTTTATTTTGTTTGTTTAATTTATTTTTATTTTTTAAGAATCATGATTATGACAGTAAAGTAATAAATAATAATAAAGCACATGATTAGCGCCTTTATGCAGTTCAGTGGAAATCTCTCCACCTGTTCTTGGCTGCTGCAGCGCGGTCTCTCTGCCTTCGGTTTTTGAACCAGTTGCCCACTTGCGTGGGCGTGAGTCCAGTCGCCTGCGCCAGCTCTCTTTTTTTGCTCGGGTTCGGGTAAGGGTCCTGCAGGTACCAATCTCTCAATCGATGCCGCGTCCTCTCCTTGAAGCAGTGCGTTTTCTGTTCGCCGTCCCATATCGTCCGAGGCAGTGGAAACTTCTTTCGGACGCGGTACTTGTCCACTGGTCCTAACGGACGCCCACGGAGTTTCTCAGCCTCCTGGTAGTGCGCCTCGAGCCAGAGCGCCTGCAGCTTCGCGTGTGAGTCCTTGGTGAATTTGTGGTTCTCTAGTATGTGGTAGAGCTCGCTGAAGTTACCTCCGTGAAAGGCCACGACAGCGCGCGCGCGCAGGACAGACTCGTTCTTCCCGAGGACTTCGCAGGCGGACGGCGCCACCGGGAGTGACCAGAGGAAGCGACCGAGCCTCTCCACGTCGCCGCTCTCCTCGAGCGTCTCGCATACCCCCGCGACCTGCTGGGGGCTGAAATTCAAGATGGGCAGCTGGAACATGGAGACTGTTATCTCTCTCTTCTTTTGGTCCTTCTGTCTGGTCCTGCTCCTCGTCTGTCCCGTCCGTCTTTTTGTTCAGGGTGTCTGTCAGAAAACGGCAAAAGACCCGAGGAGCGGTGCCAAAATCGCCAAAATCTCTTTTTTGATTGAGTGCGAGCATAAACAACTGGAAGCAAGGTGTTTTCTGGGGAGCAAAATAAAAGAACATTTAGCCCCTGCTGCCGATATTCTATTGGACTTGACAGATTGGCTGCCTGGTTGCCATGGACACACGTCAATCACTGTCAGGTTTGCCAATCACGCGTGAAGCTGCACTAGATTTCAGCACCACCCAGCGCGCAACAGCGCCTTTCACTGACAACATCAAAGCGTAATTTTGACCTTTACGATTGTGCTCAGAGACGCTGAATGTAATGTTGTCATCTGCTGGAAATCTGGAAGCAACCCGCTCTGAGGCGTCGATAAAACGATAGGAAGGGGTGTCTGTTAAAATACAGTATGGGCTGAAAGACATTACTATGACTTTAAAGCATATGCAGTATAAATAATTAAAAATTATTGTATTTTCAAGAAGTTAAAATTTTTGAAACGAAAATCACGCAGTTCGTCTTGTGCTCGCTTAAGATAGGTGGTTGTAAGTGTCTGGTAAAATTAAGGCATGCCTCGTTTCAGAGGTAAAGTTCAGTCTGACGGAAGTGTGTGATATCATTTTCACAGATACACAAGTTCAAACAAATGAGCTTTAGCATGTTTTATTATGAAGGAGGATCCAGGCAGGCAGGGTTAGGCATGAACTTGTTTTTCTTTTGCCGTCTGCACTATAGAGAGCTGTCATCATGATGTCTCTCGCGCAGAATAATCAGAATGCCAATTAGATTTCAATGCACCTCATTTATTAAAATAAAATATGCATGTATGAATCTAACGTGTTTAGACTGGCATCCTGACCTCACATCGTATATGACAGGATACTTTCGCACAACGTAAAATGTAAATTATATAACAACTTTGTCTGCAATAACTGGTTACCATATATATTTACGTGATGTATAAAGGATTCTGGGTTAAAATTCTATTGCTTTTTTTTAATCAGGAGTAACATTCAACTAGGTTGAAAAAGTGCAACGTTTCGATATTAGTTTCTTCATTATAAAATGATTCAATACAGTCACATCAGGATGACAGATTGTCAAAAATAGACCACACAAAAGTATCCATATAATCTAGGCTGATGATCCTCGGTTGTTTGGCAACAGTGTTAATCAATTATCCATAACCTATAGGCCCGAGCAGGTTAACGCCATAACGGTGTAACAGTTGGCCATAATGAGAGGCAGACACAGTAAGATGATTAAAGCGTCAGTTTAATCCATTTCATTACAGTTTTTAATGCCGAACAGTAAAGTCACTAAAAACAAATGATTTGCGACCCCATGCGTATGGAGGCAGGCACTGGGAAAACCATTGGATGAGCAGCAGTGCTAAAATATTCAGAGTTCTGTAAATATTTTATGCATTATGACAAACTGTAACCTCCATATAGGGAATATTTTTCTACTAAGTTAAGCACTAAATTACACATGGCTTTTGATATGGGAGGGGTTGGTGAGTCAAAAGATTTTTATTTGTTGTGAAAGGAATAGACTGAGGCACAGACAACGTCAGAGGCATCTTACCTGGGTTAAGGAGAAGAAGAACTGGACTGTTGCTCAGTGGTCCAAAGTCCTCTTTTCAGATGAGAGCAAGTTTTTTTTATTTCATTTGGAAAGCAAGGTCCTAGAGTCTGGAAGAAGGGTGGAGACAATGAACAATGTCATTTGCTTGAAGTCCAGAGTTAGGTTTCCACCGTCTGTGATGATTTGGGGTGCAATGTCATCTGCTGGTGGTGGTCCATTCGTGTTTTTCGAAAACCAAAGTCACTGCACCTGTTTATCAGGAAATCTTGGAGCACTTCCTTCTGCTGACCAGCTTTTTGAAGATGCTGATTTAATTTTCCAGCAGCATTTGGCACCTGCCAACACTGCCAAAAACACCAAAAGTTTGTTAAATGACCATGGTGTTGCTGTGCCAGCAAACTCACCAGACCTGAACCCCATACATAATCTATGGGGTATTGTCAAGAGGAAAATGAGAAACAAGAAACCAAAAAATGCAGATGAGCTGAAGGCCGCTGTCAAAGAAACCTGGGCTTCCATAACACCTCAGCAGTGCCACAAACTGATCACCTCCATGCCACACTGAATTGAGGCAGTAATTAAAGCAAAAGGAGCCCCTACCAGTTATTGAATACATGTACAGTAAATTAATATAATTTCCAGAAGACCAACAATTCACAAAAACAGTTTTTTTTATTGGTCTTTTTTTTTTTACTGTTCCTCATTCAAGATGCATCAGCTCTGAAGGGAAACCTCTATTGGATTATATATACAGTACAGACCAAAAGTTTGGACACATCTCATTCAAAGAGTTTTCTTTATTTTCATGACTATAAAAATTGTAGAGTCACACTGAAGGCATCAAGGACTATTTGACCAAGAAGGAGAGGGATGGGGTGCTGCACCAGATGACCTGGCCTCCACAGTCACCGGACCTGAACCCAATGGAGATGGTTTAGGGGTGAGCTGGACCGAAGACAGAAGGCAAAAGGGCCAACAAGTGCTAAGCATCTCTCGTGGAACTCCTTCAAGACTGTTGGAAGACCATTTCAGGCGACCACCTCTTGAAGCTCATCAAGAGAATGCCAAGAGTGAGCAAAGCAGTAATCAAAGCAAAATGTGGCTACTTTGAAGAACCTAGAATATGACATATTTTCAGTTGTTTCACACTTTTTTGTTATGTATATAATTCCTTATATAATTCCACATGTGTTGATTTAATTCATAGTTTTGATGCCTTCAGTGTGAATCTACAATTTTCATAGTCATGAAAATAAAGAAAACTCTTTGAATGAGAAGGTGTGTCCAAACTTTTGGTCTGTACTGTATGTATATACTTTTATTTAACTTTAACTTTTATTTAGCAAAAATGCATTGGGTCCATCTGAAGTGACAATAAAGACATGTATAATATTAGAAAATATTAACATTTAAAATGCTGTTCTTTTAAACTTTCTATTAATCAAATTCAATTCAATTCAATTCAATTCAATTCAAGTTTATCTGTATAGCACTTTTTACAATACAAATCGTTACAAAGCAACTTTACAGAAAATTACGTTTCTACAATATTTAGTAGTAGCTTATAAGTGGTGACTGTCAGTGTCTGCACGTATGACAGGATTTTTCAGAAAAATTAATACAAGACGTAGTCAGCCAGATGATGAACATTATTAACAGCAAATATTATATGATGCAGTCACACTTGTAGCAATATTTGTTAATTCTGTTGTTTCTGACCAAATCAGACTATTAGAATGATTTCTGAAGGATTACTGAAGACTGAAATAATGGCTACTGAAAATTCAGCTTTGTCATCACAGGAATAAATTAAATTTTAGTACATGGTACATGTTATTACTGACACCATTCTGCATACCAGAGGTCTTTTGAAACCATGTTTTCACTGTCAAACTTTGGTATGATTTAGACAGAATGCAAGCACAAACATTAGAGAAATGCCATCCGCTTTGTTGTCCTGTCAGCTGGTTGAGGCCGAATGCTGGATGACTCCTAAATAACAGGGATTTACTTTCTAATTAAGATATCATGTCCGGCAGAGCTGGAGTGACTTGCTAATACTCCACTGGCCCAGATAATAGTAAACGAATGAGGGATTCAATTAAATATAGTCTTTGCTAGCTTTAGTACATAAACAAATCAGATGAGTTGCAGACCTCTGTGAGTGGGTGGGCATGTCCTTATGACAGATCAGTGTCCAGCCATGGTATTGTCCCGTTTGGATGTAATCTGGGATTTAAGGTAACAGAGAAGACCTCTTATCCTATGACCTTTCTGGCTTATCCTGCTCCCTCTCTCTCTCTGTGATCCAGCAGCAGGACACGGATAAGCAACATCCATTTCCGAACACAACAGGATCCCTCAGACATCTGCTTTTTTTTTTTTTTCTTTGTTATTCGGTTTGTCATTTTTTACTGTGTTATGCTATAAAATATATTTTGACTACATAATTGCAAAATAATGTAGTCATGTGACTACATAACAACATTCTCCAATCTGCACCTCTCAATGCAGACATGAACCCATACTCTTTCATGTACATAAATGATTCAGATTGGGTACAAAAAAGTGTCACAAACAATAGACAGCAGTCGCTAATGTTACTAACTACTACTGGAATCCCCCATTAGCATTTTGATTTGCATTAGAGAAATTAAACACCAACAAAAAAACAACCCTTGGCTTTCAAACCCTACAATGCAATATCTAGTCCATCACAGACACAAATGAGACAGCCATTTTTTGTCTACATTAACTGTTACCTAGCAACCAGACACACCAGCACTGGAGAAGCTCCGCTTACCTCCGATCTGAAAACCACTACTCAATCACAACACTTGTATGACTTATGGTGACGTATGGGGTCCTCATATCTTTGCCTATGTTTTGAAATTTGAAATATGTTGTTTTTTATCCTACTGGACAAAAGTTTATGATTAACTTCATTAAGAGTTCATTAAGAGACAAGCTTGCAACAATACATATGCATCTAATTATGCAATAACAGACCATATGATGCATACATAATCTGTAAATATTTTCTGATATGTTTGGCTATCTTCTATATAATTGTTCATAGGGACTGCTGCAACATTATTTGAATGTTTTTCCCCATGGCTGTCTATTATTGTAGTCTTCCTATACCAAAAATGTAAAACAAATAAATATAAAATACAACTGCTAATGATAAATGATACTATTAAAATACTAATGACAATATGAAAAATGTTGGCAGCCAGCTCTTTTTCTGAGACTTTTGGATAGATCTTCTCCTAAAACAGCAAATACAAATGAAATGGCTAAATAAAAAGTATAACAGTTTGTTTGAAAACCACCTTGTGAAATAGAAAACATTATTAAATTGTCCAAAGCATTTATATTTTCTTAGATGAGAGGTGAAAACTTTGCCTGACTGCACTGAATAATCTCTAAAAAAAGGAATTTGATTAAACAGGGCAACATAACATTCAGATATATGGATGTCTGATGGTGCTGTGCTTTTCAGAGAAATAAATCATCTCTGCCTCTGACGCCATACATGCTGAAAGCCTAGTGGATAAACATACTTTTCTGTTGCTGAATGAACTCAGTTTACAAACAGATAACGTGTGTGGGTGTGATCTCTGTACTCGGGGCGTATGTCAAATGCCAACCTGACACTTTTGATTTTCATGAGAAAGATCTGGGAACTACATGTGTGTGTGCAGGAGAGCGACTCAGACTTGGCTGTCTTTAGGCAGATAGTTCACTGGTCATTGGTGACAGGTATGCTTCCAAGTTACTGAGCTAAAGGAGAAGAGACAACTAGAAACAGGTCAGCTCTCTAAGAAATTACTACATGTGTGTGTGGCAGTGTTGATGTAGTGATTCTGACAACTAATGACAGCCGGGACTTGTCTCACTTTGACTCCCAGCAGGCACTCACACACAGCACTGAGTAAATGTGGCGTTTGGCTGCACTAGGTCTTCCGATCGTCTACTCTCTGTCCTCTGAGAACAGTCAGGGGATGGTGCTGTGCTGTGATACTCATAAATCTGAGATCAAGCCTTAAGCCCCGGAGCAAGAGAACAATGTACTAGATTGAGCTATTCTCTGTCTCACTCTAAGTATCTCACCTGTACATAAAGTTAGTTAAGTAAGTTTGTCCGAGACAGTTTATCCTTGTAAAGATACACAGGTTAATCTTTTTAGCCAATCAGCTAAAAAGACAAAGCCACCTGTTATAGGGTTATTTTAAAGTTTAGCAACCACTTAACAATGCCATGACCCACACACATGCATGTTTGTTTTTCTTTCATGGCGGAGACTTTCCATTGACTGCTACTGAACCGATGATATTATCTCCTAAACTGACTTTACCATAAAAAGCAAGAAAGTAAATGATGATGAGAAACTGAAGTTACATATGATTGCAATATTATGGACACATTTCACAAAAAAAAAAAAAAAAAAAATCCAAACCGATCAAAGTGAATAATAAATAAATCTAACCCCCTCTTGCTTGGGCCCCATCTGCCTCATACGTACACAGTTTGAATGTTTTTGGTCAGTAAGATAATTCAATTAATACTTTTATTCAGAAAGGTGACAGTAAAGCCAAGATTGTTTAAAAAATAATCTATTTAGAATAAATGCTTTTATTTTTACATTTATATTCATCAAAGGATCTTGAAATTTTTTTATCACTTTACACAAAAATATTAAGCAGTACAACTGTTTTCAACACTGATAATAATAAAAAATGTTTTTTTTGAGCAGCAAATCAGTTCATTGATTTCTGAAGAATCATGTGACACTGAAGACATGCAGGAGTAATGGATGACTGATGAAAACTTCAACTTCAAACACAAATACATTTATCTGTTTTTATGCAAAGCTCCATATAAGCGTGCTGATCTATTTAACCTTTGTTTAGTGCCATTAGTGTTATTATTATATTCAACACTAGCAGGAAAAAAGATTCATGTATAATAAATCTACAAAAAAGTACACAACCAAAATTCATGAAGAATTTGGAGATGTGAAACTAGCACATCTATAGAGATACTAGTTTAACTGGGTCAAAGGTGAGCTCTATAAAAATTTGTGAAGAGTCATTGAGCTTTCATTCAGAATCAAGTGTTAACAAACAATGTACAGTTTGGTGGCAATGACCCTAACATTATTCTGGCTCTGTTTTCCTGTACATTTATTCAGTCAGTATCAGAAAGACAGATTTTAGCTTTAGAAACTGCGGTCTCTCACCCAACTCCCCGGCCTGCTGAGAAGGGTCTGAATCTGTGTGTGTGTGTGTGTGTGTGTGTGTGTGTGGAGTGTTTTAGGGGCTGTCAAGTTCAGGGTACTCTACTCCCTATTGACCAGGAAGTCCTTTCTCTGAGCAACGCACAATACCAACACAGACAAAGCAGCCAGGAAAGAGGACAGTCCCTGAAAAACACACACACAGAGTCTCTCACAATAATACGCACACTCTCGCGAAAGAGGCATATCCCAAGGAAACACACGCACAAACAGCAGACCTCCCTAAAAACAAGGGGGGCTCTGCCTTTGTCTGGCAGATAAATGAAAATGATGTTCTTTTTCTATTTGGAGCTTGTTAAGGCTCACAGACTCTTTCACTTTGCTCCGCTCTCAGTCTCCCCACCTGCCCTCCGTGAACGGAGGTGAAGGCAAATACTGCGGAACAGATGAGGACGCTTCCTTATGTGTGTGTGGGTGATATTTTAGTGATAAAGTGTTCTGTGAAAAGAAAAGGGGAAATATATACACACCTCGAGATCACAATTTAGCCGAGTGCGCCTATAATCTCGTGCACATAAACAGACACTTCAAAAATGTCAACGATAGGCCTACATTTAGTTTCAGAAGGAACAAATATTTTTTTTTAATGGGCTATATGATTCATATCTAACTAGAGTTGTGACGTTCGCGAACGAACCGATTCTTTTGAACGGCTCATAAACATGAACGATGGGAGCCGAGTCGCGACTGGAGAGGAGCCGTTCTTTCTATCGTTCTTTTTTCCTATGCGTGTTCATACAAATGAGCTCCGCCAGGAGACAGAACAGTTATAGGGGGAGGGGCGCACCCAGCGCAGGCCAACCCTTTATAGCGTGATGATATTAGTTATTAGTTGTGCATGCATTTACATTGCATTTTGTGTTAATTTAAAACTTATTTTAAAATCATTAAAAATGTTCTTTTGTGATACTGTACTTGTATAGAAATGTTTCACTAAAAGCTGTTTTCCACAGACATTCATTGCAGCCCACTTTGTTATTGTTCATTGACTTGAAGGGGCTGATGTCCTATTTGCAAAGTTTACAGTAGTAATAGTATGTAGTATGTAGACATTTCCATTTTGTTTATTCTAATTTTATCTACTTAAAAAAAAAAATTAGTTTTCTATCAAAATGTTCTTGTGTGATAACAATGTTCTTGTGTGGAAGTGTTTGTAGTAAAAGCTGTTTTGCACAGAAATTCATTGCAGCCGGCTTTGTTTTTTATGTTTATTTGTGAGTAGGTATTGTATGAATAACATAAGTCAACGTAGTTTTACACACACACACACACTTTGTACTAAAGGTAAATCAAAATAATGATGTCACTGTCTAAGCAGAGGGATTTGTGCAACCCTATGGAATATAGTCGACACATGAGAAATGAGGTAATAATCAATATTTCAGAATAATTCAAACTCAGATATTGGTGTGTGATATCTGAGCTTTAATTATTTGACTACAAATCTCACCTCATAATACCTCCCAGTGATTATTTCCAGGATAAACTGAGATGCTCCCAAGCTGGCTTCTTAAAACTGACTAAATATTTAAAAAGAGCCAAAAGAGCCATTCTTTTGAACGGCTCTTTGAAAGGAACGGATCGCGAAGATCCGGATCCCCTCAAAGAGCCATAAATCCCATCACTATATCTAACACATACAATTGCAACAGCTCTCTTAGTCTCTTGAAGATGCGTCTCTTTCCATTATGGTGAGAGTATCAGGAGCGTGGAGAGCTTTCAATGCATAAGGAATATCAGTGGCCTGTATAAAACCACGCTTTATTCAAGAAAAAAAAAGTCTGTCTGGATTTTTACTACAGATTTTTCTGAGATTATTTCTGAGGCATCTATGGGCACAAATCTGTTGGGCAGCTCTGCGTTGGTGATAAGATGATTTTAACACGTTTAGGGTCACAAATGGGAAGATTTAGTCATCTGGGTATTCCGAGACAGATTTAATCCCTATAACATTCCCATCATGCAGTTTCAGAGCTCACTGGCTTTACCAAAACCGCTTAATTAGAGAGATAGATGTGAACCTGCTTCTTCAGTGCTAACAACACCTGACAGTGTGACAACCCTATCTTCAGGGTAAAATAGGCTACATCAGGGTAAGCTAAACCACCGGGTCAAATGTAGCCTACGTCAGAGTAACCAATACATCAGAATCTGTAAGATAATATTCATCAGTGAGTCCTAAAACTGACAAGCTGACTTCTGGATTCTATAGCCTACCCTGACTATATCAATTATTTAGATGTAATCCGTTTTGCGCATTCAAATAAACAGGCCTAGGCTATTTGTAATTTATAAACTAGTACTTTTAAATTACCTATTAATAAAAGTAGTTTGAATCATCGCCAAAACGAATCAGTCGAGCAGACTAAAGTGTATTTAATGTGGAGAAGCGGATATTGGCGAGTTTCGGAGATGGCAATCAAAACGAGGCTTATCCCGTTTACCATTTCTAGCACATGATTCTACTGGTCAGGCCAGAAAGATCAGCTGAATAATAAAAAAAAGGCCTACATGTTCATCTACGATCTAATTAAATTATATAGGCCTAACTAAATTATTATGCAACAAAATGTATTGTCTAAAATATAATTTCTTACCATACTGTAAAGTTCTTTGAATGTGCATTTCTGCTTCACTCAGAATGGTAACTGAAGGCGGTTGAACTGCGAGCCGTAAATCAACAACCTTCAAGTAGAAAAATGTCCTCATCATAATTGGGCACCAAGCTATTGTGAGCCGCGGGGGTCTGTCAGACCACCCAAAGCAGCGCCTCCTGCCTCCGGGCTGCTGTGGGACAATAGAGGGCCACTCAAACCGGCCACGCACGGGAACACTGTAATGGGGCCTGACAAGAAACAAGAAGTCTTTGCCACTTATGAGTCGTGTTGTGAGCGGCAGAGATTTCTTTTATTTCCTCCATTTAAATGTAGCCTATGTTTTACACTATAATTTAATGATTGCGGATAGTAAACACAAATAAAACAAACAAACAAAAGAAAAACTTTCTGAATTTTAGTTCGGTTTTTTCAACTTTGGTGTTTCAGGAAAGTTTTTTTTTTTTTTTTAAACCACATTATGTCTAAAAGAGTAAATGTCAGAGTGATTTATACCAAAGTATTCAACTAATTATCAACAAACGTTGATTTTTGAAAAAGACTTTCTGGTAAAAGGTTTTTAATTTGAAATACATCATTTTCTTAATGAATAATTAATCTGCTTTTTCATGAATATAGGCGACCCCAAAAATGTAAAATATTCTGAAAGATGTAAGGTGATTTTTTTCAATAATCTGACCTCACCAAACATTCCAAAGTGTAA
Organism: Carassius gibelio; assembly: GCF_023724105.1. Classification (NCBI taxonomy): domain Eukaryota; kingdom Metazoa; phylum Chordata; class Actinopteri; order Cypriniformes; family Cyprinidae; genus Carassius; species Carassius gibelio. The sequence continues at coordinate 10,446,869 of NC_068383.1, forward strand.
AGCAGAAGCGTTGCTGTGAATTATTCCCAGCAGGCAAATTAAATCACCTTTGACATTGAGGACATTTTCTAAAACTTCACATTTAAAGTTGGTGAATTGAAGGTGAATTTGTGTTCACCTCCTCTTATCTAGCGGTCTTTGCTCTGTGAATCTAGATCCATTAAAGACAACCCGAAATAATGTTTGCCCTTTTCTATTGAATTCTAGTTTTATAGTATTTGCCTACCGATTAAAACAAAACAGCGCTTTGAAGAGACAGCTTCAATAGACATACAGTACTGAAATGTACATTTAATAAGGAATTGACAGCATAGTTAAATCTATAGAGCAATGCAAACAGTGTGTCAGATTAATGAATGTGTGTCCTTCACCTTCATGCAGGAGAAACAGAGATGACAAGAAAAAAAAAAAACTTTGGGCTTTACTGGTTCATGTGACCAGCTGTGTAAACTACATATGGACAGCATTCAGAAAATTATATTAACCTGAAATAAAACTTATAACATACATGAGATATGATAAGCTACTTCTCAAAAAAGTTGGCAGTGACACAACTTGCCCCACAAGCCGTCACATACAAAATGGGGAAAACGTTTGACTTCTCAAATTTGTAATTGAATAATTTATGGCTATTGTTAGACAAAATTATTCAAGATTTTATAAACTTCTTACCAATATGCATGACATATTTCAGATCCATACAAATTTGCTTTAACAACTTATTTTAGCTTCAATGTAGGGAGCTTATTGACATGGGAAAAAGTTTACCCTTTTTCTTATCTGTCTCTCTGTCACAGGAAGTGGTGAATGATGAGTTCTTCTTAAATATTATTTTATGCAGTAGATCACAGGGCCACAATACCTACCCACTGACTCACCTTTTTACTCCATTCTTTCCTAACAGGTTCTCCTTTTCAGTGATTTAATGTCTATTTTATTATCCATAGTATAAATCATAAAGTAGTCAGAAACTTGATTAATATTACAAATGATATCTTGAACACCAAACATAAGTGGATTTTTAATATCACTACAAATGTATTTTTATTCAGACTTTCACTTCTGTTAGTTGCTATGTGCCTTTAGAAAACCATCAGCATCAGCTAAAAGACTAATTAATAATTCTAGCTTATATTAGAAATCTAGCAGGGTTCACTTTTGTGAATTATGAGAAAATTAACTGTATAATAAGTATAATACAAATACAAATTATATCTATGTGATCTTTTTGTCATTTGCTTTACCAACATTTTATCTCCAATCCATTTTGTCCATACAGTGCCATTAAGCTGTAAATGTTGCCCTCTCTTCTTAGTTTTTACTTCCATGCAGTTATTTTCTGAATTATGTCTTTGTGTCTCAGTTGGCTCATGAATCGTGCAAAGCAGGATGTCATCACAGTGCACAGTGCACAATTTACATATTTACCAACAAGCCCTTACGCTCTCTTGTATAACGCTAAATCAACAAGGGTGATGTGCCAAATGATCTCTCCTATTTTTTCCCTTCCCTCTAACCTATTCCTTCTTCCAAATGGCAAACGGAAGCAGGAGACACCCCACGTGTAACTGAAAGACACACTTAAAGCACCATTGTAGCTGGTCAAAGTGGCACCTGTTCAACAAAGAAAAAAAACAGACAGAAGCAGAGAGAGGTAGGTAGTCTCATACAAAATACAGCAATATGAATGAATCGAGAGGCATTATGATTCAAATCAAAATCTCTGAAAGTTCATTTAATAACACAGTCTGACAGGACTCATATCCTGTCTGTGTTCTTGTGAGAAGCACTTTCCAACAGCTATCAAGAATGACACACCACTGTAATCTACATCTGAGAGCTCATATATGGAGTCTATGTGTGTATCTGCCATGGAATGCCACGATGAGGGAACTTCACACCTCAGGGTGTCAGTAGCACTGAACAATGACCTTTACTGAGAACCACATCCACCCTGAGAGTGAGTGAGTGTGTGATTATACTGTAAAAAAGAAAATATGTTGTTACCTTAAGGATCTCTGTCTATATACCTAATATGACTCCTAGAATGACTTTGTGTCAATATAGTCAGGAAGATGTCTAATAAATAATATTGTGACAGGATTATGTTTTTAAATATTTTATTATTATAATTATCTTTATATATTCAGCACCAAAAGGAAGGGATACAGTCTAAACAGCTCTGACAATCTACAGTTGCATCTAAAAAAATGAATATCATGGAAAAGGTCTTATTTTATTTAATTAAAAAAAGCAAACTTTCTTATATTCTAGATTCATTGCACTTAAAGCTTATGAAAATGTAAAATTCAGTATCTCAAAAAAATTGAATATTGCATTTTGAGCTTGATTAGTTTGATTAATTTTGAGTATAATACTGGGTACCTCTTGGGATAGTTTAGAACATGCAACCACAATTATGGGAAAGACTTTTGACTTGACAGTTTTCCAGAAGACAATCATCAACACCCTCCACAAGGAGGGTAAGCCACAGAAGGTCATTGCTGAAAGGGCACTGTATCAAAGAGCGCTGTATCAAAATATTTGACTGGAAGGAAAAAGTGTGGTAGGAAAAGGTGCACAAGCAACAGGGATGACCACAACCTTGGGAAGATTGTCAGGAAAAGCTAATTCAAGAACTTCACAAGGAGTGGACTGAAGCCGGAGTCAGCGCATCAAGAGTCACCACACTCAGACGTCTTCAGGAAAAGAGCTAGCATTGTCACATTCCTAGAACCAAGCCACAACTGAACCAGAAAAAAAAAATGTTAGAAGAATTTCACCTGGAGTAAGGAGAAAAAGAACTCGACTGTTGCTCAGTGCTCCAAAGTCCTTAAAGATGAAGACTTGAGAGGCACAGAATCCAAGCTGCTTGTGGAGTCCAGTGTGAAGTTTCCAAAGTCAATGATGCTTTGGGTGCCGTGACGTCTGCTGGTGTTGCTCCATTGTGTTTTATCTAGTCCAAAGTCAATGCTGCCATCTTCCTGGAGATTTTGGAGCACTTTATGCTTCCGTCTGCTGCCAAGCTTCATGGAGACGCTGATCTTATTTTGCAGCAGGACTTTAGCATCTGCCCACTCTACCAAAGCCAACTTCCAAGTGGTTCAATGACCATGATATTACTGTGCTTGATTGGCCAGCCAGTTCTCCTGACCTGAACCTCACAGAGAATCTATGGGGTATTGTGAAGAGGAAGATAAGAAACATCTGACAAACAATACAGGGGAGCTGAAGGCTGCTATCAAAGCAACCTGGGCTTCAATAACACCTCAGCAGTGCCACAGGCTTATCGCCTCCATGCCACGCAGAATTGAAGCAGTAATTTGTGCAAAAGGAGCCCCAACAAAGTATTGAGTGCATAATTAAACCTGCTTTGGATATTTTGAACATTTCTGTTTGTAATTATTATTATTATTATTATTGATCTTTGAGAAAATATTCTAATTCTCTTAGATTCTGAAATTTTTATTTTCCTAAGCTGTAAGTCATAACCATCAGAATTAAAACAAAAAACTCTTGAAATATTTCTGTTTGTGTGCAATGAATCTAGAATATAAGGAAGTTTACTTTTTAAAATGAAATTACAAAAAATGAACTTTTCCATGATATTCAAATTTTTTTTTTAAATGCACCTGTAAATTGAAGTCATGCATTGACCGATTCTTGAGACATGGGAGGAAAAATTAAATGGTTAAATTTTGTTCAACATGTTTAGAAGTATTATATGTGCAATCTCCTGCATCTCACAAATAATTTTTTTTTTTTCTGTCACATAAGATGGATCAAGATTTTTAGATAAAAAGGTAAATATTGTCAAATATTATCCTAAATATTTATAAATCTACCTTTTACTTCAATAATCTGAAGAATTGAGACTATTCTTACAAGCAGTGAGACAAAGGCACCATATTTTGTTTATTACACATTAATAAATGTATTAAAAACAGGAGACAGTTTTTCCGGTGTTACAAAATATTAAGGAACGTTTAAAATGAAAGAAATTATTTTTAAAAATCCCAAACAATTATCACTTTACAATTTCTGAGATAGTTGTGACAGAAAATTTGCGAAATATGAGAATGACTTAAAATATATCAAAGACAACAAGCCTCTGTGATGTTGGTTTAACTATACATGCCAATGTTTTTTTCTTTGTAATCTAATGGCAGGTCAAGTATGTTTTGTCCCATGTCTTAAAAATCAGTGGCCTTTAAATTATAATATGACTTAAAAGAGAAACTGGAAGTGTCTCCATCTGCACTAACAAAAAAACTGAATCAACATGACAGCCATCCACTGCTCTAGCTGAGTTATAAAATCACAGAGCTGGATCCATCTGTGGCCCCCCTGTTTGTGGTAAAGTATATAAATTGCTCTGAGCTAATCAGTACCATCAGCACCATTGAAAATCTCTCTAAAGAGTTTCCCTGTGGACCGGTCCCTTCAGAAGCCCCACGTCTCTTCTCTGTTGAACTGTGGTGCCGTGTGTTCTTATTACAACAACACGAGACAACATCACACCAACCTCCTGCTATCAAACATGGCAGTACTCTGCCTGTCCAACCTTGTTTCATTGGTCTATGCATCATTGTTCCCAGATTTATGTATATTGGATGTTAGATGCAATAAGACAGCTGTTCCACACTTCATAAAGAGGGTAAATCATTTATTTTGTTTTCATGGTACAAATAGTATGTGTACCATGAAATAATAAGCAAAAAACTAACGAAATGTTGGCACACTGATCAAATTACTGATATGATAAACAATTAAAAATCTACCTGAGCAAAAAATCTCCCCCCCCCCCCCCCTTAGATTTTCGAGAGGTATAATCTATTTCCATTTTGCTAGAGCAATTTAGTTTGTTCTAAGCTGGCTGACTTTGTTTTTGACAGTGGCTTCACTGTCCTTTTATCCAACTCACACTGCCCCCACCTGGCTGCTTAAAGATTCTTTTCAGATCTTCAGAGATTCTCATCATTAAAAGAAAAGCAAAGTGCAAAATATGTTGCACAAAAGATGTACATTAACTTTCCCATTTCAAGACTGATGTCAAAATGAAACATCAATACTCGCAATTCATGAACACATGAAAGGTACATCAAAATCTGTTAAATAGAGAGCAGCCATTCAGGTGTAAAACTAAAGGGTTTTAATAACTTCTCAAGGACACTGTGGTCAGGCTATAACAAATCACACTGCTGGTTCCTATAAAAAAAAAAGAGGAAAATACCTCTTTAGTGAATAAAATGCTGCCAGCCATATCACTCATATTTAGGATCTGTTACTCTGAAATTAAAATAAATAGTATATTTTTTATAAATTGGACCCCTTTTTCCTACACCTGAATCTCATCTGAAGCTAATTTCTTTATTGGCCTCTGCCTTCAGAAACAAGAGGCCACATCCACTTTAAATCTCAGAACAAATAAAGAAGGCCACATTACAGCTGCTTTTACATTTACTTTAGATTATGGGCCTCAGAATCCCATAAGCTAGTTATAGATGACAGAATTAAGTGCAGCTTCTAAGCACAAACCTTGGGTCAAACTGGTGCTCAATGTAAAGATTTGAAAGACAGAAGAACGTTTTTTTTTTGCCTGTGTGTTTTTGACACAAGTCCCTGGAGATGTGAATCAAGGCTTGCATTTATTTGACCAAAATGCAGTTAAAACAATAATATTGTGAAATTTGATTACAGTGAAGAATAATAGTGGTATATTTAAAAATATTAGAAAATTTAATTTATTCATGTAAAGGCGTCAGTGTCACATGATACTTCAGAAATGATTCTAACAATAACCATTTATTATTTCCACCTGAAAACAGTTGTGCGACTTAATATTTTTTTGTGGAACCATGCAACATTTCATTTTTCAGGATTCTTTGATAAATATAAAGTGGAAAAACAATTTTAAAGTCTTTTACATTTCTTTACTATCAATTTTGATCAATTGCATTGATAATTTTTTATGCATCCTTGAATTTTGATTTTATATATATATATATATATATATATATATATATATATATATATATATATATATATATATATATATAAATTAAACCCTGCAGTGAATATTTCCCAGTCACTGCTTTTAAAATAGAAACACAAACCTTTTGCAGAAATTCTATTAAGCATATCCTTCTTTCATTGTGAGCTGTAATTTCATAATATTTAATTGTGACATCAAAACAACATACAACAAGATCCCTTCTTGTAGAAAAGGCAACAAAATTAAAATACAAAAAACTTTACACCATTTTTTTTTTTTCAAATAAAATAGGTTTATTTCCAGTCTGAAAAGATTAAAACAACAAAAATGGACAGTGGAACAGTTAGAGGATGACCAGTGGGTCACAGTAGGTCACAGGGAGGAGAGATTATCCTTGATTATTCACTTCATTTTGTGTACATATTTATAAATGAATACAAATATACATATCAATTGTTTAACAAAAATATCTTAGCTTATGAGGACAGCAGATGACTGAAATCAGCAAAAATAATCCTGTTGGTATAGGAGGTGGGATTTCACTAGGGTAAAACACCATACAAGTGTCTATGAGAATGTGTGAGGCCAAACCACTGAATTACACACCGTGCTATAACATTTTGTTCCCTTTAGCACAAAATTGTGGTGTAATTCAGAACAGAACTCTGTAATATAAAAGCCCAAGGGTTTGGGAGTGGGGTTTCGCAGGAGCCATTAGGGCTGCATCAATCACTGGGTTTATACATAGTCAGGTCTGAATAAATCAACTGAAATGACCTACCAAGTTAACACTACAGAGCTAGAGACCACGGAAATAGGATTTCAGAGCTAAACCTAAAATATGGGGCATCACACGGTTTGTGACGCATATTTAGCAAAAGATAGCAAGTCTATGCGCAATTACCAAATGCAATGGTTCATGCGTCATTTAAATTCCTTGCAAAATGCCCTTGTCAACTTCAGTGACAAGACATAAATTAGTAAAAACACATTCATAAACATATCTATGATCTATAACTGGGCTTGTATGTTCCAGTGTAAATCATTACATAACCTCTCCCCACTTGATAGACCTGTTGTTATGGCCATCGTGCAACTACAAATTCTGTATTTCTGATACAAAAAGCATCTGGACGTCTTGCAAACAAAGGAGAATCTGTATAATAGCAGTCCATGAATCTCAAAACTGCATACACAACAAAATGCTTTTTTTCAAAATGAGTCACATAATTTGTTAATAATTTAATAATATTTTTTAAGCCCATATAAAACCAAACTGGGGGTTAAGCAATTCAACAGTATCCTATTAAGAGTCGTAGTTCCTCGTGTCTACATTCCTAAAGTGATTCCACACAGCTTTGCGGATGCAAAAAGAACCCCTTCAAGACACATGAACATATCCTGGCCTCTAAGACCATCCTAAATTATCCTGTTATTTTTAGATTCATTTCGTAAATCCTCCTGTTATACACGACATTCCAGTTTTCACTGAGGAAAACACACAGCTCACAATTCCACAAACAAACACAATGATCTTTATGCCCGTGTTATAACACAAGCTGAAAGCAGAGAGGATAAAGGGAGATTTTTCCTTTTACATTAGCTAAACACTGTTAGATTGTCATTTAGTTACAATATTATCTTAATAAATCACCCTGTGAGGTTCACGAAAATGAAGTGATCATTTTACCTACCCTTTTTTTAGTACGCAAATATACAGATTTAGACTGAAAAAAATGCATTTAAAACTCATTTATATTTATCAGATGCAAGGGAACTCCTGTTCATATAATCTATTCCATAGTCTGGGAAAGTAAGCACAAAAGGGGGTGATTTTACCATTTCACGTTTCAGACAACAGTTCAAATGAATTTAGAACTACGTTACATACAGCACTGGGGGAAAAGGTGCAGGAGAATATAAACTAAGAGCATTCAAATGAATGAAAGAATGATTCGATCACACACTTTAGCAGCAAACAGTACTCTGTTGCGCTCCCTATTGGTCAGAGGAACACATGCAGGCTCTGGCCTAAACCAGGCCAGCTTACTGCATCACACTGTATTTGTTCTTTGAAGAGAAAAAAAAAAAAATCACCACATCCAAAAAATAAGAAACGGATAACATTTAAATCAGCACGAGATGAAGTGAATGGTTTATGTGAAAGAAAAATCTGAGAGAGGAGTGTTAATTTCAGAAAGCATTCACTCATGACTCTCCCAGCAGTGCAGATGGGTGATTGAGCACTATAGCTAAAGCCTTATATATTTGTGTCAAAAGCCTAAATATCCCCATTAAACCCACATCATTTTAAACACAACAAACATGCAATCTCACACACCCGTTCAGACCATATGCACTGACAACCAAGCACATACATAAACGCACTTAATTGGGCTTGTCCCAGTTCTGAGTACTTCTTAACAATTCCTTTTTTTCCAGCAAGTGCAGGAAATCCTTTTAGATGCTCCCAGACCAACTTAATCTTAAAAAATTAAATTAAATCAAGAGCTGCGGTAGTGCAGAACACTGTAGAGAATAGTCCTAGTGTTGATGATAAGAGAGATATTCAGAGTTAGCACGTCAGGTAATAGACTCTCACTCACTCACTCACTCACACACACACACACACACAAAACCATTGATTCTCATTCACACAAACAATTTCAGCTTAGATTAAGTAAATTAAAGCGGTTTCCTCAAAAAAGTAAAATAATAAAAAAAATAAAAAATAAAATACCCACCCCACCATAAAAAGAAAAACAGTAGTACTGAGAGAACATACCGATTACTGTCATCTGTGCTGTGAGATTTACGAAAAAGCTTACTGTACTGTGCTGTGAGCCCATATCATTTACCCGTTTCACTTAAAAAGTAACAATACAAAAAGTTATATTTAGTTTAAAAAAAAAAAAAAAAAGAAAGAAGTGAAAGGAAATAGGGAGGCAGATCAGTTGGGCTTCAGCTGTTGGAGAGGAAACTAAAGCAGGCAGGGCATAAAGGTGTGCCATTTTTGTCTTTTTTTCTATAAACTACAAAATCAAGCTGCATTTAATACAGGCTTTTCTTTGTACAAGACAATTGCACTTCACAGAAATAAAAGCTGAAATATACAAACACACAAGGAAACGTGAATCAAATTAATTACACCAAAAAAATAAAAATTAAATGTGTTGGATTTTTTTAAGAGGGTGATGTTAAAGTTAAAAGGATTTGAGGAAAAGATTGATTCAGGACAGAAGAGTATGCAGAAAATTTCCAGAAGGTACCATTGCCTAGCACTGAGAGGGAACATTATATGAACAAGGGGAGGGAGCCCTCATTCCCTTCCTCTTCTTCCTCCGAACAATCCAGAGCAGCTGAGCTGGGCTGTGGTAGGGTTCTTGTGATGGTCCTGTAGTAGTTGAGGGTTCTTGTGCAGGGTTCTGGTGCCGGGTCCTGTAGGAAAGCTTGTTGTGCAGGGTTCTGGAGGGTTGTAAACTGTGCAGTGTTTAAAGGGGCAGGGCTACCACATGTCATCCGTGGATGCAGAGTCCTTGAATGGAGAGAGGAGGAGAGCAGCTTGTGAGATCCCGCCAAGCTCCAAACGCCAACCAATCAGGAAAACGCATGTTAGTGTGAGACACAGAATGAAACACAGGTGCTAAATCAAGAATGATTCTAAGAAATGTTGATGGAAATGATGGAGGGATCCAAATCTTGGGTTAAAATGGCTGATGCGCTGATTGCAAATGACAGAAATTACAGCACTTGAAGTTGTTTGTGTGCCAACTATCCCCTATTTGGGGATTTTGAGGCGCATCGCTAATTTGGTTAGAATGGCGACCTCCAGAGATAAAGTATGAGCTGTAAGTATGAACAGACTTCAGACATATTACAGATAAACAAGAAGAATGCAGGATTAGTTTTTTTTTTAAATGTTAAATAATAAAGATAGTGTCTGTGATGCCTAAAGGAAGGAAATCTATAACATAAAATTAGGGTTGAGCAATAAATTGCATAGTTATGATTAGCGAAAATTTAACTGATTCTATAAACTACCATTTAAAAGTTTAGAGTAAGCATGTTTTTTTGGAAAGTTGTTGTTCAGAAAGGCTGCATTTATTTGATCGTTTGAAAAAATAATAAAGTGTCATTATTAAAAAAAATTGTGTTTTATGTTTTATTGTAATTCATTCCTGTGGTAGTGAAGCTGAAATTTTCAGTCATGACTATGCACACGATCCTTTAGAAATAATTTTAATATGCTGATTTGGTGCTCAAGAATAACATTTAAATCATAATTTTTTTTGGATGAATGGATTATTTTATTAACAGAATTTTAAAAAGAACAACATTTATTCATGTCTTTATTTTAAATCTAGCTGATTCCAAACTTTTGAATGGTACCATTTAACTAGTCAAATACTGCTGTTTATTACTTTTACTCAAAAGAATGGTTCCTTTGATTGAGGCTGAACTGCCCCTTATAAATATAAATATAACATGAATATGACATGAAAATATGACAAATATACAAAAACAAAACAATGCTTTAAAATGCCACATTGTAAAGAGCAAATCACAAGTCATGGCAAAATGCAGGTATGTTCATAAAAATTGGAAATTGAATCAAGAGAGCTATTGTCATCCAATCAATCCATGACAAATTATTCAATCACCATTAAAAATTTTCTTTTTATATGCAAAATCAGTTTGCTCAACAAACTTAAGGGGTTCCACCCTGCACTAAACCAAAACCCTTTTCAGAGCACAGCTCAGCCTATCCAGCACTGTCAGATGAGAACAGATAATATGGAACAGAATGGAAACATGCACAAATGAAAAAACTAAAGTTTGGAACACATAAGAAGGTGACAAACAACAAAAACCATGCAAACAAAATTCCCAGCATTTATATCCACACAGGGTCAAGCTGATGTACTCACTGTATCCTCGTTCCTGTATGGGTTAAGTTTGTTGTATACTGCTTCAATTACACTGCGCCTATGACAAACACAGAGACAGGTATGAGCTTCTGAGAGAAGAAACAGAGGGAAAGAAGCATCACCTCTTTTGCAAAACCTACTGAGCTGCCTCAATTAAAGCAAAATGGAACTTTATTTGCAATTATACAAGAGTAGCAACAAGAGCAATGTTATGTAAAAAATAAAACCTTCTTTTGGTTACAAATGGTAGCAGATGGTGTCTAATGTTGCTATAATATCATCTACAACTGTAGCCTAGTGCTGTGTGGTGCAGAAATGTCAACAAAAGACTAAACTAGTATGATAAGTCTATCTACTGGCACCTTCTAAATTTTTTCATTCTGTTATAGAAACTACTGGTCTTGCTACTTGCTTGTCATTGGTCATAAAGGGGCTGGACATAAGGCTTTTTTTTTTTTTTTTTTTTGAAAAGTTGAACTTTTTTCAAGGTGCAGAAAAAGATGTCAGCAGTGCAGTTAAAAAAAAAAATCGCTCAGGATTTTACTCCATAAAATTATAAAGTAAACGGATGCTGGCTGCTTCAAAAAAGATGCGAAGTTGCATTAAGTTGATTAAAACTGATAGTAAAGATTTTTAGAATGTTACAAAATAATTCTATTTCAAATAAATGTTTTTAATTTTTTATCAATACATCATGATTTCCACAAAAACATTGTACTGTTTTCAACATAAATATAGAAAACTAATACATAAATATGAACTAATATAATAATATTAACAATGTAAACAATATTGCTGTTTTTACTGTATTTTAAAATTCATTATTTCATAATGCAAATAAATGCAGCCTTAGTGAGCATAAAATACTTTTTCCAAAAACGTAAAAAAAAAATCTTATGTTAAAAACTTTTGTAATTGAAAGATTCTGAGAGAATTTCCCACCAATTGACAGTTTTCATGTGATATCACACCCTTACAGGAATGCCCACATGGAAGGCAAAACAAGGCGTTCCTCCACTGACTGCCAGTTATCTTCATGAGGTTTGCATTAAGTAGTAATTTAGGAAAACCGTGATATTTAAAGGCCAAATTCAATATACACATTACAGATAATGCATACTTTGTACAAGCAAGCAGATGAACCCAGAATATAACATATTAAATGTTTTTTCCATAGAAAACCATTATAAAGAAGACGCTTAACCATCAAGCGCATTGTGTTCAAATTCCGTGCTCATTTGCTTGCCTGCATAAAGCATGCATCATTAATAAGGTGTGCACTGAATTCAATCTTTTAATATCACTGTTTTAAAGGCACTTTAAGTGTCACGTTAAACGTTTTAGAATGTATCACTGTTTTAGTGATTGAAATATTGTGACGGGTGCATTTTATAGATTGCTTAAAGCCAATACATGCAATTTGTTCACATATCTTTGTTTTATTCTTTTGAGAGATGGTAAATTTTTGGGGGCTTGGAACTGATAGAAAATTGGCAGGCTTGTGCTGCAGTTCTGTGAATGTTTTGCACACCAAGACTTCGAGCCAGGATGCAACTTTAAGTAAAGAGAGAGAACTGTTGTGGTACTCACTTGCTGGCCAGTTCTCCTCCAGGTGGAAGGTTGGGGATGCTCTCAGATGCTAACGTACGCATCACATGTAACAGGTCGGGCACACCTTCATCCCCCTCCCTCTTCAGGATCTCTGTTATATCAACAATTAAGATCAATTTAGTTTGGATCAGCTGAATTACAAATTCCATTTAATAGCAGAAGGTTTGTAAAGGTTAGCTCATACCTTCAACTCGGCCCTCTAGGTATTTATCAAGCTCTGCTTCCCTTTTGACAGCTTCAGGGGAAACCTTCGGTGCACTGACGAAACACACCAACACAACACTCATGTTGTCACGACTTCCCTGTCCAAACACAGAAGGTGGGAGGGTTTCATCAAAATTTAAACCAAATCAAAATCTTATACCAATGAAACACTGTGGGAGAATGGGAGGTAACATTTTTAAATCGAAGACTGTTATGAACACTTTCTCAGTGTACAAATTTAAACAACTTGTGTTCAGCAGAGAGCTCTACATAGGTTCATTGCACACTAGTGAAATAGTAAAGCTTCTAAAAAATTATATGAAAAAAACAACTAAATACCTTACATTACTCTAGACACCATTTGCTTTTATCATGTTAAACTTCACAAATTTTCCTCATCTTAAATTGAAAAAACAATGAGATGCCTCAATAAAAGATCAAATAATATTGTGATTTTTTATTTATTTTTATTAATGGTCTTCTATTAAACATATTTACAAAATCAGTTCTGTGATGGTAAAGTTAGATTTTAAGGAAGCATTACTCCAGTCCTGAGTGTCACATGATCCTTCAGAAACCATTATAATATGTTGATTTGGTACTCAAGAAACATTTCTTATCAATGCAACCCTCTACGAACACCTTGGCAAATGAATCGCCATTGGCTAGAAAATATTTTAGTTTACTCGCCAGACTGATAGATATATATATTTGTAAAATGGAGCAGTTTTTTTTAAATATTTAGTCAAGCTTTATAATAGCCAAGTATTATTTAATAATAGATCTATAGTAATTAGAAGTAAACTCGATAGCCATGTTCAAATACATATTAGTCATTTTAACTGAACATTTTAACTGGACTGGTGGTGGTGCTGCTTTTTTGGTCATTCAGTGTTTCTGTTAATTAATGATGGATAGGAATATCGTTATTTTGACAGGAAAATACAACAAAGAATATTGTTTAAATGTAGTGCGTCAATTCTCTCTCTCTCTCTCTCTCTCTCTCTCTGCCTGTATATGAGAGAAAGTGACAGATTTTTTCACCTTCACCCTAGAGTTTACAGTACATTAAATACAAGGGCGTTGCGCATCCATTGAGATGAACTGAAAAAAAAAGCACAGATCGCCTGATAGAGAGTGAAACTCTGAAGACCTCAGTCAGAGAGTGTTCGCGAGTGAAAATATATCTTTGCTAAACTTAGCCTCCAACTCACATACTGGCAAGTAAAATCTAAGAATTTATTATCCATTGGCTAATATTAGACATCATTTAGTCGCCAGAATGGAGATTTTGTCACATATGCGAGTGATTTACTCGCAATGTTGAGGGTTGCAATGTTGAAAATGTGGAAGAGATGCTTTTCTTTTTCAAGATGCTTTGATTTAAAAAAGTTGTTACAAATTATCATTTTTATAGCAAGTCACTTTACGGTCACTGTTGATCAATGCATCCTTGCTGAATAAAAAAAATTATAATAATAAATAAAAATCTTACTGACCCCAATTTTTGAATAAACTTTTTGAACTATCAACAAGTGTGATTTATCTCCAGACTGTGACTTTTTTTATTGTATTTGTAATAGACAAAATTTAATTTTAAGTTGCATTTAATCCAACTATCTTGTAAAAGCCTGTTTATACTCACCTTATACAAACAGGTATCCACAATTTCATTGCAGACCCTCTCCAGATCATCAGTCACCTCCAGTCTTGAACGAACAAAATCGCACAGCTCCTCATTGGCCATCACATCCCAGATCCCGTCACAAGCAAGAACAATAAACTCATCCTCCGCCTCCGACCGCTCGATAGCATACACCTCAGGCTCTGGCGACACCAGCTGCTCCGTGGGACCCTTACCATGCACACACTTATAGTCAAAATCCCCCAGAGCCCTAGACACTGCCAGGGACCCATTGACACGCTGGATCATCACAGATCCTCCAGCATTCTGGATCCTCTCCTTCTCCAAGGGGTTGCTGGGTTTGTGGTCCTGTGTGAAGAAGTGCACAGCCCCTCCACGGCTCAGCACACCCCGCGAGTCTCCACAGTTGATAAAGTAGATGTGGCAGGGTGAGATCATCACACCGACGGCGGTCGAGCCGCTGCGGTCAGCACCACCGTGTTTCTTCTCCGAGATCTGCCGCATGTGATCGTCGATCTGCAGGAAACCAGTCCGGATTCCAGATTTCACGCTGTCCACGCTGGGCTCCACGGCTGGACCCCCTCCTCCGCCCCCAGCCTGGAAGTCAGGGTTGCTGGTGATGTGCTCCAGGAGGTGCTCGCAGCAGTAACGTGCCACCTGCGATCCTGCGTGCCCGTCGTAAACAGCAAAGAATGACCAGGGGTCCAAGCCGTTGGGCAGGCCGATGATAGCAGTATGTGCATCTTCCATCTCTACACGCCAGCCCTGCATGCTGCTCAGGCCATAACATAGGCCATTGCCTTCACCATGAGCGTTGTGCTTCTCCATCTTTGGCTTATCCAGAAATGCACCCATCTTTGTCGGCTTAGAAATCTAGTACAAAAAAGTTTGAGAATGATGAGCAATAAAAAAAAATAGTATTTAATTTATATGCCACTTGCAGCACCAAAATATTTCCTATTTGCATCCCAGCTTGGACAGATATTTGGCTGCACTATCAATCAAAAAATTTACCAAATTTCAGTAGACAATACCACTAAAAACTTCACAATTCTCAAAAAACCTTCAAATTAGATACGTTACCTACCAACTGTTTTAAAACACTTCTTTATTTACAAAGTTAAATATCAATATAAATACGACTACAGCTACTACTAATAAAAATAATTCACATTTTTCAGATAACTACAACAACGTTAATAATAATTACTGTTATACTAATTTACAAAAAAAAATCAAAATATTTAGCCAAATTGTGCATGCGAGCAAGCAAGCACAGTAAACTTCAGGTTGTTGTTTTTTTTTTTTTTTTTTTGGGGGGGGGGGGGGGGGGGGGTTGGTTGGGGGGGTAAATAACATTTGAAATTACTAATTATATTTTAAAAATTACCATACATTTCCTACTCATCTCATTTTAACATTAAAGTTACAACGAAACAGGGGTAGTAACAGAGTTTAGGCCATTAATAATTTGCAGTGAAATTGATTACAGAAAAATATGTAGGGGGGATTGATTTATTCACTGGATGTTGATTGACGTTGTATCTGAATGCCAGCATGCAATCAGTTGTATAAACGAGGCGGGGTTTCAGCGGACTAAATGATTGGAGAAGCCTGGCATACGTCACCAGAGACAAGTCTGTCGTTCGCCCGATTAAGGGTTCATTTTAATTTCATGTCGACTTGAAATTATTGTATACTTGAAGGTGTAAAACCTTTAATGGTAAATTTAAGGCTTACCCGAATCGAGCGTAAACACGCACACAGCACAAGGCCACTCCTTATAATTAATAATGACCGAAACACAGAAGTCTTGTCATGCTAGTGGTCACTTCAGAAATAAACTATGGCATGCCAACACGCAAAAGAAACAAATTTAAACATACACACACACACCACAAAGGCAGGCAGACACACGTACAACGGGTTCCCAGCCATGTATGGCTGTCAGCATACGCATACTACACACTCGTATACTAAAAATAGACAAGTACTGAACCATTCGACCATTGTTCACCACTCACATCTTTCACACTCTGAACACAAAACCAGTGCAATTTATAAAAACCCAAACACTGAACCTTGTATTCGTTTGCAGCGGACTGGGTTTAACGTTACTGCTAAAGTACATTCGCGTTTTACAGTGAGATATCAGCAATTCATGTTATTTGCCCTTGTTAGTGCTGAAGAGCAGTGAACTAAAAGTCTGCGGGTGCAGACTTGCCGCATGTTCACGCGCCTTTATTCCGCATTACGTCACGGTGTCGCGAGCCTGTTAGCACGTTAGCACTATGCTAACATTGACGTTTGGGTCCCTTCGGTTTGACTGAAACATTCAGACAACGTGAAATGGGGCAGTGGATGTTACCGGGAAATATAAAGAGTTAATAGTCTGGAAGATACACACTGTTAATGTTTGAGGTCAGACAATGTAACGAGCTAAATGCTAACAAGAGGCCCATGTGAAGCATCGGGGCTTGTGTAATGAGACCCCCTGTCCTCAGCGCACCATGCGACGGCCACAGACGACAAATCAACCCGCCCAGCGCACACAACACCCGCCTACTCCCTTAGCCTGCATGCTAACAAGCTAGCTCTATCATTCACATAGGCATATTACAAGAGCACAGAAACTTACCCACTAAAAAATGAGCCCTGGAGAGTTCTGTAGTGGAGGAGGTAAAAACAAGATAAAAGAGAAGGACGAAAAGAAAGAAAAATATATAAACTGAGCGCGGCGGTAGTGAGAGAGAGACAGGCTGGTGGATTGTTTTGATCTGCATTCAGTCTGTGAAAGAGCGGATCACCCTTATCTGTTTAAACCAGGGATGCATCATTCCCATTTATTCAGCTTCCTGAACGTGGAAAGTGTCAGGTTTGACCGCTGTTTTGGTCCGCTGTGTTCGGGACCGAATGTCTGCACACCAGCAGCAGCACAGGACCCGGATGTGAATTCAGCAGGGCTGCGCACTTAGAAGAATGACATCATCATCGTCTCTCCCATAGACATCATATAGTCTCTCCACCAACATCTTCATTCTGTCATTATCATCGCATCATTCCCTCACCTTCGTTCATTCATCATCCCTCTGGTCTGTACATAATTATTTTACCACTATGCCTCCATCACCCGTCCTGCACCCTTTATCTCTAAGCACTGGTCATTTTTTAACTCTAACGTGTGAGACTGAACAAAATGTCACATAATAACAGAAACCCCTTTTATACACACTTAAATGGAAGCCAGTGTTAAGTGGGTAAAATGAGAACATATGTCAAATAGTTAGTATAGTAGTCTATATTATATTATATCTGTAATACCATATGAACGTCTAATAACACAATACGACCTTTGATTTGACATATATCTATCTGTCTATCTATCTATCCATCCATCCATCCATCCACCCACCCACCGACCCATCCATCCATCCATCCATCCATTTAAAGCTATTGTAAACGAGTCTGAATATACATATGTGTGTGTGTGTGTGTGTGTGTGTGTGTGTGTGTGTGTGTGTGTGTAGATAGATAGATAGATAGATAGATAGATAGATAGATAGATAGATAGATAGATAGATAGATAGATAGATAGATAGATAGATAGATTAAAATAAAAGTGGAACTGTTGGAGTGTGTTGCATTAAGACAGAGGATTACCCCGGAAGGCTTTGACTCATACAGTAGCTCCCGCCGGGTCGTCTGTTGAACTCGATGTTGTTGGTGCACTAGAAGCAGTTACAGCATGTTGTAACACAGACGGATCTGTCAAGCGTTCGGCTTGCGCAAGATTCACCACTGCGTTCAGACACTACTATGTAAAATAGCTACTTTTTACGAAATTTCTCAGCTTTTGTGCAGAAATGATGGATATATGCTGGCTGTGTGTGGTTCTTGCTGGGATCGCAGTTTATTTACTAACGCAGTTTGTACGCTTCATTTTCGCCGACGCTGATTTGACTTTATTATGGGCGGCCAGGTTCGGCAACAAACCAGGTAATATGAACTGGAATCTATAGGCATATACATTAACCCACTGAAATAGGCATGTAATGTAAAATGTTCTACTTTATTGATCGGGCCATTTATACAACAAAGTCAAGTGTGACACATTCCTCCAAGAATGTGGAATTTGCACTCTATGGTTAATTATGACTGTCAGTCTTCTAACAATCTGTAGGTGTGCGGAGGTCACCATCGCAATATGTGACACGTAGCCTGCTACAATATAGTAAACTATTTATATTTTTAATAAGAAAAAATGATAAACGAAAGTCTGTAGCCTATGAAAAGTGATATTTAGAATCTAATGTAATATTTCATATGGCGTTGACTTGCAGCTGATGCCAAATTTTATTTCAGTGTACAAAAATGTTGAATTTTTATGCTTTATGACGATTTTCCATAGATATAAGTATTTTTGTACCAACTCTATATTATATACCCTACCCCTAAACCTAATTCTAACCTTCACAGAAAAAGGCCCCTTTCCTCATGCATTCTCAGGGAAAAAAAGCTGTCACTTATTAACTGCTGAAGTTATTAACCCATAAAGGGTGCATTTTAGTATTTTATATGTACATATTAGTATACCTTTTAAAAAAAGGATACTGCCTCAGTGACTGCTTCTGTAGCATTCAATTTTTTTTCTATGTGTTGGAACCAAAATAAATAAATAAATAAAACAAGCACCTTGTAGTTGTAGTTGCACACAAGCCAGGTTTAATATCAAATTAAATGTAGAACTGTAGAAATGTTACATGAACCATTACTGAAGTCACAATTATACCAGCATAATATTTAAATGTATTGATTTAGCTTGAGATTGCACAAACAATTTATTATTACCTAAACATATTTAACTTATATAATGTTTAAACTTTTACAAAAGTGTACTTCTCCTTGAAAATGCACCTTTTCTTATACTGTCCCGGTTCTTATCTACACTGTTTTTCATAACTTATAACTTAATTATTCATTAAATAATAGGGTTATGTTGTAGACTTATTATTATTATTATTATTCATTTTGTAGAGTCAAAGTTGAAAGGCAAAGTGGTGTGGATTACCGGAGCCTCGAGTGGCATCGGGGAGGAGATGTCTTATCAGCTTGCGGCACTCGGTGCTCGGCTAGTGCTGTCTGCCCGCAGAGAGAATGAGCTGGAGAGGGTGAAGCACATATGTTTAGGTATGAACAGTCCTTAGAAATGTTTGACAGACAGGAATAAACACTTAAAAATAAATTTCACTGTTATGCATGTTATGCTCTTCCCTCAGAGCTGCAGACTGTGACCCTGAATGTGTTTTCACAACTATCGCTGCTGTCTTTACCTAACAGATATTTAAAAGCATCCACACCATGACCCACTGACACAAATTACACTCTTTCTCTCCTTCTATTAGAGCGCTCCTCTCTAAAGGCTGAGGATATTCTTGTTCTTCCACTTGATTTGATGGACCGTGCATCACATCAAGAAAAAACTGCTACAGCTCTGAAGCACTTTGGTGATGTAAATCCCATCTGTATTTCATATGCAATCTTCAGAGAGTTTCTGTTATTCGTTTTATGGATTTTTTGGATTCTATTTCAGTAATGTTGCTGACACCAAGAAGTATAATTTTCAGAATACTGACTTTGATGGAATTTTCCTATTTTTAACACCTAAAAAATAAATGCACTGGTTAAAGGAATAGGTCACCCAAAAATGAACATTTACTGAAAACGTATGTTTTCATCAGAACAGATTTGGATAAATTTAGCATTACATCACTTACTCACCAATGAATCCTCTGCAGTGAATGGGTGCTGCCAAAATGAGGGTTCAGACCTATAAAAAAATCAAAATAATCCATTATTTATCCACACAATTCCAGTGTATCAATTTATGTCTTGTACAGTGAGAAGTGGGATGTTTGTAAAAAACTAATTTACATATTGGATGGGTAAATATTCAGCAAATTTTCATTTTTTTTTTGTAACCTATTCAAAATAAAATGAACCAGTGAGCCAAATTTCCTACTTAACATGACAATAAAACATGAAAGTCTAAGACTTGTGCAGAAACCTGTAAATAATCATCTTAAAAGCCTGCAAATGCTAGCATTACGTAGCACAGTTTAGAATTTCTCTGCTGACATTGGAACAGCTGCAACAGACTAGCAATGCCATATTGTTTCTTTATACTGCATGTCATCATCTGAGTATCAATCAATTTAATGCTAGTTAGAATGATATAATGCTAGCTCAATAGATCATTCAGTAGGATTCCCACTAAAAATGTCGTAATTTTTTGTGTCTGTATCTGCATTTTCAGATAGACGTGTTGATAAACAACGGAGGCCGGACGCAGCGTTCTCTGTGCATAGAGGCTGATTTGGAAGTGTACCAAGCACTTATGGAGCTCAACTACCTTGGCACAGTATCTGTCACGAAGCAGCTGCTGCCCCACATGATCCGCCGTGGTAGTGGTATCATAGCAACCGTCAGCAGCGTTGCAGGGTTTGTCGGGGCGCCCCTGGCAACAGGCTATGCTGCAAGCAAGCATGCTGTGCAGGTGATAGCAAATAGTAGACAGAATTCCCCGAGAATCTACCTTAACCTCATGCAGCATTGTCTGGTAAAGGATAATAGTCCTAAAATATAGAAAAAGCTCCTGATTTGTTGTGTGTCTGCAGGGGTTCTTCAACTCTCTGAGAACAGAACTCACTGATTATCCAAACATCACCATCAGTACCATCTGCCCCGGACCAGTAATATCTAACATCGTTCAGAGTGCGTTCACAGAGGAGCTTGGCAAGGTACCTGCTGAATGTTTTATTAGGAAAAACATAAGACTAAAAGAATGAATGCTGTTTAAAGATGAAGTTCACAGTTTCTGCACTACTAATGTCACCTAGCGGAATTACAAAAATACATTTCAAACACAATCTTTACATGCCCTTAAGATTATCCTTAACATTACAGTATCTCACCATTTTTTCTGTGGCTTGACTGTAAAGAGCTGAAATTTGTGGCAAAAACTTGACTTTAGCTCTCCTGTCGAGAAGAAACTCTTCAAATTTGGCAAAGTGTAAAAGCATCACAAGTCTTTTGGCAAGTCGTCAAATTTTGGCTTGCACTTCTATTACAATCTGAATTTCTTTCCCTTGTAACCAGTCAGCTTAACACCATCTGGCTCAGCCTGCTACAGTAGCCACGCCCCAAATGCTCACTATTGGTTGATCTGAGTGTAAAACTCATGTTTTGAAGGTGCATTTGATGCTGAATGTTTAAACTATAGGGGGAGATAAAACCATGAATGGCATACTTATAGAAGTCAATTAACAATAAAGTGGGCTACAGACAATGTATTTCAACAAAAAATCTTCACCTTTAAATTGAAGTATTAAATAAAGTACTCAAACTAAAAAACTCAAAAATGTAACTCAAGGACAAAAATTTTAACTATTTAGCAATAGAAAATAAAACATCAAAAGAAATAAAATGACAAAGTTTAAATCAAAAAAGCTAACTCCAAATATTAATACAAACTAAAACAGTATATAAATAATACTTAACAACTATATGCACTCAGTAAACAAAACATCAAATCAAAATACTTTTGCAATTGCTTAACTTAAAAGTCCTTGTTGTTTCTCTTTAGCCTGTGGATACAGCTGGTGATCAAACACATAAGATGTCCACAGAGCGCTGCGTTCACCTCACCCTGGTAGGTCTGGCCAATCATGT
Source organism: Carassius gibelio (assembly GCF_023724105.1). Lineage (NCBI taxonomy): Eukaryota > Metazoa > Chordata > Actinopteri > Cypriniformes > Cyprinidae > Carassius > Carassius gibelio. Next base: position 10,468,980 of record NC_068383.1, read on the forward strand.
GAAAGAGATGTGGATCGCTGAGCAGCCCTTTCTACTCTTCTGCTACTTGTGGCAGTACACTCCCACTCTGGCCTGGTACTTGACTAATGTTCTGGGTAAAAAACGTGTGCAGAACTTCAAAGCTGGACTGGTGAGTAGTGGGACTTTGGGTGTAAACAGATCCCTGAACTCGTTTATTTATGCTACAGTAGCACTAATATTTTTTTCTTACTCATCTAGGATGCAGATTCTGCATACTTCAGCAAGCCCAAAGTCAAGACAACTTGAAAATCGAATTTCAAGAAACACTGATTTGTGAATTTCTTGCCAGAAGGAACCGGGAAGTCACACAAAGTAAAATGTCACACGATTTCAAAACGTCATCAAGTAAATATTTAACACCATTTTGCACGTTGTATCAATATGACGACAAATGGCAAATCTTTAAAAAAAATAAAATCAAAAATGGCTATGCAGTTGATTTATGTATTCTTTGTGTTTAAATGTACATTAGTTATAAATAGGGATTAATATTCTATAATAACAAACATTTTAAGTTTGTGTGAACAAAAAAAGACAGTAAAAAGATTTATACAAAACTTTTGTATTTCTTCTATATGTAGCAGAGCGAGAGGAAATTAATATAGGACCCTAGGAATACTAAAACCCTAAGGCAATGTATGAATGCGGACTACACCACCCCTTTAAAGTGAGGGGAACTAATAAACTGACAGAGTTTTAGACACACAGGTTCGTTACCAGGTAGGGCAGATACTAGAATGTATTAATGCACATGTTTATTAGGTTTACAATAATCAGAACACTTAAGACTAAAAATATAGCTCAATAGAGCTAAACAACTACGACTCAATACAATACACACAAAATGAATAAAACTTACCCGTGGCCAGGTAGGCTAGCTGTAAAGTGATTTATTCTTAACACCTGACACACATCCCTGCATGAGACACATCAACCAATCACGTAAAGAGGAATGTTCCTGCTGCTCAGACTATCTCTATATTCCTTTACACAGTGCTTGGACAACACACTGTGCTCTGTGTTATTTCCACAGCAGGTCCACCATTAAATTCAACAGCATTCATTCTGGCCTTCCCTTCCAAATTTTGATGTATTTTATTCTGTCAGATTTGGTTCCCTCTCTGTGTCTCTCTCTTTTTTTTTTGCAACCCCCCACAATTACACTCCAGAGGAAAACAGGAAGAGAAGTACCCTGAGCGGTGATAACAGGTTTTTACTGGACACATTATGTGTGTGATTGCTTTGGATTTCACCAGACATGTTCAGGTGTGCTGCATATCTGCCCTCACAATACAGCCCACTGAAAATAAACACATCAGACTAAAACCTCTGCTCTCTGTACAGTGTAACAGTCTGACACAAACCACTGTTTGCCATAGCTGTAACGAGAACTATTCCATCCCAGAGAGGGCTTTTATTTCTGATAGTATAACTCTGATCCATGTGAGATTTTTGCAGAAGTGCAAAGCTGGCAATAGTTGAAAGCATGTATGTTTGAGTATTATAAATGAACAGGAAATGGTTTTCATTAGTGATCAATTACAAATGTACAAACTACATTATTCTATAAAAAATAAGATTTTTATTATTATGCTTGTGTACAATTATGTACAGACTGTATTATACCCTAAAATAACAACAATAACAACAAAACTGTCATTTCTTTTATTCTATTAGAATGATATTAATATGAATAATGTAAATGTACTATTATCAGAATCAGAATCAGAAAGAGCTTTGTCTTGGTGTCAGGAGCTTCCAGTACAGAAAGTACAAACATAGTGCAGACATATAATTTAAGGTAATACAAAACACTAATAATAAAGAAAATAGGCAATAAGCTACAGTACAAATAACAATATATTATTAAATATTGAGTAAAATAAAATGTCAGTAGACAAAAATGTGAGTGCATATGTACTAAATATACTATGTATATTTTATAGCACATATCTTTTTTTTTATTATTATTATTATCTGTGTGTTGTTGTTGTCTCTGTGTACTGGAAGCTTCTGTCACCAAAACAAATTCCTTGTATGTGCAAACATAATTCTGAAATATAAAAAAATTTGTACTGTAATCAGTTAAAAAACAAACCATCCCTCTGGGACCCCTCAATGGACAAGTTTTGCAACTACAGTTTTTCAAGAAAAATGTTTTTGACAAATGTTTCAGTGAACTTTTATATTTGAAGTGACTTCATAACTATCAAATACATTAAAAATAAAACCAAACCACACGGAGAGTGAAAATGTTACATGAACAAAGACTCCACTCTTGAATAACTTAACATAATTTAATAGAATATATACATTCAATATCTTTGATATTGACACAATTCCAAATGATGAATAACAACATGCAAGACCAAAGCTAAAATACAGGACACACACATTGCATCAGTGCGCAGGACACAAGAAACATCAAACTAAAGGTTTTTGTTAACATGTCATGATTTCCACAGAGATAAAGGAATGAGGAGGTAATTCAAAAAAAGATCAGTGAGTCTCATAAACACACACACACACACACACACACACATTTCTGACCTTCAATCAATGTAAAGTCTGCTTAATTGACCCCTTGGGCTGCAGTTCTGGTGCAGTAATGGCTGTCTGTAATTACTAAATATTCAGGGGCAGGCAAAAGGCAGAGCTCTCACCGGGCCCAACAACACTAATACAAACACACTGAGTGACTGAATTACTCTAATTTAGTAAAACTGCAGCTACACACCTACAGATAGATGAGAATTGAGAAGTGAATAATGAAAGCAAGGCTCAAGTACTCAAACACACACACACACACCGACACATCAGGGTTTAAAATAACAGTGTTCCTAAGTTTCTTGGTTACTATATATGCAGCTAATAAAATCACGTGTAGCTCTGACCTACAACACTTAATTAATACAGTAAATTATACCTATCGTGAGATTAACTATATCTGACAGAATTTCCTGTCTAACTAATGAATGTTAACCAAACTGTTTGCTTGTATTTCGTTTAGAAATATGCCATGACTCAAATACCAAATGTTAAATTAAATTACTAATTAAACTGATAGTTTGCAGCTTTTTCCAGCATATAACTATATAGTCTGTTTCCCACAAGAAGCTTACAAAAGTCTGTTTTTGTCCTTTGTGGAGCTTGTAGCTGTTTTCATGTAAGTTGTTGAGTATTTTGTGTAGGTGTTATTGTGTCCATCCAGTCCATCTACCTGACTGATATTATTCCCTTAGAGAAAGAGAGGAGGAGCTTAGAGAAGAATAAACAGTATATACACCATTGTTCAAATGTTTGTGCTCGAAAAGATTTTTGGTAACACTTTACAATATGGGTGCAGTAATAAGCATTAATTATTTCCTAATGAAGGCACAGATGATCCTGAATTAATGCATGACTAATTAAAGGGTTAGTTCACCCAATAATCAAAATTATGTAATGAATAACTTATCCTCATGTTTTTTCAAACCCGTGAGACCTCCGTTTATCTTCGGAACACAGTTTAAGATATTTTAGATTTAGTCTGAGAGCTCTCAGTCCCTCCATTGAAGCTGTGTGTACGGTATACTGTCCATGTCCAGAAAGGTAAGAAAAACATCATCAAAGTAGTCAATGTCAGAGGGTCAGTTGGAATTTTTTGAAGCATCGAAAATATATTTTGGTCCAAAACTAGCAAAAATTATGACTTTATTCAGCATTGTCTTCTCTTCCGTGTCTGTTGTGAGAGAGAGTTCAAAACATTGTAGTTTAGTGATATCCGGTTCGTGAACAAATCATTCGATGTAACCGGATTTTCTTGAACCAGTTCACCAAATCGAACTGAATCGTTTTAAACGGTTCGCGTCTCCAATAAGCATTAATCCACAAATGACTTAAGCTGTTAACTTTTTTAATGTGGCTGACACTCCCTCCGAGTTAAAACAAACCAATATCCCGGAGTAATGCATGCACTCAAACAGTACACTGACTGAACTGCTGTGAAGAGAGAACTGAAGAAGAGCCGAGCCAGATAATGACTCGTTCACAAGTTCACTAATTTTGCTGCAACGCTACGCGACACAATTAATCCCTGACAGTAAACTTATGCCCATTTCTATTTCTGACTCTCTCCAGGTGCTTTCGCTACTTCCAATATGAAGGGCGAATGGATTTGGAATTGTCTATCATGTCCAATAGTTCAGATTCTGTTGCACTAATATTCTTGTGCAGCTAAACTTACCCATCCTTAAAAATATTCTCTGACATTACATTCACTGTGCCCCTGTCCAAACAGTCCCACAGACCTCAAACTTTGGTGGGGATAGCAAAACCCCTAACCATAATGACAATTACTTAACAATGTGTTTACTGTCATGTGCCTCAACAAGTAAAGTCATAACATAATGATCTCTTTGCAAATCATTAGCTAATGATTCATTAAAACTACATATCATTAAAACTTCTCCACTTATACCACTGCCCTGTTTTGCTGCACGACGAAAGTCGAACATCTCTAGATTCGTGATCTGCTGGATGTGGTTTTCGTACAGAAATAATTTCTGCAGATTCACACAGTTATGTAGGCCACAGATTTCTTACAACACACAAACAAAACCAAACAGATCAAAACATATTAGATTTATTTGCTGATTTTCATCTTAATTAGATTAAACAAGTCAAAGAAAATAGGCATTTTAACTGAACAATCTTGGCAAAATGGCAGAAAAACCCTGTAATCATACTGAAATCTAATCTGGAAAACATTTTTGGAAAATTAAACTAGAAACAAACCAGATCTTTGCATTAGACACACACTGAGGAAATAAACAATCCAAAGACACTTCAGCACAGACCAGTACACGTGGCTTAGATTAGAAAACCACACAAAGGCAAATTGCACATTAACTTCATTCATTTTAACTAAAAAAATAAATACAAAATAAAAAACTCACCAGCTCTTTTAAATTCTTCATCTCCAGTTAGTCTCTGCTTTTCATTGTCATGATCCCCATAAAACAACATTTTTGAAGGCTTATGGGAATTCAATAAATAAAACATAGTCACTAATTCTTTACTAAAAATACTACACCTGTAGCTTCTAAACATAATAATAAAATGTATCTACATTTCTATCCTAGTTAATGCTGAACAACAAATATAAAAAAACATATTTTACATATACCTTATACTATAATGTATATCACAAAATACACATTTCTAATGTTTTACTAATTTTTACTAAAGCGTATATGTATATATTGTATATGCATATATATATATTGTATATGTCCAACTGTAGGCCTATACTAGTCCAGAGACCATGAAGTGACAAGTGAAATTCCTTCACATTACTACAACAAATCAGTTGACCTACTCACCATACCTTTCAACAGTGAAACATTTCAAGACTCCAGTACCGAGCCGCACTTGTGATTTTACTCTTTATTTTGTTCACTGCAAAGTTTACATCAGACTGTTGCTAAAGAAGCCCTGTTGGATTGTGTTGTTGTCCGCCAGCAGATGGTGCTCAAACACCGGATCATCCACAAGTAAAACTATATCCATTGTGAATGTGTTTCAAGGCAATGTGCATTATTGAACGAGGTTTAAATGGAAGCTTCTCGTAGCATGGCGACTTTAGAATTATTCCGTGTTTAAATATTTTAATTTAGGAGGAGTAAAATCTTTAATTAAACTTTTTTTTTAAATTATTTATACAAAAGAAAAACGTACAGCCAATATAATATAGAAAGAAAAAACACCTTAATAGTGATTCCCAACACAAATTAAAACAAACGGAAGACAGAAAATACAGAAAACACCTTAGAACATAACACAACAATGCTAGCCACTGGTAATGGTGGAGCATAATGAAAAAGACAAACTAATAATCACAGTTCTGAAGAAAAAAGATCAATGAAAAACAATCAAAATTCAACCAATGTTATCCAATTTTTGATAATATGTTAAATTAAACTGGGCAGAGTATAAATACTAGCAAACAGCTCCTATAAAATATTTAAATAATATAAAATAATGTAATGACTAATCAGTTTAGTCAAAAACACTCTTTCTGCAAGTGCAGACAACTAAATGTAGTCATTTCAGGCCGCAAAAATAAGGAAAAAGTCATGTTAAGACTGTTTCCTTCATCGCTGGATGTATTTTTGTAATTTGCGCCGAAGTCTATTTAAAAAGCTTAAATGTGGCTAGCGGGTTTTGTGTACTGTGAGGTAGCATGAACCACGCCCGTGGGGTGGAGGCGCGCGCACACGGACCGTCCTCCAACCGGAATGTCGCTCTCCGTCCTAAATCCGTGCCAACCGCGAGCCGCACAGAAACAGTGACGTCAGCGCCGAGACACTGAACCAAACGCATCGAGCCCACTGGCTCCGCTGCCGCGAGACGGGAAGCATCGGTCAGGATCGGCCATATTAAGCGTCACGTCTTTGAATTTCTTCTGCGATCTCACAGAATCGTTCTCGCTTCGAAACAAACTCCCTGCGTGCGATTACTGCAAGCATGTCCGCCAGTTCGAGCGAGGGGCCGGGTTTGGATGGGAAATGGTTCGAAGAGGAGGAGGAGGAGAAGAACGGGATGTTTAGCAGCGCAGGGCCCCGTTTTGATGAGATGCGGGACGATCTGCACGCGCCCAAGCAACAATTCCATCCCTTTGGAGGAAGCGACGTTGCCATGGAAACTGCATCTACAGGTAAATTGAGGCTTTTTATAATTACGCAGTGTGTGTGTGTGTGTGTGTGTGTGTGTGTGTGTGTGTGTGTTTAGCGGCGACATCCGATAAAAGAAAAGAAGAAGCAAAAGCTGATGATGATGATGAATCTGAGATGAAGAGAGCCAGACCAGGCCATGGGTGTGACAGCGGCTGGATGTCTCTGCATACACAGACGCACAGTATGCTTCCAGGCAACTGTGGTAGTTCAAACAACATGATCAAACAAACGACACACACAATAAAACAAACAAAACATTCTTCTGTTGCTCTCTAATGGTATTAGAGTTAAGCAATCATGACGAGAGAACTCTTAGGATCATGATGTGTGTTCATAAAGCCACAATAATGTAATCATCATTTCTTTGTCTTTGTGCTCGGCCTGTCTCACTGCCCTCTTTCTCCTCGGCCTGTCTCGCTGTTCTAAATCACAGGGCATGGCTCAATAATTGAGCATTGTCCACCCCTCTAATAAACCTCTTCATGTAGCACAGCTAGGCTATTAACACTTCTCATTTTAACAGCTTATACAGTATTGACAACAGCGGCACAACCTTAAAATTCACAGTCAGACTCAACCCAATCTAATGAGAAAATGTAACTCTTTTACATAATGGCAAATGTTTTTTTGTAAGGAAAAGGTCCACCCCAAACCTATCTTGTCAGTGGGGCGTAAGCAAGCATACGAATTAAGGAAACAGTATAATTACAAATTGCCATGAGAGTGTGTTGTCAGCCCTCCTGAGTCGACCTGCTGTAGTATACTAAGCTTTTAGAAAAGACATTAGAACTCAAATTAGTGTTATATTTTAATATAGACTAACTTTAATCTGGATAGTTATATCTGGTTTGCTGAGTGTGCACTTAGTTTTTTTCACTTAAAGTTTTAAGAAGAAATAAATGAAGTAGCACTTGAAAATTATATCCACTGAAATTATGGACTCCAGTAACATCAGTAGCCTAATCTATTTTACATGGAACACCATCTCAGGGGGGCCACCATGTCGAGATCACATGACCAGCCAAATAGTGCTCATGTTGTCTTGGTAAACCCCTGTTATTGGACACATTTGCATACTGAATAAATTAATTATGGCTGGCTGTGTGAACTGCACATTTCTTTCCAGGCCTCTGTAACAAAACTATTGTTGCTTACATGTTAAACGTGACCATATAAGCCAGTGCTAACGTATAACCAAAAAACGACTGAGTTTGCCATAAACCTTTTTAGAGATGAGTATATTAGAAAGTACATGAGAGTTTTCTTGTGTATTGTGTGATTATTAAAACAAAGAGGAGTTGAAGAAAAGGATCCCAGACTTATTAGTTCAGGATGCCAGTATTTATAGAAGCATGTTGGGTAAAGTTTGTGTTATTGCTATAAATGATGTTGATTCAAATTTGAAGCAGTAGCTGTTTTGATGCTATGAACAACATCTGATCAGGAAATGAATATCCTGCATCATAAAGCTAGATTGTTTCTCTTTTTTTCTGTGAACTCTTTCTTTCTGAGTATTTCTGAGCTGCTAAACTAAATCCTCACTGACTGTAACAAAAATAACAGTGAGTTTATTAGATGAGATGGTCCGGTGTTCGCCTGATTCCTAAACCTTAGACAATAATGTGGATTTAGTACCGGACAATAATAAAACATAAAACTACCTTATATCAAGAAGGAAGTGTACATGTGAGGTAGACATCCAAGCACTCATAGTGCTACTTTAATTGTACCACATGCTGCAGCGTTTAATGTGCTTTTAGTGTTTCTATGGATCAATGTGACACATAGAGTAGCAATGTTTCTATAGAAACCATTTCAGAGTGGAGATAAGTGACTACAGCCTATCACACACATATTGCATTTATAATACATAAGGTAAAATACAGACACATGCTTTTAAACTTTCATATGGAAAGCCATCGCAGCTTACTTTCATGGCTTTTTCCTGTTGCTAATTGTCAGATTTTGCTTTTGGAGGTGCTCCTCGGTCCAATAAGAGTGTGATTGAGCCCCCATTATGGCTCAGATTGCTATTATTAGCTGGGGAAACTGCATGCACACATACGCCCATGCATAGTCTCTCTCACATGCTCAAATATTCATGAGCCAGCGCCTGAAATCCCTCAGCTACCACTGGTTAGCTCTAACACACACATACTTGCACATACACAAAAACACACAGTCTTTCCTCCTCTCATGGACAAAAGAATTAATATGCATATTCTCTTAAATACATTCAAATGCACTCACACAAAGAGTCTTTCACACTCTGGTTATGGTAAGGTTCTTTTTTATTCCCTTCCTCTCCTTCTCCCTCTCCCTCTCTCTTTCTCTCTCTCTCTCTCTCTCTCTCTCTCTTTCTCTCTCTCTCATACAATGTCGGTTAGGGCTGTAGTTGGCTCAATCTTTAGCATTCTCTGTTTTTAAATAAACAGAGGGAGGTCTATTTATAGGCCGAGTAAGAACGATCCAATGCACATCACCATCATCTTTTTACAGTAGCCAAGCCAGTGATCTCTCAGCTCTTTAAAAGACAGGCTGGAAAAAGATCTGTCCACGTGGTTTAGGAGCTCAACACAACAGAAATCCTGTAACTCTGATCGCACCATCATAACATCACTCACACATGTCAATATGTCCACCATAATCCACTTCTGACTGTCTCTCTCTCCCTAGCTGTCTCTCTCTCTGTCTGCCTGTCTGATATGCTCAAGGGAAAGGCCTAGACGAGGAGGAATGCTGGTGTGTGTGGACTGTCTGTCTGCATTCACAAAGTCACTCGGGCATGAGAGAGAGAGGCTGAGCGAGATCAACAAGCAGTGCTGGGTGTATGTGAAAAGACCGATCCTTCTGTCACTTTGAGCCAAAGGCGGTCAGCATGCAAGGACCACTCGAATAGAGCACAACACTAGGGGCCTTTGTAGAGAAATTGATTGTATAAACCTTTCCAGACAGACCTACTTAGAAGTTTGAGGTTGTAAAATGGTGGAAGACAATTCAGCGTGACATCAGCTTAATTCTAAAATAATGTTGTTGTTTTTTCCCTATCAAAACTCTGTCATTTACTCATGTCATTCTAAACCTGTATGACTTTATTTATTCTAGAGAACACAAAAGAAGTCTAAACAACATTGTGCCCAATTACTTTCTATTTATGGACAACAAAACAGTGTAATTTTTCACAGTATCAATTTTATTCCACAGAACAAAGTCATTTAGGTTTGGCATGGGGGTCAGTAAATTACATTTTTGAGCTTACTATCCCCTTTATTTCTGGCTAAGAACTACACTACCCCTAATTCTCCAACAATCAGAGAAGTCACTGTTACCATGGAAACGTGAGTCTTGTCATAAGAGCTCAGCAGTTTACGCCTACTCCCAGCATGCATTGCAAATGACGTGATCGAGACACTGGCTGGATTCATACTAGCATTCTACTTTTAAAGATATGATAAATGGTAAATTTAGGATGCTACACCGAATTCAACCACACCCATAAAACAAATTTTGTATTTGTCAAAGAAGTTTTTAACTTGTGGCCATTTTGGTCTGTAGCTTAGAATTCTGTTTAGAAAAGAAAATGTCTATGGCAGAAATTAATGTGAAAAATACCATAAGCAGGGCGGCAGTCATTGTTTGGTATTGGCATTTATTTATTTTTTCACACATTTAGTCCTCAAATAAGTAATAAAGGCAACCCTTTAATGCACTTTCCAGTGTAAAAAAATCCATCAAAGATGGTGGTGGAAGCAGGATAAATATTGAAAATAAATATTATACTGAAAAGGATTTTTAATTAAACTGTTTGGTCTGACTGGTTTTCCCAATATTTGTATGTGCAATATTTTGTATATTTTAGTATTGGCTTGTTAGCAACATATTAATGGTAGAGCCAATTACTTTTATTTTTCATTTTAATTTTAGTTTATGTTTTGATAATTTTGTGTGTGTTTGCTTTTTATATATATATATATATATATATATATATATATATATATATATATATATATATATATATATATATATATATATATATATATATATATATATATATATATATATATATATTTCTATTTAGCTTTACTTTTTTTTATTTACTTAGTTCAATTTGTCATAAGGCAGCATTTCTAATGGTAATTGAAATTGTTTATGTTTTTCATCTATTATTTATATTTTAATTCATCTTTATTTCAGTTACCAAAGATGATTTGTAATATTTTTATTGATAGGTGCCATGATAGGTTTTGGAATCATATCGTTCATTTCCACAAAATGCAGTTGATCCATTACGATGTTATTTCCTACCGTAAATTTTAGCACAGGCCGGTGTGCATGTGTAATTGGAGATGTAGCAGTCACAGGGTTCCTTGTCCAACTTTCATTAATCCTCTTAAGACTCAACTGATTTCACAGAGACGGAGCAGATGTTTCCAACTGTGTCTCAGAGGGCCGTGTAGTGTTCACAGTACCCAACCGGTCTGAATGTCACCACATGCTAATCTGCTTTTCCTCTCAGTCCAGTGGGAATCAGATTTACATCACTTCTGGAAAAAGAATTGACTTTCATGTTGATTCTCTGCATGGATTCTTATTCAGCTCTATTACTTTGAGTCTCTGTCTATTTTCTGTTTCTTCAACTCACATTATTGAGTGCAGATGCCCAAGTATACACTAAAATGTGTAATCTTCTAACATATTTTATCTATTATTGCCATTATTGCCTTGGTCATCACAACAGAACAGATTATGAGGAAACCCAAATTTTTTGTAAGGGTAGGTTTAGGATTAGGGTTAGTGTGTGTATGTGTGTGTGTGTGTGTTCCTACTTAACCATATTTTGGGGACAAATTGGAAGAGGGCAAAACCTGAGAAAATCACCAAAAAACTCCTTCTGAGGACATCCTTATATATAAAAAAATCTGTTTTGCAATTTGTAAACACTCAACAGGATACAAGGGAGAGGAATTGATCATAAATGTATCAGAAAAAGGGAGTGTATTTTCTAACATCACAGATATTGCCTGTATTACTGTAATTATTTCAGCAACAAGGGTAATTTGAAACATGTATCTTGTATTGTTTGTTCTTCAATTAACTGATTCTTAAAAGTACTAAATTGAAAGAAGTTCAAACTGTTATGTTTTGTTGATTAAATCAAATGTTCTCGATATATATTACAATAATCTTGTAATACAAAATGATTATGTTGATTGAAAACGTATAATTGTAATGAAAGCATGAGATCAGTTTTTAAAAGAATGATTAGCGATGTCACAAGTGTGATCAGTTTGGATTTTTGTTCTAAGAGATTTGGAAATATACACCTTACTTGTAGAACTAAAGCAGGCATGGGGGTAGACTTTAATCACAGAGCCATTTCCTGATTTCTAGGGCCAATCACAATGACCTCAGTTTTATCATCCTTTAAAAAAAGAAATAAACCCATATTAAAAAAGAAGAAGAAGTTGTTTTCTATTAACATTTTTTTCTACATGTTGATGTTCATTACTTCTCTCTCTCTCTCTCTCCAGGTGACTCATTATCCGACATGTTTATGAAGTCATCATCAGGAGAGGGTGATCTATACACCTCTCTCCTTTCCTCAAAATCCTCCTCCAATCCTTTCAATGATGGTGCCTCTCTCTTCTCCACGGAGGGCAACCGCTCTCCACCTGCTCCCACTGGGACCGACTCCGGCATTGGCATGACCCCAGGTGACCCCTCAGACCATCAGACGACCCTGCAGGGCTCACACAAGACTGACCATTATAGCTACATGGACATGGGGGATGACCTCTGTGATTTTGGCAGTGTGGGCAATACCAAGGACAAGCAGCAGCCTCCCATATCTGGCTATGGAGATGACGAAGACGATGAAGAAGATGAAGATGACATTCAGGATTTGAAGCCCAAGATCCAAGAAAAGGAATCCAGCCAAGACCCCTTCGATCTGGGTCGCTATTTGGAAAAGAGTCCTCTTGGATCTGAAGATACAGAGGTGAAGACTCCGGGATCAGCCGGTGGGCAGCACACATTTCCGTACGTGGAGGACCCTTCAGATGAAGAGATGGCAGATTACCGATCTTACCATAGGATGGAAACGCCACAGAGTGCCAGTCCTGTAAAGATCACGGTTACAACAGAATCCCAGCCAGTGAAAGTGTCTCCACAAGGGGGCATGTCCGAGAGAGAGAGCGTGCTCGGTTTCGGTCAGCAGAGTCTTCCCACAGTAACACTGTCAGAACCAGAGGATGATAGTGCAGCCTCCTCAGCTAGCCACTCCCCTAACCACTCCCCTACAGGTAGATCCCTCCCACTCGTGAGGCACTTGCTGCACTGTTCAGAACTAAATTCAGAATGCCTTCTGTTTTCAAGTAGATTGATGGATAGAAAATACTGTTCCATAGTCTTGATCTTATTGTCTTGCCACTAATCGTTTAAATCATTTCAAATTGTGCTATTTATTTCAATACATAATTTAGAATAACATGTTATAATCTTTCGCGCATAGTTTAGGCTTTTTAAAATTCTGACATTTCCATTTCTTACCACTTTTCCAGGGCGAGAGTCTCCATCTGATGTGCTGTTCCAGCCTGCAGGAATGAAGTCTGTGAGCTCCACTCAAGATTCCAGTGGCATCAGCTCTCATCCCAGTCTTCCTGAAGCCGAGGACATCAAGAGTTCACCCAAACCCACCTCCCCATGGGCTCAAGACCTTCAAGGCAGTGGAGATGAGTCTGGAGATTCAGAAATTGAGCAAGTGACCGAAGAATCTGATTCGCCAGTATATGACCTGACATCTAAGACCCCGCCCGCAAAAGGCGGATTCAGCCAAGCAAGCAACCCGTTTGAGCAGACCAGCTACTCATCTGCCACTGATAAGGCTAGTAACCCATTTGATAAGCAACAAACCAACAAGGTCAGTGCTAGTAACCCATTTGAGTTGTCTGGTGGTATCAAGGTGGGCTTTGGTCAAGCCAGCAACCCACCACTCTACAGTCTGTTGAGAGAGGAAAGGGAGGCGGAGCTTGACAGCGACCTGCTAATCGAATCAGCTTCTGAGGAGAGTCCCAAGAGGGAGCAGGAACATTCCACCCCAAAACCTCCTGAAATATCTTCTCCCCTGACCACAGGCATCACGTCTTCTAAGCCCATTACGACTTCCTGCACCACACCCTCTCCCTTCATCGACCCCCCAGCTAGCACCTTAAAAGTAACAGAGAAAGAAAAAGAGAAGGAAAATGAGAAAGCAGCACCTGTTGAGAAGCCCAAGCCACAGCCAGAGGACAACTGGTCCACCGAACCCAGGCCTGTAGTAATGGGAACGTCAACAGTGACTCCGGAGCAGAATTCCAGTCAGGAGAAGGAGAATAAAAGCAAAAGCACTATCGTGAGTTCCACTACAGAGGAAGAGGCTGATCTGTCCTTGCTGCTACAAAGCATCAACAAACAGAAAGGTAAGAGTCATTGCTGTTAGTCTTCCTACAAGCAGCATTATTTTTTAACTAAAACTGAATCTGATTAAAAAGCATTTTTGTTCATTTAAATAAAGTGGAAATAAAAGAAAATATAAATAGTAGATAAAAAACTTTTACTTAAGCTAATTAGAATATATATATATATATATATATATATATATATATATATATATATATATATATATATATATATATATATATATATGGAAGAACTATAACATGATTGTTTAGATCAAACAGTAAAAACGATTTACCCTAATAAGTTTATCTAGGATGCCTAAGGTTTATCTTATTTATTGATTGATTGTCTTTTGGGAACATATATGAGTTTTTCCTCATATTAAGCCACAAAAATGAAAATTCAAGGGAAAAATGGCTTTGGGTCTACTTTACATAGTGACAGGTAAAATGACTGTCATAGAAACAGAAACAACAAATTTTTAAATAACACAGTGATGAAATTAATAGATGATACAGTTTTATATCAGAAATATTTATGGACACTAACTTTTTTCAATTAGACGGTACACAAAATTGATTTGAAATCCTAATGTAGATTTGTAAGCATGGCTGTTTTTAATGCAACAGCCAGAGTTCAGGACTAGAGAAGTGGTTCTCACCCAAGGCTCAGCAAACTTCCCATTAATCTAACAAACTCATTAAAATGCTGAAAACACACACACACAAATTCAGACGTAAACTGACATCATATTTATTTTTCCCCTTAATAACTATTATTTCTGTTGAAAACCATACAGAATCAGAATGTTGAATTTTATAGAATCAAAAAATAAATTATGTTTAATTAACTTAATATATTAACATTCCCAGTGGCAACAAGCAAAATGCAAGAGGAAATATCTCTAATAGCCAAAGGGGACTTTGGAATATTGTGTTGGACAAAGTGGGGGCCTTGGAGACAAAAAGTTTGAGAGCCACTGTTCTAGATGATTGTAGGTTTGGAACCCAGCTAACATTAGCCCACATGAGTTTGTGGCCTATTTTGAATGTGAAGCAATGAAAATCATGAACCACAAAATAATGGCAAGAAATTGATTTCTGTTGGGTTTTGTACTAGTTCAGACTCACACACAAATGACTCTTATGAGCCATCTCTTATTAGTGAATCAAACACATAGAGTATAACACAGATACTCTATAGCCTGACCCCCAAAATGAATGACATTTATATTTCAATACAACAAGTTATAGTCTGAATAAATCAGAAACGCTGTATGGTTTACAGCATAAGAGACCATTTCTTTAATATGTTATCAAAACAAACCAGATTTTTTTATTGTGTTGAACCCAAAATATTAATTTAAATCATGAGTATCCTGGATTTCCTTTGTAATCCAGCTCACTGATCTCATTCTTTATCATCTGTTCTTTGAACACGTAGTCATGCCACTTCATAATTCTGCAACGCTCAGAGGATGCAGTGCTGAGGAGATTATTGTCACAGCTGGTGTTTTCCATGAAAGTTTAATTAGAAAAGCCTACTTATGTTGCAAGGACTATTTTGATTCAGTGGTGGAGAGTCTGAGAGACAATGACCGTGTCCGAAAGCACTGCCTTTATGTAAAGAGCATCCCATTTTTGTGCAACATCCTGTCTACTAAGATTAGAGTTGTTCCGATTCCGATACTAGTATCGGAAATATCTCCGATACCACAACAAATTCTGGCATCGGCATCGGCGAGTACATGAACCCATATACCGATCCGATACCATTTTCTTAAAAAAGACCTAGTTATGACCGCAAGCTTTGCCTAACCGCTGCACGGTTCTTCTTCGCTGCTCAAAATGCATTGAAAACACAGGAAGTTGTGCTGTGTTGCCACAAGCAACCCCTGTTTAGAGCAGCGAAGAAGAAATGAAAACGCGTTAGCAGCCCTTATCTATATATGACTGGATCACTCATCACATTCTAAACTGCCAAAAGACAGTGAAGCCGCTACTATATTATAGATCAGTGGTTAGCAGTATGTCTCTGTAGTACCGGTAGTTACAGACTCTCGAGTATATTCAGTACCGGCAGCTGCGTTCAGTCGCTTCCGTGTTAGTCAAAGCGCAGGGCTCCAGACAGTAGCCGAATATATACTAGTGTCTGTGAATATTAAACTGCAAAATACTATTTAAATATTACTCCCGCAAAATCTACATCTCTGTGGGTGACTGGCACAGATGCGCGAGAGCTCGCTGTTTTGTAGTCTCTGCTGTGTGTCATGAGGACACGAACGCATAAACCGTCACTTCATGAGAATTTACCGTTTCATTTGAGAATACTGTCATATCATAAACACAGACACTCAAAGATCTTCATGGCAGCCCATTAAAATAAATGTTTGGTTTACATGAGTAAATTGACAATATATAAAGCTACTGTTGTAGCCTACAGTAATAATAATACGTCTCTATAATAATAATAATTATGCCTAGATGGTTGCTTGTTTTTTACTTGTTTTGTTGTAAAGAGATTATCTGATTAATAGATCTTTTTTTATATTCCTAGACTTATTTGTTGCAGTTTTTTTATACAGTTATATTGTAAAACTTAAATACCTTTTTTAGTTTGCGGTGTTAGATTTTTGGCTGCATATGCATATGCAAGTTCTTTTTTGCATATGAAAATAAATAATACTGTCAAATTCATGTTAGATAATAAAAATACTGTAATAAATACAGTAGTTCACCATGTATTTGTTCATGTTTTATTGAGGGATCTGTCTGAAGCACACCATAAAAAGAATTCTAGCAATTTACACAGGGCTAGTAGTATATACAGCTGTATATACAGATACACACCCAGGTATCGGATCAGTACTCGGTATCGGCCGATACCCTGAGCCCAGGTATCGGAATCGGTATCGGGAAGAGAAAAAGGGTATCGGAACATCTCTAACTAAGATGCCTTCATCTGTAATTATTTTGAAAGCAGCATAGATTCAAGATTCGATGCATATTATTTGGAGTAAATGAATGCATAAATGTTAACATTTCTACCAATAAATGCATACTTTAGTCATTAAATGCTTTTTTATGACTAAAGCTCACTTTATTAGTTTATTAAACCATGACATCATGGTCCCTTGAATGCTGGTATGAAATCAGTTTCATTGTGAAGTACCTTCATGCTGCTTGTGATGTCATTGACTCACCAGGCACACAGCCACAGACAGATCCACTCTATTCTGGGGTCGATTGAGGCTGAATTAAGGGGATAATCTCCCTCTAGTGGTGGGTTTAAACAACTGCACTGTGTCTTATTTTTACATAACTTCACAATACTAACACAGAAACAGCAGGAAGGCTCAAGTAATGGTGTACACTGACCCAAAAGATATCGAAGGTCTTTAAAATTGTGCAGTTTATTGTTTTTCAAACCCTTTATGATTTAAGTTAAGGCACATTTAAACAACATTTAAATGAGTGCCTGAGTGACTTGAAATCGTGATAGAAGTGGAAGAAATGAACATTTGAACATAGCCTAGGCTACTAACTGTTTGGCATGAAGTGGTTCTCACTAGAGAAGCAGATTCTCTTGTTGCGAACAGAATTTTTATATAATTCTGTTTTAAAATGAGGCAGTGCAGATATGATGCTTCAAGCACTGTGAAATTATTTTATTATTATTTTTTCTGAAGGAACAGCAGTTGATTATATATTAATTAATTTGCTATTTTGCTTCTTTTATTCATTAGTTTTTAATATTACAAAAAATTGCAGGCAACTTCAGATAAACTGACGGATAGGCTGTGTGTAAAGCTAATGTTTTGAATTGCATTTTACCAGACATATATTCCATTCATTGTCTGGTGATTGAAACTGAAGGTTCTAGAATCTAAGAAAAAGAGGTCAACGCCTTTTCAGTAGCGCTACCGTCTATCCACCTGCAGAGGGCGATAGAGACCGCCGGTTTATGTACACAGCTTTTGGTTTTTATAAATGAAAAAAAAAACACTTCATTAAACCATTACCAACAGATCACAATAGCGATAAAGTATATCTTCGTGTGAACAGTTCGGGTGTTTCTAATGTTGTGATGTTAAAACAACTGCGCTCTACATCACATGCATTTCTGAGACAATCTGGATCAGCACAGATCAGCCTGTTGCCATAGTAACACGGGAGCGAGGGAGCCCTTAGAGAGAAGATGCTGAGGGAAACAGAACAGAAGATGATGATGAAAATGAATAAGCCAAGACGGAAACCATCGAATTCCAGTCCTACTCACACGTACCGACGCATGAAAGCATGCATGCATCTGAGTCGGCTCTTGTTGTTGAAATACCTTTGAACAGTGTTTATTTATTTAGAAACATTATGTTGCAAAATCATCATCATCATCATTATGATTATTTAACAACATAAAAAACAATACTACATTAATTTACAAACGACTGTGAAGCGTCCAAACAGTGTTATTAATATCCATTACAACACAGAAACTAAAGACAAAAATAAGAAAAAGGCAAAATTATTCAATAAAAAATAAAAAAAATTATTTGTATGTAATTATATTGTTTTATTTTGCTTTTTGTTTCTCTGCAATGAGAATGTTAATATTTTACTATAATTTCCTCTATAATTCTGAAGAAATATTTGTTACTCAGTGTGTAAGGATATATTTTCGCTTATGTTAGCCTGCTATTCAGTTTAAGTCTGAATGCAAAAAAAAAAAAATAATAATAATATATATATATATATATATATATATATATATATATATGTATGTATCTGTGTAGTAGTTTAATATATTGTGTATATTTCATTATTTGTATTTAGTTATCTTTTTATCTTATTTTTTATTTATTTTTTTCAGATATGTCATTATTTGTATTTAATTCTTCAAATTTTTTCTTCTTATTTTTTTCGTATATTTCATTTTTTGTATTTTCTTTTATCACAGTCTAAAAAGAGTATGCCAGACCTACATTTCACTGTTTATTGTATGTCAAATAACTTGTACATGACAAATATATGTATAATATATATATATACGGCAGACTCCGCCCATTGTGAGCAGACAACAGTGCCAATAATGTCACATGACCTTGCTTATGTTTATGCATTATATTTGTTAGATAGGGTGGGGCCTCTTTAATCTGAAACACCCCCATCTCGTCCCGTGCGTTGCATATGGTACGCTCCTCTCTCTGCGGTGGAGGCTGCAGTGTTTACGGTTTCATCCAGAAGATCAGCGCCTCTCTCTCTCTCTCTCTCTTTCTCTCTCTCTTTCTTTCGTTCCGTTTCTCTCTGTTTCCTCATTAAGTAGCAGTAGCTTGTCTCTCTTCTGCTCTCTTCTCTCTGTTCTGTCCATTCATGCCGTTCGGACGTGTGAGATAGTGGGTCTCGAAAAGACACAAGATCTGCGAAAGAGAAAAGAGAAAGACGACAGCAGCGAGAGAAACGCCAGAGGAGGGGAAGACATGGATAAAGGGAAGAAAGAGTGCAACTGGAGCAGCTGGAGAGGGCAGGGTACACACTTCGTGTTTGTATAAAAACCGTATTGTATGGTATTCATTTCACAGCACCGTGTTGTTCGTGTGTATTTCGTGTGTTAGGTTTTGCGTTTCACGTGAAGCCTGCGCTTGTGGGACAAAGAGAAGAGGGGAGAGGCAGCTGTTTTGGAATGAGGGGTGGCAGGTGGTCCGTCTGCTTCATAGTAACGCTGAAATGGTAACCCCGCTGTGTCGTTAGATTAGGCTCCGGTTGCCATGGAACACAGTTCAGACTGTTTTTATCTTCAAGCGCTGGATGAGGCTGTCGCTATAGCAACCAGGTCACACCCATCCTGATTACATCATTCTCTCCAGCAGGCATCCATGATACCTGGAGAAGGAAAGAGCGAGGGCATGCGAGACTAAGAAATTGTAAGCTAGGCTATTTTTAAAAGAGAAAAATGGTTCTCTAGGCTATGGCAAGCACATTTTGAATGTCCACTAGGTCAGTGGTGTTGGGAGGGGATGCAGACACTCTAATTATAGGGATTGCATTGTGTGCAGTCTGTGTTTGTAAAGCTACAGTATTTGTGCATGGTTGTGTATGCTGAAACTACTGTCTGTGACTAGAGGAAAAATTCAAAACATTATGTCTGGCCTGACAGTATTCTCCGTATAAGGCATTCTTTATGGTTTCTAGGACGTTGCTAGAGTGTTCTGCGTGAAAAAGGACTCCACATGAGGGTTTCCATTATATTCTGTTGCCTAGATATGTGTGGGGCCTTTTAAATGTATTTTTTACCATCGATGCATAGTAAATAATATATCTTAAATCCATTTCTAGCATAATGCGTTTAAACAATTTAGAAATTGTCTACTCATGATAATTTAACAGCACAAACATACATTTTTACAGTTTGTCTCTATGCTATTTGTATGACATCACATTTTCCCTGCATTACGGTACGAGATCTCTATGAAATAATTTCTTGTTTGTTGATGATTCATAACAAACCCTCTAGTCCAATCTACATGCATTCTCATACACACAGTGACATGCATAAAGTAGCCTAACACATACATAAATAAAACATTCAGTGCTGTAATTCTAAACCACCCACATGCATGAAGACACTGTTTTATTTAAACTCATCCTTATACATTTGTCTTTATTGGGAAATTAAGTAGTTAAATGAAAGTAAATAAAATAATTTTTCTAATGTGCTATTTATTGGATAAAGCAACAGGGTTTTTAAAGTCAGGACAGAATATTGTTCCTGATTACACTTTACAAAAGCGAGTACAGTATTTGTAAAATTTGCATTAACATATATTTCCTCCAGATTTCAATTATATATTTGTATCGTTTGGTGGGGCTGGATTCCATTTCCTGTTTAGCTCTGGAATTTTCAGGCTTGTGTGTGCCTTGATTAGGAGCACAATCTATGAGAGAACCAGGATTGTGATCGCAGTAACTCTGGTGTCTGGGTCACCTATTTTTGAGATTTTTGTGTCAGCAGCCCAGATCATTAACCAATAAGCTACCATCAACCCTAATTAAAACGTAAACTGGCACAAAATGTGACAAAAACAGCAAAGTTCATGTGGATACAGTGAAGACTTAGTCACTGATAACTTGTTTTTAAAAAGATTCGACCAAAACCAGAAAATTCTGTGATCTTTTACTCACTTTTATGTTTCTCTAAACCTGGAATTCAGCTGCTCTCCATAAATAACTTTGTCCTTGGCAGTGACCCTTCACTCAGGAAGTGAATGGTTGGACATAATGTTAGACTGGTTGTCAAGCTGGATGTGCATCTCTTATGCTATAATTACACTCCGACATTTAAACACCAGCACACACACACAATTACCCCCCACCATCACCTTTTTATTTTAAGCTGGCCCCCTAAGCAATGTGTGTAAGGGAAACTGGAACACTGTATCTATAGCAACCACTGCTGCCCCCTTTCTTTCTCTTCTCACACACACTTGCCACATAGGACATGTGAAACAAGGTGGATTAATTAGGTTCTGTGAAAGGGTCACACATAATTTTCATTTTGGATTGTGTATGTGTTTCAGTCTGGGCTTAGGGCTGCACGATTATGACAAAAATCTAAATTGTCCATTATTTCCTTGAAACTGTAATTTCGATTATTAATTACAATTATCACAATTGACACTGAATGACGTTTATACTATTGTTTGATGCAACTGCATGCTTTATTTTTATATGAAAATAAAAATTAAAACACTCTTACTGAAAACTTTTAGTGCTGTTCTATAATATTAAGCCTCAAATGTCAATGTACATCAAATTCGTATCGTATATAAAATGGTATTATAATGTTATACTAAAACTAAAATTAAAATAATGGAAAATCCCTTAAGATAACATGTAGAAAGAAAAAAATGCATCTTAAGCGTGCAGAATAATATATATAAATATATATGTGGACTTTGAAGGATTAATTGTGGTTATGAATGATTACGTAAAAGTGGCATTCATTATTTTAATTGCAATTAGAAATTAGATTAATTGTGCAGCCCTATCTGGGCTATTTGTTACCATGTATACTGAATTAATATGTGTGGTTGTCCATTATTATTCAATGGTGGTATGAGCCGCTCCCCCTCCCTCTTATTCTCTGCCTTTCTCTCTCTCCTTTTGTGTGCGCTTCCACTCACTGTCTCTCTCTCTCTTTCTTGCTATCTGCAGTCATGGGTGGTTCAGGTCAGTAGCTCTCTCTGTCTTCTGATAGCTTTGGTGTTTTAGCATCAAAAATCAGGGATCTCAAAGACTATTTTTTATATGATAGAATTAATTACAGATGTCACTGGTTTTGATGGAAAACTGAATTTAGTGCTGTTTTAGTGTCCATATGTAATTTAACAGCTCATGTTATGTCACCTAACCACTGGATACCTTTAAACACTAGTATTATACTAGTCTACATTAGTTAAGTAATATTTAAAGGTGTGTGTAAGGAGAAAGAATGCAAACGTTACTGCTTTTAGTCTTTAATTCTATTAGAGAGTCAGTTAGCAGAGGGATTTACCAGAGCAGGAAATTATCATCAGAGCTAATAGTTTAATATTTATGTTAAAGTTTTTTTGTATATATAATTTTTTTTGTTTTACATTATTATTGATGAGATACAATAAGAAGTTATTAAGAATAACTGACAGTGTATTCAGCTCTCAGTGAAACGATCAGTTGAATCTGAAGTCTGCACTTCATCTTGGACTCGAGCAAAAACTGGATATAAAAATGGCTGATATTTCTGCCCTCCTCTAAGCTCTGCCAGGCTAAATTTAGCCCTGTGGGACTGATTGGAGAATCACACAAGGGAATCACACTAGTGTGACAGACCAGCTTCTGTGAGCGTGTAACAGTTTCTTCTGAAGCCGCAACAAATACAGGTGTTAAAAAAGGAAACACTCATAAGTTACAGGGAGCTCTCGCTTGCCGCAGAGACTGAAGAGATGATTCAGAGATCTCAAACTGCTGGTTCTCATGGCAACAAGTTCTACTTGTCTTTGTGATATTTGGGCAGAGATGGAGAGGTGAATGTGTTTGCCTCCAGCAGTTAGAGAAGAAAGATCTGGTTTTCTTAGATACCTGCTTGAAACCTGTCCACCAAGCTTTACACCTGCTTGGTAATGAATATCTGAGTGCTTTGAACTTTGATCATAAGAAGAAATGTTTCTTGAGCAGCAAATCCACTATTAGAATGATTTCTGAAGGATCATCTGAAGGAACACTGAAGACTGGAGTAATGACTGCTGGAAATTCAGCTTCATCATCACAGGATTAAATTACATTTAAGATATAAAATGGGAAACATTTTGAACTGTAATACTGTTTTACAATATTACAGTATTTACTTTGTTTTTAAATAAATGCAGCCTTTATGGGCATAAGAGGCTTCTTTCAAAAACATTTAAAAATTATTGAAAATCCAAAACAGTGAAACAGCAGTGTATTTGAACTATAGTATGGCTAGAACTCTATACTGACCAATCAGCATTCAGGACTATAACGATGACTGCATTGCTACTTCCCTGCTAAATATTGTATGGAAAAGAAGCACATTAAATGAGTAGTACAAGACACTATTTCTTCAGATGGGAATAATTTGTAGGTTTGAATGGTAGTATCTGGATAATTGTGAGATGTATGTTGGGGCCGGTATCCAAAAAGTTTGAACTCTGCAAGAGCTGATACTTGAAAAAGACACTTAACATTAGTTTACTCCAAGGGGGATACCACTGCAATTTAAGTTGGTACATATGTGTAGAAATGTTGTAGAAATAAATTCATCTCCTGTATATAGAGTGATGATATTTTTACTAGGTTTTGGCATTTTACATGGATATACTCTACCACATGCCAAACTAAACTTGCAATTTAAAAGTTGTCACCTTCATGCACCTCTCCATTTCACTGCTATAATTCTAAAAGTTTACATTAGAATGGTGAAGGCTCGTAGCTCATAGTGTGTGGTCATTATATTACAGCACTTCTGATAACATGACCATTTGTACTGTCTTACCCAATAGTAATAATTAACCCAGTACAGTGTGTGTGCACACAGATGGTTAGGGTTAGATAAGTTGACAACTGGTGCTGTGAGAGGTTGACAGGTGTGAACTGATAGCCTCAAGGTTACAAATGTCCTCTTCATGGAAAATGCATGATGAAAACAGACTTCAAAAGAGAATTACAAATTGATTTGCAGACCTGTAAAAGTCACAATTATGGAAATTAATTAAAAAAATTCTGATAGAGTTTGGGTTCCATTGTCACCTTCTGGCTTGTTTGGTGGGGTTCTGAAAAACTCTTAACTTTAAGGATCTGTATGACCCCACTACTGACTGACAAAGCCTGAACTGAATTAAGATGGATGATGGCATTATTGTTTTCTGTAGAGTTTAGGTGCTTGAGGTTAGTAATTTGGATAAAACATGCCCATAAATCTCCATAAATTGACTTTCTGCACAACCTTTCCTTTACAGCTTTTTGGTCACCAAAGACAAACTCTTGCCAAAGTGCATTTGATTCTCTAGCAATTCCACTTGTGCCATCCTTAAAACCAGTTCAAACACAGTTATCGCCTTTTATACAGACCCAGATTAGCCAGCTATACATATCTACATTTTTTATGCAAAGGAACCTTGCAGTTCGAGCAATGACACACCTTTTCTCACTCTTTTACTATGATGAAATATTTATGTATAAAACTTTATCATATGTTTATAGATCCACCCAGAGTATGTTTTTGCATGTGTTTCTGCATTTTTTCATAATTTATAAACATTTTTGTACTAAGGTTCGTAGGTATATTTCACATACAGTTAGTGAATAAGACCCACTTGTATTCATTTCTTTTAGATGATTTAATGGCCAGTGCTGCTACTACATAAGTGTAACAAATACTAACCAGCTGCAAATTTGAAATGGCTATGTAAACAATGTTTAACAGAGTAGAATTACTGAACTAAAATAGAACAAGCGTAGAGAGACTTGCAGCCTGTGACTGTGTAGATTTGATGCTGTAATGTCTCATTGTAAGATTTGTGTACTTAAGAACCGACATGGTTCTTGTTCTCATCACTTTTCTTCTTGTTTTTTGTCCCTCTGTTCAGTGGTCGATCTGTTACATTGGCGGGATCTAAAGCAGTCTGGACTGGTTCTCGGCAGTGTGTTGCTGCTGCTGTTCTCTTTAACCCAGTTCAGCGTGGTGAGTGTTATAGCATATCTGGCTCTGGCTGTCCTCTCCGCCACCATCAGTTTCCGAGTCTACAAATCAGTCCTGCAGGCAGTGCAAAAAACCGATGAGGGCCACCCCTTCAAGTTAGTCCTACACTCAGTTTGTGTCTTTTGCTTCGGTACGTATTGAGAAATGAATCTGTTATCATGGCTTCTCTCTTTTTCAGGGCCTATCTGGAGGTGGAGATCGCTCTCTCTGGAGATCAGATCATGAAGTATGTGGATAAGACTCAGCTGTACATCAACTCCACCATGAAGGAGCTTCGCAGGCTGTTCTTGGTTCAGGATCTGATCGACTCCATAAAGGTGAAAACACACTAGCTGTTGAACATTTAATTCCCCAATTTTCGATGATACTATTTCAGTTTCAATTTGAAAGCCAAACTTAGTATTAAAGGTGCACTCATTAATTTTGTTCCACTGGTTGATACTACAATGGTTTTGGACTTCATACTGAAACCTACTGGATTGGAGTGTTGCACAAAATAATTCAGTTGCAGATGCCATGATAGAAATAACTGTTTTCGGGCATATTTGTCACATATTTTAGAATCAAAAGTGGCCAATAATTTTCAAGCTTGCATGTGATCTCAAACCAAGAGAGGCCAATGTAGAATAAAACAGCATTAATATGACTGTAGTCTTCATCTCATGTAGGTTTACATTATTTTTATTGTTAGACAGTGGGAAAAGTTACTGAGTGCCCCTGTAAAGCATTACAAATCTGTGAAGATAATTTGATATATGTGTGTGTGTTTAGTTTGCAGTGTTGATGTGGTTGTTGACATATGTTGGAGCTCTGTTTAATGGCCTGACCTTGTTGATTCTGGGTAAGAAAACAACACAAATATACACTACCATTCAAAAGTTTAGGGTCTGTAAGATTTTAAATATTTTGTAAAACAAAAAAAGTCCCTTAGCGTCACAAGGCTGCATTTATTTTGATCAAATATACAGAAAAAAAGAACAGTAATATTGGGAAATATTATTATAGTTAGTGAAACCAGTTGGTGCAGAGAGGTAATGAATGTCTTGGAATTTTAAATGAAAAGTTTGATAAACTTTCTCCAATATCCGTGCTGATTCTTAGGGAAGAAATTATTTTCTAAGAAATGTTCAGTTTCTGTGTGTTTGCTGTCTGATTTGCTTCCATATCTTAGGTACACACTCAGAATTCCATGTCACAAACACACACTCTGCTGTAGGTCAGGCTGTGATAACTTCAAACAACTGTCATCAGATGACACCACACAGCATTCTGGGAGAGCTGCTCAGTTGTCCTGACTGTATCTCTCCTTGATCTTTCTCTCTTTAGTGGTGGTATCCATGTTTAGTGTGCCAGTGGTTTACGAGAAGTACCAGGTAATGTTTTCTCAGTGCCCACAATTATCTTTTTTTAAGGTACATGTTTTGACACTTTTTTTTTTCTTTTTTTTTCCTTAGCAGACACTTTTATCCAAAGCGACTTGCAGTGCATTCAGGCTATACATTTTTTTATTTTTTTTTACCAGTATGTTATTACAAGGTTATGATAATTACATTATATGAACCTAGGATGTCAATTCCTGTACCAGTGAATTTTCATGATACTCAATACCAATTTTGAGCAATAACTAATATGCTATTAAACATACAACTTTATTTAAAAAAAAAAAAAGTTGCATTAAATGAAAACTTTTATTTTGAAATTATTCTTATAATTCTGAATTAAGTAAACAATTCAATTAATAATTCAAGTACAGTTAGTTAAAAAAATAAAAATAATCAAAGAAAAGCATGTCTCCACAAAACACACACACACATTCTGAGTTAATATCTTACAATTCTTTTTGTTTCTGCCACAGTTTAAAAAGGTAATTAAATCTGAATTTTGAGCAAAAAATTTGTCGTTACATTTTTTTTTTACATCCCATGCTGGAAACAAGCTTCCATAGTGAATAGCTTTCTTTTGGTATTGTTGTTTTTGTTGAAGTATCGATTCTTTTGGCATCAATATTGTGTATGGTGAATCCTCACACTCGTTTTCTCCCTTTCAGACACAGATTGATCAATACTTAGGACTGGTCCGCACCCAGGTTAACTCGATAATGGGAAAGTGAGTTCTGTGTAAATATGATTTCAATTTCTAATGTATTTATTTATATATTTTTTATATAATTAACCTGCTTAATTTTCTGTTTGATTTTCAGGATTAGAGAAAAGGTTCCAGGGGCCAAAAAGAAGGAATAAACTCTTTGCTTCTGTACAAGTAAACACTATAGCCAGTAAAACTACAACTTTGCCAGCACTTAAGGACCCCAACTACACAGGAGGCCAATGTCACCTCAAAAACTAATTTAAAAAAAGCATAAACAAAAAAAGATCATGTAAGTATAACGGCACCAATAAAAGCCCCCACTGTTGCCAGTCACAGGTGAATTCTTGCATAACTAACACCGATTCACATAAATAACACCCTTTGGGCAGTCGTAGAGCTATAGATATACCAGAGGGACACAAAGCGATTCTCTCTTCCATTGCTTCTGATTTAAGTGCATGAAGTCCAGTCTTGAGTAAATATTTGCTATCTCTGCAGTGCTCTTCCTCTCTCTGCTTTATTTTGCAGTGCATATTTCCTGCTGTAAAATGTAACATGAAAATGAAAATCATGCCTGTCATATAATCTCCTGCTGCCATGTCTAATATTCGCTTCAATTCACCGTCACTGGTAGAGTGGTTCTGTGTACAGACATACTTATTAATATCGAGTTGAATTGTGGATTGTTTTTTGTTCTTTTCTGTGTAATCGAGCACAATGATAATTTGAAGATGTTATTACTAAATGTGTAACTGTGATTTTTGCAGAACTGTAGGGATACATGTAGGTGTTTAAAGACAAGCTTTGTGGTCCTTCTCTAGGGCACCTGATTGTCAGACTGCAGAGCTCCAGCTGTACTAAACTCTGTCCAACTTTGTACAATGTTCAGTGTTGTTATTTTAAAGTCTTTAACTATTTGCACTCTGTATTTAATTAACGAATGGGAAAAATAAATGTTCCTTAATGTAGGAGGGTTGGTGTTTTGTCATTCATAGCAAAATGATCTAAGAGAAAGTTGTTATAGGACAGACAGATGGCATTATGAAAAATTATTCTGCAAAGCATTAAAGACACATAAGGCTGTGATTTCCTATGCAGAAAGTTATGCAGGTTTGAGTTTGTAGTTACAGCTAAATTAAAAATACAACTACTTTTTTTTACCTGGTTCCACTTCTTCAATTTCTCATAATACACAGGTATGCACTCAGGTCTGGGAGGTTTTTAATAAACAGTCTAAAGAGAAGGAATCACAGATGTTACTATGTTCATATTCCCATGCCATGTATACACTGTCATTCACAGGCCTCCTCCTGAAGTCTGCTGATCTTGACAGGACTCGTCAGGTTCATCAGGCCATTTGGTCCGTCACACACCAAACTGTTCATTGTGCCTCTAAACACATTTATCTACACATACACAACATTCGTCACCACATGCATAGATCAAACTATATGCATAAACCAGACATTTTACCATGCAACTTATTCTATCTAAGAGCCTGCTTACTTATACTGGTAGAGCCTGAATGTGAAAGCTGACCTCTGAATGCGTAATCACACACACACCGCAACATACATCTGTAATGACTTCAATGTCAAACTTAACATTTGTACTGCAGAGTACATCTCCATGTAATATAATGCAAAAAAGGACAGGTATGAAGATAAACAAGTGTGGGTTGCAATTTGTAGGGGTTCAGAAGGATGGATGGTTCATCTTGTGAAAACATGCACTTGGTAGGATTGCATGAACATATTTTTTTCTTTACAGAATGATGTAAAGATGATATAGAATCTATGTAATTGAGAGCAAGCATTTCCATGGTGACAGTTACCACAGTTCCATGACGGGGTGAAGAGCATAGTTACAATGGAAGGAAGGCCGTGGATGAGGCATTAGAGAGTTTCCTTCAGCAAGATACGAGAACCTGTACAGTCAATTGAGCCATGAATTAAGAATCAACAAGAGCTTTATCTGAGAAAGTGCAGGTACCACACTACCATTACTAACCTTACCAGATGTGGTAACTTAAAATTAGCCACCACTGACATAAATATAAATAAATAGAAAAAAAAAATACTATTATAAGTAAAATAAATAATCTGAAAATGTATGTATCATTTATTTCTGTGAAGTCAAATCTGAATTTCAAGCAGCCATTTCTGCAGTCTTTAGTGTCACATGATCCTTCAGAAATTGGGAGTTCAAAAAACATTAATTTGAAATATACATTTATTTACCGAGATGAATTTATCTCTATATATGCATCCTTGACTATTTTTTTTTACTAACCCCAATCTTTTGAATCGTAGTGTGCATTACATTTACCATGACAAACCCAAATAATCATTATCAAATGTTAAAAACTTAAAAATAATGCCAAAGAAAACTTGGTGTTTCTATGGTGTTCCCAAGGTTAGAAGAGTGCCCGCTTGTAAGAGTCTTAAATCAACCAGTTACATGCCCGACTGAAACATGCAGATACAGCTTATGGCTCACTGAAATTCCTAAAAAAATAATCCAGGTGTTATAGAGAGCTGGAATATAAATGACAACTATGGTAACACATTTAAAAAGCTTCACGAAGCTCGATAACCATAATTAAAGTTAAAAAAATGTTTAATTCTATAGGAATTCTAGTGATGTCCACAACACAATTGTTACAATGATTGTGGAGCGATGGATGGCTAAGACTGTTTTGATGCTAAGTCTCTTTTGCTCACCAAGGCTATGCTTATTTTATCAAAAGTACAGTAAAAAGTGTTATATTCATGCTTTATTGCTACAATTACAAAAAACAACAACTCTATTTTAATATATGTAAAAAAATTATTTATTCCAGTGACCACAAATCTGAATTTTCAGTAATCATTTTATTAGTCTTCAGTGTCACATGATACTGCAAAAAAAAAAAATTCTTAATAATAATAATATCTTGCTGACTCAAACTTTTAAACAACAGTGTAATGTGGTGTGTATTTGTCTATACTTGCAGGATGATTATCTGTTTGTGCAGGCTGGTGTAGTCTGTGGGGTTCGAGGAGCTAAATTTAGTTACATTTTGACACTCTCTTCTTCAGATCCTCAAAGAGCTCTGCCACCTGTAAAACACACGGGTATAAAATGTAAATTCTGTATAAAATGAGCATATTTTTTTTATGTGTGTGCACAGTGTATTTACCTATCTGATTAGTTTGATTTGAATGCAGTTCTCTTTGCCCCATTCCAGTTCATCCTGGTATTTTTGAGTGTTGGAGTGTGCACAGGACACATTCTGGTCTCATATTTAAGATGTTGATCTATGTACACACTGCACTGTGGCATTATTTTTAAGCATACTGCAGCATGAGTGACAGTGTGTCAAGGTAAACATAAAACCATATCTTGAGAAAGGCTCCATCTAGCGGTTTTTAAGGGCAAAACCCCTAAAAAGAAGAATATTCTCGTTTTCAAATATATGATCAATAAATGTTTGTACCTTTGGGTGTCTGAGTTCTCCTTTAGCTCTAGATGTGTATCAGGCCTGAAAAACAACAACAAAAAAGTACAAATCAGACAAATGACATTTAAAATAAAAAATAAAAACGTTTGATGTTGGCCTATAACAATGTTCTCATCAAACTGAGGTGTAATAATATTTTACTATTACAGACACCATAATTTATTAGATTATAATCTATACCACATTTGGTATATGTTATATGTTCATACCTTGAAGGCATTGACGAAAGCAATGAAGTCACTCATTTTGGGAAAAGTTCAACTTAATCCTGTAAGGTCAAACAGAGACAACAGTACAGACGAATACCAGGATCAAGTGTAAACCTAGTTCACATTTCCTGTGAAGTGTATGTGGGGTCAAAGGTCAACCTACCTGTAACTGGTCAGCTGCTGCAGTGACGGCATGACAAAAAAGCTCTTTAGTGAGATATATATATATATATATATATATATATATATATATATATATATATATATATATATATATATATATATATATATATTAAAAGAGAATAGACATTTGGGCTGCACAATAAATCACATTGTATTGCAGTCATTATTATTATTATTATACATAACATCCTTTTTTGTATTTTCTTTTTTTAATTTACATTTATAACACTATACATTGTATTATAATACCTTTTATCAAATTACAAAAAAAAGTTTTGAAAGTCATGAAAACATTATTGTTGAGTCTTCTGCTATTTGAGCAAATGGGAATGCAAAAAAAATAAAATATTTGTGGTAGTCTCCCATTCACTGATTTGGAAAATTACACGACTGTGACGATGACTTCTGATGCTGGAAAAACCTGGAAATGTAAAAATTTTCATTAAAAAAGAAGAGATGAAATACAAAAAAATAAATATATAGAATAATAATAATAATTTTGTCTCCATTAAAATATACTGTAATTTTTCCATTCGAGTACTGACTGCTCCGTAGTGTATACTCAGTCAGAGTAATGGGCAACAAACATCTCCAGTATGTAGACTAAAGTAAGCAAAGCAGTTTCTTGAGTTTAATGGAAGGAATAAGATTGTTTTTATTTCTAGGCAATAACGGTTGAAAATGTTCGACGGCTTTTTGTTGGCAGGACTTTTAAGTAATAGTTCTTACAATATTTTCAAAAAGAACCAACCTTGAGAAATATCCACTGGAAAGGTGTGGCAAATTTAGAACATTTCGAGTTCTAAAGATTTATAGTTACTATCAAAATCCTGTTTTTTATTTTTTATTTTTTTATTCATACGCCAGCAACATAATTTATTCGAGTAGATAAAAACGCTCAGATCAGGCTTCAGAAACATCCGCAGTTCCGCGCTAAACCCCGCCCACACCTACATAAGTAACTTTTGATTGGCTCTCCAGAACCTCATCTCCAAGATACACCCAATGACCTTTAACGGGAAGTTACTAATCCGCCCAAAATTTAATAATTTATTGCACCGCATATCTCTGGTAGGGTAGATGAACTATGAATGATTAAATATATTATATTCCTTCTTATTTTTGCTAAAATATTTTTAACCCCAAAATGCTACAGGAGGTTTAATATAAAATATGCAGAGGCGTTACAGGAAGGTCACGGTTTTTTTCCATTCCAGTTTAATTTGTTGCGAGGCTTTGATTGGTTGAGCGTTGAGATGGGGAGGTCGGAACGTCATTCATTACGGACTCAGATGAGAGAGGAGGGTCTTTTTTACAGTACGCTCTACAGAGCTAAGCAACCTATTCGACCAGAGCACAGAGCTCACCGCGCTGTCTTCAGCTGCTTACGTTACCTCTGTCTCAGATGGCTGCATACAAGCTGGTTCTCATTCGCCACGGCGAGAGCTGCTGGAACCAGGAGAATCGCTTCTGTGGCTGGTTCGACGCGGATCTGAGCGGGACAGGGGTTCAGGAAGCAAAGAAAGGCGGTCAAGCTTTAAAGGGTTTGTATAGTATTATATTTTCCAGCATTTTAAATGAGTGTTGTAAATCTGCTGTCCTAAGTATATTATAATTTTAGATGTAGATTCGTTTTTGAAAGAACATGTACATTATTATGACTAAATTGAGTATCATTTTGCCCGCCTGCTTTGTCTAATTGATTTTTACATTGAAAGTTTTGGGTTTTAATGAGAGAAATCAAACCAGAAAATTCAAATAACTTTCAGAAGACCATGCATCCCCGCCTAAGACATGACGCGTGTACGCTCTGAACCAATGAGCTGGCGGTTTGGATTTTACTGACAGGTTAAGGGCGGGACCTACCCGTTGCGAACGTGCAACACAGGACGTGATTTTGTTCATGTGCTGAATTTCTCAGTCAGGGATGTGTAAAATGACTTTTTGGCCCGATTAGTTATGCATTTAATATAATTTAATAATATTAATGTTAACATGTTCTAAATACAAAACTATTCTATTTATTTTTATTTATTTAAAATAATATTCTATAATAAAAAAACTAATATTAAATTGTATAGTTTTTAATTCCATATTAGGGCTATGCTGTATTAAAAATAATTAAATACAATTTAAATAATAAGAAAAATAAATGAGGATCTCACTATATTAAGTTGTATTATGTTGAATTCAGTTTTTCATATTAAATCTACACTGTGTCTTTGCAGATGCAGGGTTTGAGTTTGACATTTGTTACACCTCTGTGCTGAAGAGGGCTATTCGGACGTTATGGATTGTTTTGGATGGTATTGATCAGATGTGGCTGCCCGTGCACAGGACCTGGCGCCTGAACGAACGCCATTATGGTGGTCTCACTGGGTTAAACAAGGCAGAGACTGCGGCCAAGCACGGTGAAGCCCAGGTTAAGGTTTGGAGGCGCTCCTACGACATCCCTCCACCAACTATGGATGCAGATCATGACTTTTACAGTATCATCAGCAAGGTGGGGTCTTCAAGCATCTTTTATTCATTATGGTAATTTAAGCAACTAATCTGTTGCATTCAAATGAATATTTTAGATGTATTTGTCATTCAAATTAGTGGCTCCCCCTCCTTAGATTCCATAATTTCTCAAATGATATAAGAAACAATAACTTGTAAGTGTATACAAATGCACATGGTGTGTAATAGCTGCTACTCTAGAGGATATGCTCAGTTTTGAGCTTGCAGAATGTATGATACAGTGACAGCATGCCTATCCTAACTTTTTTTTCTTGCATCCCTTACAACGAAAATAACAGTGCTCATAAATCATTTTAACATGCATAATCCCAACTCATGAGTTAAAAAAAATTTACCTAATAGTTAATAAGTTCAAATAGTCAGAAATCAAAGGTCAAACCTTATTTGCATAGAAAGTGTATACAAATGTTGAAAACATTCAAGCGCTCTGGTTTTTCTGACCTAGAACAAACAAATCAAGAATTTCTATTAGCCTAAAAGAGCACCACTGTTATATAGTGATATGTTTTATAACATTTGATTAATGCCCTAACTTTTTATCTTGTGTGTCTTGCTTGTCCTAAAGGACAGACGTTATGCTGATTTGACTGAGGACCAGCTGCCTTCTTGTGAGAGTCTGAAGGATACAATTGCACGGGCGCTACCTTTCTGGAACGAAGAGATTGTGCCTCAAATCAAGGAAGGAAAGAGAGTGTTGATTGCCGCTCATGGAAACAGTTTGAGAGGCATCGTGAAACACTTAGAAGGTAATTATCCCACATTATCATTTCAATCCCACCATCATTTAAATACTTTAAATATGATTTCCAGGTTTGGAAAAGTCATGGAAATTAATTAAATCATTAAATCAATAAAATCTTATATGTAGTTTTTAATAAGCAAGAAATTGAAGAGTTTCTCTTCATAAAATTACTTAAAAGTTGACATGAAATCAAAAGTTGCTAGATGCCAAGGTATTTCTCATTTTCATTTAATTAAACTTGATGCAGTAAAGTAACTAATATTAAAACTGAGTACGTTAATAAAAACTATATAGATACATAAAAAATAAAAAGACTTGTGGGGTCACCACATATTATTCAGATTTAATTTTTTCCATAGTCTCATAGTTTGTTTCCTCACTCACAGGTATGTCTGAGGAGGCCATCATGGAGCTGAATCTGCCCACAGGCATCCCTATTCTTTATGAGCTGGACAAGAACCTGAAGCCCATCAAGCCCATGCAGTTCCTCGGAGACGAGGAAACTGTTCGCAAAGCCATGGAGGCTGTGGCAGCACAGGGCAAAGCCAAGAAATAGAGCATATACTTTTTAATTATACATCAGCACTGAAGTACTTTAAACAAGACTCCCATATTTGACATCAATGAGGCAGAGCTCTATGGAGGAAGTATATACAAGTAAAAATATATATATATATATAATTATGGGGCCTATATGTAACCAATTTGAAATATTAGAATTTTGGGATGGTTGTGAGTATTTATTAGTTAAACAGTTTACAGGGACTACACATTTTTGTTTGGATTTGTCTTTATGTAATTCATTCCATAATTTACTTTGTCTCCACTTTATTTTGAAGAATGTTTGGTCAGTGTTGTATCTTCAAGTACATTTCTTTTCACATTAAACCAGCGTCGAGTTTGTCTGTTGGTCTGTGTGTTCCAGTTTAATAAGTTGTAGAGATATATATATAGGGTGGTACGAGTAAACTTATGCCAATTCCTGACTTTATTGATGATGGTTTTGCAGGGCTTTATTGCAGACTGAACATTGACTTGAACAAATCATCTGAGAGTGTTTCAGCAAACTCCAGTTTCACTGATAGCGCTCTTGCGGTTTTAACATTAGTTCTTACACCAAGCACAATTTAAGATCCCATAGCCAAGCCTTCTGGCCTAAAAGGAATGGGCATCCATTATCTTAACTGGCACCATAATAACATCGACTTATCAATAGAAATGAAATGTCACTTTCTGAATGTCAATGATACAACATGCCTCTTCAGGCCTTGTTCCACATCCTTCAAATTTCTGATCTGAAAGACATTATTCTGCTCCACAAACTTCTCAAACAGATGGAGGCCACCTCCTACTCCAAAATAATGAGATTTGGTTGACAAATAAACAATACCATTCTCATCAAGCAAGTCACAGAACACATTATGAAGCGAAGAGTAGTAGTCTGTGTTGTATATGGTTTCTGACGTGAAGATAATGTCATATTTCGGCGATGGGGTTTTATTTTGCATAAGTATGAGAAAAGACTTCCAGTCACCTGAGAAGAAACCACAATGTTCTAGTAACTTCTCTGATGCATTTAGGGCTTTCCTCTTTGACGGTGGGCTGCTATTTTCCTCTTCGTTCTCATCATCTTCTTCACAATTGAGAAAGACATTTGGCATTGTTAACTGCTCTATCACAGTGCTGTTATAATCCTGGAAGTCAACTTTGGTGGCTCCTCTCTTCAATGCAAGTATGCCAAGTAGACCTGCTCCACAGCCCAAGTCTAACACTCTTTTCCCAGTGAAGGTCTCTCCTGCATCATCAATGTACTCGAGAAGGTCATAAGTGCATTCCCATATCTTAAGTCCACCCTCGTAGACTCCAGAGATGAGGTCAGAGTTTTGAGTCAATGTTTTGGCCATTATCTCCTCACTGTCCTCTCGTTCAGGAGCAGTCTTCTCAAATACTGATTCGTTGAGACAAAGAAGGGGAGGCAGGGCACCTATGGTAATGGTTTCAGGCACCCAGTTCTCAATGTGGGACAGAGGATCCAACAAAAGTTGGTGCTCCACAGCGTCCTTAATCTTCTTTGAGAAGGTTGCACTGGCTGCCTATGAAAACACCACAATGTGCATTTGATCTTGACAGATGCAATCAAATCTTACTGTGAGTAACTACAACCCACATATTACTGATTCACGCTTTCACATGAACTGTTCAAATTTTATATAATTTAGTCTTAGAATTTAAAGTGTGTTGTACATTTCAAGCATGTAGATCTTAAAGTCAGCTGTCTTCAAGCATAAGCAAAGATATAGCCGGTTTTAACAAGCTAATGATAAATTCTCTTACCGAGCACTTAAGATGCACATCTTTTGCTTTGTCGTCTTTGCTTTCTTTATCGTGTGTTTCTTCTGTCTGTAAAGGAATATCGAAGTTGAAACTGAAGGCCATGTCTTGCACTATTTCGACCCACGAATAGCCTTAGCACGTGTGAACATCTACTTTCGTTGTCCGAGTCCTGAACTAATTGTTCATTTGAGTCGGATCTTTTCAAAGCATTGGTTGAACAGGGTCAGAAGTATGTCCGATTTATTTATTAAACAGCTTTTTATAAAAAACACATTTTCAGCCAACAGATTTTAGAAGTAGAAAAATAGATTTAAATACTTTTTATGGACTGGTTATTCATGACTGCAACAAACTGGGACACATTCGATTTCACTACATAAGTTACACTGTAATAGTACTACGTTATAGCAAAGAACACATAATAAACCCGTAAACACGTAATATCTCTTTATTGGGCTGTTCTAGCGAAGATTTGAGCAAAGCCATTTGATGGCTATAAATAATAAGACCATCTCTGATTTCAGAGCCACGCTCGGATGTAAAACAATCACTGAATTGTTTCTTGAGCCGTTCCTTTGAAGGAGGTGTTCGAAAGAACCGATTTGCGAATCAGATTTGGGCACGAATCAAACTACAATTCCCACAATTTCCTACTGCCGTTTGTCTTAAAGCTTATAGAAACCTAAATGAAGTACCACTAATTCATTAAATAACACATAATTTAACGTACATTTGATAATTAAGAATACAAAAATATACATTATAAAAAATTCCCAGATAACATTTCTGATTTCCACGCCTTAAACTCCGATTCCCAGAATCCCAAGCGTGACAGCTCACATCTATGAGCGTCAGAGTCAGACGGAGACACAGATGAAATCAAAGGAATATAAATTATTTGTCTCCGCCTATCTCGAAATAAAATAAATAAAAACATTCAGCGATAACATGAGTTGATTTTATCGCAGGTTTAGGAGATCTTGGGCAGGTAGGACAAACGATTGTACAAATTTTTGCCATGTCTTGTTCTTTGATGCTTAGCTCTTGCTGTTTGATTGAGTCTGGTCGAGGTAACGTTACTTAACATCACTATAAACCACGCGTAAACAAACCATCACGTTAAATTGTGTGGTATTTAATGAATACGTCGTACTTAATTTCTATACGATTTCTGTATCTAGATGATAGATTAATGAAAGATAGACAGACATATAGATAGTATATTTAAATATGTAAATATCTTTTAGACATTTTATTTTGACACTGTGTTTTGACCAGTGTACTAACTTAACAATATCTGTGTATGTTTTTCTGTTAATTATATTTTTAAAGTCACAGACTCAGAATCTGTCCCTAAAATTATAGTCTGTTTATGACAGGGGGGATGGTGTATGATGTTGACCATTTTTACACAAATCTCACAGTATCTATTTTCCACTATAACTATTACATCTCTTTCTGCTTATGTCTGTAACAATTACATTGTTATATCGTATGGGTGGTGTTCCCTTCACATTCACTGGTTTAATCAGAATATGTAGTCTATCCATATCAATAGTTCATATGTCTGAATTTTACAATGTCTGGTCATGCAATGCATACTAACATCCTTTTTTTTTTACTGGGGACACAGCTGAATGATTAATACATTGAAGCTGGCCTGCCATTGATTACGCCTTACCTTTGTAAATAACATAGTTTCTTTTCATCATCACAGGTCCTTGTTTATGCATATTTTAATCCAAATTCACATCTAGCGAATCTTTATGGGATGGTTTTGACACCCTTTTAAGATTAATAGTTTGATTGCAACTACAAATCCATGGAAACACGCATTAATCACTTGCCTAGCCATCCTTGTTTTTTTGTTTTGTTTTTTTTTTAGTAAAATTAAGTGGCGGGTGTTTTAGGTGCATTGTTACCAGTGCAATCATGTAAAGTATGCAGATTTTTTATAGACTGAACAAAAGAGGTCATCAACCTTTTGTACATATCTATAATGGTTGATAATCCATGGCTATCGGAAAAATAACTCATGCTTACATTATTGGTTTGGATCAATCAGTGTTTAGGTGGATACCTGATTAATCTAATTGGATTATAGGTTTTGCATGAGGGCTATTGTCAGTGAGCAAATTGTAGGCCGTAGGCAGAGAAACTTGCTTGTGCTGATGTTCGAACAGGTTGATAAAAGATAGATCTTGTGTTTACAGGGATTTAACATGCGTCCCTGCTCTACTGTTATGCACCTGCTGCTCCGATGCATGCGCAGGTGTTGCAGGCACAGTCACAGGCACAGTCGCAGTCGCATGGCCAGAAGACTAAGGCAGCCTGTTAACTACATCAGACTGATCTTCAAATCCCTTTATTTTAACTCCCTCACCAACTCTGAAGTGTTGCTGGACTGCAT
Source organism: Carassius gibelio (assembly GCF_023724105.1). Lineage (NCBI taxonomy): Eukaryota > Metazoa > Chordata > Actinopteri > Cypriniformes > Cyprinidae > Carassius > Carassius gibelio. The sequence goes on from NC_068383.1 coordinate 10,508,395, forward strand.
CCTTGAACCAGTGTTTTGGATGGTGGAGGTTGTCACACGCTGGTTTGGAATGGTAAATCTATTAATTTCTCATGATTACACTCATATTATTTTGTTACATTGTCTGTTTCTCTTACACCCTGTGTTCCCTCACCTCCTTCTCTTCAGGTTTTTGTATTTTTAGTAGTAGCTCTTACCAGTTCTGTGGTTTTCATCGGTTATTTCTGCCTTCTACCGTTGGTCCTCCAAACATACTCTCCTGGCTGGATGATTTGGCACATTTGTTACGGACATTGGAACTTGGTCATGATAGTCTTCCATTACTACAAGGCCACAAAAACTCCCCCTGGATACCCTCCAAAGGTTCGGCAACCTTAAAGATGCCACAATCCAGTAGGGCAGATGTGTGTGTTCCGTGTTATTCATGACCTAACAGCTCATCTTTTTTTCTTGTTGATTTTCAGACGAAAAATAATGATGTCCCGTTTGTGTCGTTCTGTAAAAAGTGTGTCATTCCTAAACCAGCACGAAGTCATCACTGTGGCATCTGTAAAACGTAAGAGAGACTGTTTTCTCTGTCAAAACCGTTTTATAAAATATAACTGGTGACTCAGTGTCATTTATACAATTTATGAATGTATAAACTTCCCTAAATCTTTCATTACAGCTGTATTCTAAAAATGGATCATCATTGCCGTATCCTTTTTAAATCACAATAATCCAGACATTTTGTAAAAATGTGCATCCATTTGGTCTTATTTTACTCTAAGATTCTTATTTACTTGTTTTTACACAGTTAAACATTCAGTTTAAAGGATTAGTTCACCAAAAAATACAATTTTGTCATTTATCTGCACTCATGTTGTTGCAAACTTGTATATGCAAAAACTGTATTGCATTCATTCACTAGAATTCACCTCCCTCTGTTCCCACGGCTCTCGGCCCCGCCACACTCGTCACATATAGCTTTAAAGACAACTTACTGCTACGAGCTACGAGGTTGATCATTTAAGGCATATGCTTTTGTTTAAAACTATCAGCTTTTTATTTTTTCAACTTATTTTTTTAATAATCATGTTTACCAACATAATTCCTTGTTTAAAACTACTTTACCCATGATTCTGAATAAAAAAAAAACCTTTTAATCAGAGAAACTAAACCGACCCCCCCCCCCCCAGATGACGCTACATATATATTTGAATATATATTAATTTTGCAATAAACATTAAATATATTTCAACATCTTTAAATCAGTGAATGTATAACATATTTTATTTTGATTGTTGATTATTTTGAATCACCTTGTTGCTGGTTGGTTTGGTTCATGGCTTATCGTTTTGTGACAAAGACTTTACAAAAATCCCTGTTGGAAAAATATTGAAAAGGCAACTGTGAGCTGGACAGGCATTGTTTCTCTCTAGTTTCCCTTTTGCATTCCATAGGATAAAAAAAAAGTATTAAAGCTTTAGAATGACACAAAGTGATTGAGTAGCAATAAGATTTACATTTAAATTGAATTTATATATAATTTAAATTCCATTTGGTGAGCGCAGATCCATTTAATATATTTCCACATCTGTGTAGTTAAGTCCTTAATTATTTATATTCAGCTTGGCTTAACAACTGTGTTGGTCATTACAATCATCGTTACTTCTTCTCCTTTTGTCTCTGTTTGACTTTGGGCTGCATGTATTGTAGCATCAGCGGTCACAGTCTGTTTATCGATGCATACAATGCCATAGATGTAAGACTTAGTTTTTTTTAAAATACATTTTTAGTTTTGTCTTTTCCATTTAGTAAAAGTTATTCTTGGTATCATAACATTTTGAATCTTTCACTTGCTTGGAAAAGACTTCAGTGAGACACATTTTTTCTCTACTTCTTCTGAAGAACAAGGTGTTTTGTGTTCCTGTTAATATAGCATTTAATGCATCTCTTTCTGAATGGTTGTGTCTCTCCTTTTGTCTTTCTGTTCTCAATGTCTGGGGTAGTGAGCATGTCTTAACCTCCAGTTGTTTCTCTGCCATTCCATAGCAATTCAGACACTTAGAAGCGGAGAAACAGGGTGTCCCGGTGACAGGGATTGGGTTGCTCATCGGCATTGTCCCATCAGAAGGCATGGCTGGGAAGGTAGTGCAGGTGCCTCGAGTCTTTTTCCTGCTGTTGATTTGGATTTAGAGCTGGGATTGGTTCATTATTTAACACTCTTATACAGCAAGCCATGAAGCACCAATTCCTTATCCCAATTCTAACAGCACGTATTTAAATAAATATTTCTGGTTCACTGGTGAACATAACTAGATTTTTTTAATCTATGCTTGGTTCGATCTTGCACACTATAATTTCCATTTGGAGCAATGAATCAGAAAAATGTGCATGTGTTGTTTTCAGTTTGATGGTGAGAAGAAATGTTTCTTCAGCACCAAGTCAACATATTTGAATGATTTCTGAAGGATCATGTGACACTGGAGACTGGAGTAATGGCTGCTGAAAATTCAGCTTTACCATCACAGAAATACATTTCAGTATGAAATAATAAAAGAAAAGAGTTGTTGTAAATGGTAATAAAATTTCACAATATTACTGGTCTTACCGTATTTTAATTGAATAATTGCAGCCTTGGTGAGCGTAAGAAACGTAAAAAAAAAAAAAAATTCTCACCAACCCCAAATATTTGAACATATGTGTGCATTTCTGCATATACACACATAATATTTTTATATATTTATATTTACAAAATTGTATCTCTAAATAATACCCATAAGTATATATTTTTAATGAGTAAAGTAATATTTATTATTATGCTTTATATTTCAAATAATATAAAATATTTTTGCTTTTGTGATGCTTCAACGGACACCGGAGGTTTCGCAACCTCCATACACCTACAAAGACAGAATGTTTCACAAGAGTGTTATGTACATGTGGGTCCTCACAAGGTACGTCTGTTCTTTAACCATGGCCCCAATACTGGTTTTACTGTTTCTATAGACTGGCATCTTTTGTTATGTTTGCTGGTTTTTCCATCAGCACAGTGGCAGTCACCCTAGGAGCTCTCACACTGTGGCATGCTGTACTTATCACCTGTGGAGAAACCAGCATTGAACGCCATATAAACAACAAAGAGGCCAAACGTTTGGCGAAACGTGGAAAGGTAAGGGTGTATTCAGGCCATTCAGAATAAAAAATGTGACTTTTCTAACTGTTTATACAGGGCAGGGAGATTGGGATTTAGTTTCTTTCTATTATGTGATCTCTGATAGCTATGTCAATTTTTGTTTTATTATTTTTGATCTATGATTTACATTTTTCCTCTTTTTTTAAAGGTCTATCGGAATCCTTTCAATTATGGTAAACTAAACAATTGGAAGGTCTTCTTTGGTGTAGAAAAGAGAAGGTAAAATTACACATTTTACATGGTCTTTGTTATTTTCTGTAGTCTGTAAGCTGTGATTTTAATGTAAATTATCATAATTGTCTACACAGTCATTGGCTGACACGAGTTCTCCTACCCTCTGGACACAGCCCATATGGTGACGGGCTGACATGGGATATTTACCCTCTTAAGAAAGACATGATGCAAGTCTGAGATATTAAAAACTTGACACTTTCAGTTGCTGATGAGCAACATTCTCATCAGGGTGAGTCTCACCCACTGTGCCAAGACTGAATTCAGAACCAGAGACCTGGGAACACGGGAGTCTGCAGAGCCAGGATTTAGGATCTCACTGGATGCAAAATGAAAGGGCTGTTCTCCAAAAAAAACCCCACCATGCATATTTTGGATATTTCTATCAGTATTCTGTAATGAAATCCATGACTGTTGTCTGTGTGATCTATGAAAGATAATGTGTTTAAAGGGATATTTCACCCAAAAATAAAAATACTGTAATTTACTTACCCCTAAATGAACCTGTTTGAGTTTCTTACTTCTGCTGTGCACAAAAGAAGATATTTTGAAGAGTGTTGGTAACCAAACAGTTGATGGTAGCTAACATCCTTAGTATGGGCAAAAGTTACTTATATACAATATTTTGTGTTCAACAGAAGAAAGAATCTCATACAGGTTTGAAACAAGTGGAGGGTAAATAAATGGCAGAATTTTTTTTTTTTTTTTTTTTTTGTAAACTATCAGGGCTTGTAGCCAGGTTGAGATTAAGTTTGACTATGTAAATATAATTTTTTAACTCATTATTTATGTCACGTACAGTATCATTATTTAAATCCACTGAAATCCAATACTTCAAAGTCAACCACATCTGAATAAACTTGGCTAGAATTGTATTATTGATTAATGTTTTTTACAGCATTTCTTGTTTCATCATCACACAGTTTATTTCTTTTGTTTGTATTTTTTTTACATTTATAAATACATCACTGTGCATTAAATATATTACTGCCTTTAGATGGCAGTGTACCATCATTTCACCATTTAATGTTTTTATTTTTGTTAATAGTGGATTAATAGTCCACTATCCCAGAGTGTCATTCCGCCATTTTCAGGAAAATCTGATGTTGCATTACAAAATAAATGCCCTCAAAAATCTCATTTATGACCACTTTTGTATTTGAATAGCTATCAAAAGAAAATTCCCTGTTTCCACAAACCAGTTTAAATTCCAATTGACAGTCCACCACCCCAGTTTTTCAATGCAGAGGCTGGAATGACTGCAGATTCGGCGGAATACAACGGGTTTGTGCATTTGATAACCTCAATTAAAAGTGAAGTAGACACACTCTTTCTTCTGCAAAAACAAAATATAATTTGTTAACGTCATTGACTGGAACTTTTTACATTTTGGATCATGTAGTAATGCATTCATTCAGGCATCCATTGCATCAGGGGCTTGGTCCTGGTTTTGAGTGATGGGAAGTTGTTTTGAAATGATACGTAAAAGGTCTCACTTGACCTCCAGGAATGCATCCAGATACATCACCAAATAAGGAGGTAAAACTTGGTCTGTCAAGGAATCCTGTTACAAATGGTGTTCCTTGAATGAGAAAATGTATTTGTCTGCCTGTGGCAAATTTGTATTTTTGTATTTTTTTAGATAGGCTACATTCTGATATTTTAGAGGTCGTATCACTGTAAAAAGGATAAAATCTGGGTTACTTTTCTATTTTAGTATGAGGTTTTCTATTATTTTAAATGCCATGGACCCCCAAATATGAATTATTGTGCAAGAGACCTAAATCCCCTAAAACTAGATTCTAAAACTCAAAAGGAATCCATATTTTCTTGTATTATAAATTAATATTAATGTGCCTAAATTATTATTTGTTTCTATTTAATAAAACTTTTTAGTACTGTTTTGTTAAATTATTTATTTATTTACTAATTTATTTATCTATTTATCTAAACATTTCCATGCACTCCCTTGTGACCCCTTGGGGATCCCTGCCTGGAACCAGTTTTGAAAACCCCTGCCTTATATCACCAAAATCATATTAAAAACCTCTAGGCGCTATTTCAAAGTGGGCAGGTAGGGGGATTTATTATTTTTTTTTATTGTTTTTTTTACAAGGACAGAACCTACACTATGGAAACATAATGGAATCGCTAGGTTGCACCTATTCTGGACAATCCTAGGCTTTACAGTTTATTACTAACTCTTTGTCCTGGTCTAAAATAGAGCCAGCTGGATTAAGTTTGTTGTGAAAAGTACTCATACATCCAAACTCAGGTGAGGGATTGTAAAGGCAAGGATTATTTCTTGATGATATTCTCTTGATGATCTACTTTGATTCATATTTGTTCCGTTGTTATTTTTAGGTTTACAAACAGATGATGGGCGTGTACATTTTGGAAGAAACTGGACTAAGCTACTAGCTGAGAGTCAGAGTATTTCTGTGAATGGACATCTTGTAGCACCATGCATGTAGAGTTGATCTGTCCTTCAAACCCCTGCAAAAAGTCGTAATAGTGACTATACAGTAAATTTTCACTGATTAAAGGAATAAGTCACCGATCAGACCATGGGAGTTGCAAACTTGAGAGACTATCAACCAACGATAACAGTTGTGCTGAAAAGTAAGTAGCTTACAACACACAGTTCTAGCAGTGTGCAAGATAAGATTGTTTAGAGATACTACTAGAACTGCTGAGGTTGTTGATATACAGTAACCTACTTATTTTTTAGTACAAGACCCTAAATCTAAAAAAAAGTTTGGCAGATTTTTTGGTCACTCAGCTGATACTGTTTTGTTTAAAACCATTTCATACCTGTTCTGTCACACCAAAGTTCCCTGTTCTGATTTATCCTACCATGGGAAGCCAAATTAAATGAGCATTTTAATCTCCTGCATTTAGTAATTGAAAAGAATTTGTAAGTCTGTAAGATGTAAGATGGACTGGCTGTGTTGACTTACAGAGTTAGTTTGATTTCTGTGAGTGTGGAATTCCAGTATTACTTTAAATGTGTGTGAAACATGCTGGTTATTACAGTACATCATGGACTTGGACTGTATATGCCAGCATACATTTTTATGGTCTTTGTTTATCAGAAGAATGCACAGTGAAAAGTTTAGTAATTAAGGATAAATGGTTTGATATGTTTACTTTTTCAAATTTAAAGTGCTGAATGATAGTTTGTGTTTGTTTTGTGGCGTTCTGCTGTTGTAAACTCTTATCTGACTAGTAGTGATGCATGATGGGAAAGAGGCCACTAAATCCCGATTAAGGCTTTAATCTCAGACACTATAAATAATTTGTTTTTGTTTTGCTTTTTTCCCCAGTCTGTCACAGTGACCTCTGCTTTGATTCGAAAGCAGGTTTATTACAATTGAAATTAAGTATATGTTTCTTTTGAAATTTGTGCTGTGATTCTGTGACGTTTTGTTTGTATACAAATGATTCAGCCACTGCTGGTCTGAACCAATAGCCTTCAAAGGGATTTCCCTTTGTCCTAAATGAGCTCTTCATCTTTATAGTTGATGCTGAGCTGGCTTGACTGTTGGGACTAAGGTTGTGGTTTAGATGCTGATTTTTACTGGATTATTACATTTGATCTAGTTCTTTAACAAGATATCAGAACCCTTTTTGTGAAACAGGATTTTTACAAATGTCACCCGGCTACATCAGTCTGACCACTTAGTGCATCTCTAAATGACAAGGACATTGTTCAGGTTACATTTCTACCTTTATGTATTTTTCTTCGGTAGGACGCAATGAGCCCCTGAAGAAAGATAAGCCCAAGTGGAAAAGTGAATATCCTATGACAGAGGGCCAGCTGCGCAGTAAAAGAGATGAATTCTGGGACACGGCTCCAGCTTTTGATGGCTGTAAAGAGATCTGGGACGAACTAAAAGCTGCAGCTGTAGTGATTGAATGTAATGACCATGAGCTGGCACAGGCTATTGTAGATGGAGCCAGCATCACACTGCCTCGTGGTAAACATTTAAACAGCATTTTAATATACGGATCTAGTGAAAATGCTTATGTCATTACAAAATTATATCATTATAATTCGATTTGCTTTAAAGGAATTAATACATTTAATTCAGCAAAAAATTTTTAAAATACATTATATGTAAAAATATAATGCTGCACTTTTGACTTTTCTGTTTATCACAGACTTCTTTTTCTATTCTGTTTTCTTTTTATTTATTATATTATTTAAAAGCCTTGCTATGTGTACTGTGTTTAAGCTAACTGACTTGTTATAGCACTTATATATTATTGCTCTTTTGTTGTTTTTGATTGCTTCCATTGTCCTAATATGTAAGTCGCTTTGGATAAAAGCATCTGCTAAATGTAAATGTAAAACTGTTATGAGATCAATAAGTAACAGTTTGATTTTAAACGTAGGATCTAAGGATAGAAAATCAGCAAATGGGTTTATTTTTATACAATTTATTTCCATACTCACGCACGTTAGATGGAGGTAGGCAAATATTATGTTCATTCTAATAAATCCACCGAAGAAAACGACGAAGACGCCCGCTGATGACGCAAGGCCAAGCGCGACACACTGGAGAGACCAACGTGACTGCAGCGCTGTAAGGATTTCCAGCTGCTAAAATGGTGAAGTCCGGAAAACTTCGATCCGGAACAGCGCAGAAAATCAAGCGATGGAAGAAAGGTCACAGTAGCGACAGCAATCCGGAGACAAGTCGCTATCGAAAGGCAGCGAGAAGCCGAAATTTCAGCCGTCCCTCGGGTAAGACTCTGGGCTGTCTGACAACACATGGGTAGCTGCTCGAACTTCGTAAACAAGTTAAAAAGTTATTCTTGGTTACTTTGGTGGGCGATGGCTTATTTAATTTCGGGTTTCTTGTAAAGTACTTTAAATCATAGGTCGTTTTTTTTTATTTCTGACAGGTTGACTGCCCTTGTTTTGACTGTATTCATGACATAACATTGTGTTGTGATGATCTGAATGTGAGATTCATCAAACATCTGTCTATTTAAACAGAAAAAAGAGATCTGACAGTAGATGCTTTGAAACTCCACAATGAGCTTCAGGCAGGATCTCTGCAGAAAAGCAGTGATGCCATGGAGGATCAAGCCCTGACAGAGAAAACCTCAGGGACTTGTCTAAGTGGACTGTCGGACTGCTCCAACCTCACTTTTAGAAAAGTAAAGCGCTACTGGGAGTCGAACTCCGCGTCACATAAAGAGGTTTGCATTCAGTTTTATGGTTAGAGAGTCATTAAGGAGAGGTAAACCAAAAATAGAATTTTACTGAATGTACTTTCCCTCAGGACATCTTAGATGTCGATGAGGTTTTGTTCTTTGGAAAACCGAGAAATGTAGCTTTACATCACTTGCTCACAGTGGGTCCTCTGCAGTGAATGGGTGCCGTAAGAATTAGAGTTCAGCTGATAAAAACAGCTGAACAAACAGAAATAACAAATATTGCTACAAGTGTGACTGCATCATATAATAATTATTAATTAATAATATTAATAATGTTCATCGTCTGGCTGACTACGTCTTGTATTAATTTTTTCAAAAAATCCTGTCAAACATGCACAAACTGACAGTCACCACCATAAGCTACTACTAAATATTGTAGAAACATAATTTTCTGTAAAGTTGCTTTGTAACGATTTGTATTGTAAAAAGTGCTATACCAATAAACTTGAATTGAATTGCATTGAACTGATAAAAAATCAACACAATAATCTTCAAGTAATCCACACGACTCCAGTCCATCTGATAGAAAAAGTTAAAAACCATCACTTATGACCAAAATGCCAATCAATAATATTGCTTCCTCCAGTGAAAAAGTTCATCTGTTTTTCTCTCACATCAAAATCAATTGACTTATTAGTTCTGAACAGTTTTGGACCGTTTTTGCTTGTAAATTGTGCTTAATCTGTGCATATTTCCCTCATGATACATGCAAAACATCTTTTTTTTTTTTTTTTACTGGAGAAGCAGTATTATGGTTAAAGTACTATTATTTTAGCATGTAGCTACAATTTAAGTTAAAAACATCTTGATGCATTTGTTTATTGCAAACACTTTATTTCACAAGATTTTAAATGATAAACTAATGTTGTGTGGGTTACTTATTGTGATGTTTTTTTGCTAAAATTCTCCAAATCTGTTCAAATGAAGAACAAATAATCTACATTTTGGATTGCCTTAGGGAGAGGACTTTTTTTTTTTTTTTTGAGCAAATTTAAATTTTTGGATGAGTTATTCCTTTAAGTTGAAACCAGATGGCCTTCTTTTTTCTACAGATCTGTGCTGTATTGGCAGCTGTAACTGAAGTCATTCGCTCTCAGGGAGGAAAAGAGACAGAGACAGAGTACTTTGCAGCCTTGGTAAATTAAAGGCACCCTGAAATCAGTTGGTTTCATGACTATTTGACTGTGTCGAAATGCTTTAAAGTCTATGCTTTTTGTGGATCAATCTTTCCGTTTTGCATTTTTCAATTGGAAGATGGCAACACTTGAAGCTGTAGATAGCAGCGAATCTCTGGCAGCTGTTGCCTACCTCCTAAACCTGGTCATGAAAAGGTGAGTGGTGTGTCAGGAGACAAATCAACAGTAGCATAGGAAGATGTTAATTTCTGCGGCAGCTGTTGATCTGAATAAGTACATGTTCTTATCTTCTAAAGGGTGCCTGCTGCAGTGCTTAAGAAAAAGTTCTCAGACACGGCCAAGGCCTTCATGGATGTCATGACAAACCAAGCCTATTCTGACTCTTTGTCCTGCCTGCGATTGGTTTGTACACTCTTAAATCATAAATCGAACACTTTGATCATCGGCAGAAGCTTTTTCTTTTCTTTTAATGAAATGAATGAACTATATTTTGTTATAATAATATAATGTTTTATTTTGAGAGGATTTCATGGTACTTGACAGTATTCACCTCTAAATTTATTCCTAGATAAAATCATGCATATTTTAGGAAAGCATTTCATTTTTGATTTATACAGTATTCTTGTTAATAATAAGTCAAAGGTATTTAAAATCTAATGCATGGTAGGTAGATTATCAAAGAATACTTCATGGCTGATTTGTAAATTGCACCAAAATACTGCTATATATTGTGTTTTTCTTATTCGTATTAATTTCCTGTAGCAATCGCTTTTGACTACAGAGATTGTAATTGTGACTTATTTTAAAAGAGCATTTAGCTTTTTCTAATGTCCATGATTTATTTTGTTCATATAGCAAGTGCCACACAAGTCACTGTTAAAAAAAAGATAAAAATAATTCTAAAATGACTGAAGATCACCAGAGGGAAAATGTATGTAATGAGATTGTGATGTGAGGAGGATGTTTGTATTGTGTCTCTGCTTATTATTTTACACTTTTATACTTTAATTTGGTCACGTCTAAATTCTTTTGCAGATCATATCGTGTCTAGCGACTTTGCTGCGTAAACAGGATCTGTCAGTCTGGAGTTACCCTTCAACTCTGCAGATGTACCATGGCCTTTTGAGCTTTACAGTGCACTCCAAACCAAAGGTCTGTCTGTTTGATTCCCATTCAGTCAGAGTTGGAATGGTACTGTTTATAAAAAGTTTTTAATCATACTATCCATCACTTATTGTTAAAGTAATACACAACAGTAACCCTATTTTTGTACTCTCATTAGAGAGTGACTAATTATGATTGTTTTTTGATGTTTCTGAATGATGTTTGTCCATGTGCTGCAGGTGCGGAAAGCAGCACAGCAGGGTGTTTGCTCGGTCCTTGGCTACAGTGACTTTGTGTTGTCCGATAATGCCCCGGTCCATCACCCAGCAGCAGCCGCCACAGCCAAATTCTGCTGCAAAGAATTGGAGCAGTCAGGAGGTCAGTAAACTCATGTTCTTACTGTCGAGATGCTCAAAACGGACAATAACACCTGCTTGTGATAACAGGTGAAATTATCCAGCATCTGAGGCTTCTATGAAGTAATTTAAATATAAAATTAGGAAAATCAGCAACAGTGCATTTCTGTGAAGAACCCAAGTAAAGGACAGATGCATAATTCCTTGATCTTTTTTTAAGTGTGTAAACTAATAATTGTATTTTTCAAAGGCATTTAGTTTTAGATCAAATATAAAATTCAAATTTTTAAATCAAACTGCATGAAGTTATTTTCTTGACCGTTTTGTAGCAAAAAATGGTCCCCTAGCAACTTACTTTTTTTTTCTCTTTAATTTCATAGAATAAAAATAATTTTCTACTTATTGATTGAGTGACTGTCTTTCTATCCAACTCAAGGCAGCAAAGAAGACACTACCACTCTCCACGTGCTTGGTCTTCTAAAAGACGTGCTGTCTGCTTTTCCTCCGAGTTCTGTCAAATCTTGCTGTGAGACCCTTCTTCGTGTGATGACCCTGAGCCATGTGGTGAGAGACCAGTTTGACAGATACATTTCAAATTGATAAATCAGTTTTTTTTGCCTTATCAGCTCATAACACCTGCCTCTGTTTCTCTGAAGCTGGTGACGGCAAATGCAATGCAGGCTTTCCACAAGCTCTTCAGTAGCAAGCCAAGTCCTGCCAGTATGTCTGCAGAACTGAATGCTCAGATCATCACTGTGAGTGGTATAATCGATAAACAGATGCACATGATCTCAGAATTATGTGATTCTGCATTTTAATTTCCTAATGTGTGGATTGATACATGTTTCAACCCCTTACTTCCAGGCTTTATATGACTATGTTCCAAGTGAGAGCGATCTGCAGCCTTTACTTGCATGGCTTGCTGTAATGGAAAAAGCCCATGTTCATCTTTCCAGGTAGGCCTTTTTCAGTACTTAGTCTATTGTTTTGATGAATCTTGGTCTAATTTTTGGCCTCTAGTTTACAGAGCTCTCTGAGTATCGGTCATCTTCCTCGCCTCTTCTCTGTCACCATGTCATGTCTTCTGTCCCCACACACACAAGTAGTTTCTGCTGCGACTCAGACTCTGAAGGTATCAGCAGTGTATTGGTATTTGTTAGAAATTAATTTATTTCTGTTATGTGAGTTTTAAAGAGTTATTTTCCCCTTTTCCATCCAGACTTTGTTAAATGAGTGTGTGGCTCCGCATATAGCTGAGATCGGTCCTGTTTTACCAGGCACATCAGCTGGAAATGGGGCTTGCATCCTAAAGATGTTTCGGTGAGCTGCTTGTGACATTCATCTCTTATAATGTCATCTCTTTCTAGAAGCACGGTTTTTCTAAAGTCTGACCTTTTGTCTCTTTCAGTGTCGTGGAGGAAGGGTTGTCCTATCGTTTTCATTCCTCTTGGCCGTTTGTGCTGCAGATCCTAGGCTGTTTCTACAGAGCTGCAGGAAGACAGGCTCATCCTATTATGATAAAGGTTGACTGAAATACAGTTTTTTCTGTAGTTTGTGTGTTTCAATGTAATTGATAGTATACTCAGATGTGTGTATGTGATCCTCAGAGTCTGCAGTCTCTCGGTGACCTGCGGGCCACCCCTCGGTTCCCCTTCTCAGGGGAGCTGGATCTGGCTGTGGGCAGTGCGGTGGAGGGCATGGGTCCAGAGGTGGTCCTGAAAGCTGTGCCCCTCCTCATCACTGGAACAGAGTGAGTTACTTTGCTCGCATATCTCAATGTAGAGACGTAATCTTTTGAATTAAAAATTAGTTTATTAATCCTGTGAAATGTTTGCTTGTTTGCAGCGATGACCTGGAGTTTCCACGTAGCTGGCTGATCCCGGTCATAAGAGATCATGTGAAAAATGCTCAGCTGGCTTACTTCACCTCATACTTTGTCCCTTTGGCAAACAGACTTAAACAGACAGGTTTTTATCAGTCACAGATACTCACACAGTGGTTTACGTTGCAGTTTATTTGAAATGTCGCTTGTTGTAAGTATTACTGTATTAAATTAAGTTACATGTTTGTGTATCCATGTGCATATGTCGATCTCTGATGTTTCAGGTGATGAACTGGAGCAGTCAGGACAGAAACTGATGGCAAAAGTCTACCAGACTCTACAGATGCAGGCACGCTAAGTATTTTGACACATTGGTAGATCATTTTGACTTACTATCTATGCAGTGACTGCAGTTTCTCACAGAAATGTATTTTTATTGCTCTTGAATACTGTATATACTATTTTCTCACACTGAACCTTGCTACGTACTGTATATACAAACATTTGGATTGTCATTGTGTGGAATGAATAATCCATTTGACTTTTTTCCAGTGTTCTGAATATATAATTTGTTTTTCCAGATTTGGACCATGCTACCTGGATTCTGTACTAAACCCACTGACCTGTTGGCCTCGTTTAAGGGCATTGCTCGGTCTCTGGGTATGGCCCTGAATGATCGGCCTGACCTCCGTCTGTGCATCTGCCAGGCTTTACGGACTCTTATCAACAAGAGCTGTGAAACAGGTCCGCTGGGTTGTTAAATCCATCACTCAAAAACTGAATTACATTGTTTTTTTGTTTAGTTTTTTATTGCTGTGGCACTGAAGACTGCTCATTGAGATATATGATTGTATATTAAATGCATTTTTTTTTTAATTCTGGGTCATCTGCAGAGGAGGCAAAGGCCGAATTAAAACGATTTTCCAAGAACTTCCTTCCCATCCTGTTTAATGTCTACAGTGAGCAGCCAGATCCTGGAGAGATGGTGTCTGCTAGAATGGCTGTCCTAGACACAATCAGAGTCTACCTGAGCATTACAGAACAGGAGGTTATTAACTGACCATATTAACAAATTAATTACATCATAGCAAGGATGACATCATTGCAATCTCTCCAAGATGTCTTGCAGTTTGCATACGTTTGTGTCGGTTCTAAACATTTGTTCCATTGTTTCAGATGGTGTGCACGTTTCTGCAGAAAGCATCAAAGAGACTCAACAGTGCAGACAACTCTGAGTTCACACGGTAATACAGCATCACACCTGTATTGTCTTATTTACAAGGCTCTTGGTATGTTCAACAGATCTTTGAGACCTACATAGAGCCCTGAAAAATGCATAATTTGAGAACATATTTTTGTGGCTGAACTATAAGCCTAATTTGTTTTTGTATTATAAGTGTAATGACACCTTAACTGAAGTTCAAATCATGTTTTGGATAATAATTGGCTCTTATTTTGTAGGCTTGCAGTTATCGACTTGATTGTTGCAATGGCTCCGTTTGTAGATGAAGCATCAATGACCCAGACATTCAGTTTGATTAAACCTTTTGTTGAGGTGAGAATCTTCCTGTTACTATTTTTAAACATATGTGTGATGAGTGTACTTCATGTGATGTTTGTCTGTCTAAGTAGAGCAAGGATGCTAGCATCCAGAAGAAAGCTTACCGTGTGCTTGAGGAAATTTGTGGAGGAGAGAGTGCGTCTTGTAAGGCTTTTGTTCTGCAGAACCTTGAGCAGCTGAAAGCAATGTTAATGGACAGCCTGACAACAGCTGCCTCCTCTTCCAAACGGGTGAGAGAGAGCTGTGAAAAACAGCACACTGTAATCCTGTTTACACAGAGGATGTATATTGGAATAACATGAGGTGTTCTTTTGACACTTTTCAGCCTAGACTCAAGTGTCTAATTCACATAGTGAAGCAGCTGAATGAAGAACACCGTGGTTTTATCACAGCTCTGCTTCCTGAGGTTTGTTTGGCATAAAGCACAATCTTAAATCAGAGTTTAAGATTCTTTATTTAATAGGTGATTTTACTGTGTTTAGGTCATTCTTTGCACTAAGGAAATGTCTATTGGTGCCCGCAAAAATGCCTACTCTCTTCTAGTTGAGATCGGAAATGCATTTGTAAGGTTTTGTGGGAACACAAAAGGTGAGAAGAAATTATTATAATTTTTTTAATTAATTTATTTGTATTAAGATGTATCTTGCTGAGTAATGAGCTGAAATAATTTCTTTTAATCATGTGTTTTCAGATGCCATAAATGAGTATTTAGGCCATGTGTACATTGGACTAACTGGCTCTGTAACGATGGTCATCTGTACAGTTCTTGCTTTAACAAGACTAGTGTTCCATTACAAAGGTAAGAGTGACTTCTGCTGCCCACTTTATTTTGCAAGATAAAATTAAGCAATTTTCTTTGAATGTGCAATACTTCCAATTCATTTGCTGCTATAGGTAAATAACTGGAAGAATAACTGTTCGCATACAAACCAATGTGTTTATGATTGATTTCTTAGAAGTAGAATGGCAGGAAATGTCATTTTTTTTTAAATATAAAGCAGTGTAGCATGCATGTCACAGGAAGCCTTGCACATTTAAGTTATAAATATCCATTCTTGCATGAAAAATAGTGTGGGAAAACTTTTTTTTTTTTTATTATGTCATTATTTTGTGGGCAAGCATTAAATGTTCGTCATTTTTGATTGTAAAGCAAAAATATTGTCTGTTTTTTTTTATGGACAGATACCATAGACGTGTCATCACTGGAGCTGCTGCTGCAAAATGTGTGTCTTCTGCTTTCGAGCAGGACACGAGACGTCCTCAAAGCCTCTCTGGGATTCCTAAAAGTCTTGCTCTTTTGTCTTGATGTCAAGGTTTTAGCCAGCCATATTACTGTTATTGTAAGTGAAGAAGAATGTTTTCAAGTTCATATTTGAACATTTAAAACTGTCTGAGAGGTGTACATTAAAATGACCATGTTATGTTTTTACCCTGTCATCTTCCAGATGAAGGGCATCAGCAATATGAATGATATGCGAAGACATTTTAGAGGGAAACTTAAGAGCATTTACACCAAGCTGATTAAGAAATTTGGGTAAGCCTAACAGCTAAAAGCCAAACATGACCACACAGTCCTTTTTTTTCTTAATGCATATTTTCCTTTCCATATCTTTGTATGGTTGTAATGTAAAATTTGTTCAGGTTGGAGCTGGTCAAAAGCATGTTGCCGGCTGATCAACACAAGGTCATAGTGAACATCCGTAAAACAGAGGCCAGAAATAAGAGACGCAAACTCGTGAGCAAGACAGAAGAGGATGGCTCAGACACTGAGGATGAGACCCCTAAAGTGAAAGGAGAGAGGTACAGCACTTTCAAAGCATGTTTTATGACTTTGATGTGGTGTACTTCAGAGATGAGTAGATGTTTTGCTTTTATTTGTCTCTCTGTAGTATTGAGGACATTCTGGCCGAGACAGACTCTGACTCCGATGAAGATGAGAAGCCTAAAAAGGGTCAGAAGAAGCCAGTGAGAAAGAGCCAGGCCTGGTTAAAGGAAGGCATATCTGATGAACCACTCAACTTCCTTGATTCAAAAGCAGCGCAGAGAGTTTTGGGTAAGAGCTCATTACATATGTCCAGTTAGATTCAGTTAGACCTTCAGTTGATCAAGTACATTAATATAACTGTGAATGCATTTCACAATGTATCCATGTAGCCACCAACCCTAATCTAAAGAAGGCCAGGAAAGCAGAGCATGGATTCAAGGTGAAATCCGATGGAAGACTGATCATCAAAGACGATCAGAAGGATAAAACAAAAGGTGGAACATAATCAGCTTTGTTTTTTATAATTGTAATAAACCACAGTATAATCATATCTGTGTCTCTCTACAGATGCTGAAATGGATGATGTACTTGAAGAGGCTGGAGTCAAAACTGTAAGAGTTTATGTATTTCAGATTTGTCAGAGGAATTGAGAAGTATAATAAAGGGTTTGCAGTGTGTAATATTAATTTCTCCTTTTCCCTGTTGAACAGAAGAAGAATCCAAAGAGGAAAATGCGTGACGAACTATATGACGATATGGATGTGGAGCCTACGATGAAATATAAAGGTAGGTTCAAAAGATAAGATAAGATAAGATAAGATAAGAAGCACTTTATTCGCCAAATGCATCAGCAGATACACAGGAATTTGATATGGCCATCAGTAACACACAAACTCAACACACAAACATATATGCGTATAGCTGCAAAAGCATGCCTAAAACAATCCATAATAACTTAATAAAAGTGCCATAATAACTTTCCTTTACAAATAAGTGATATCATGTGTGGATGTGGAAATTCACATACATTGACTCCTAATTAGACATGTTTCTTGCACTTGCTTGTATCATTATATAATGTTAACTATATTCAGACACCATTGCATTCCTAGATACTTAAAAAATGTAGTGAAATTACCATAGTAATTGTGTTAAAAAAAGAATAATAAAGCTATTACTGTTGTACCATGTCCAGGAATGGATTTTAGTACCATGACACATTGTGATTCTTTCTCTTAGCATTAGAAGTAATGTTTTCCCGACATTTTAACATTTGTATGTATTGAACTCCTCAGCTGGTGGGATTGGAATCCATAGGCCTCTGGATAGAAGACCGAAGTTTGGGACCGAGGATAAATCTAAGGTTAGAAGTGAAAAGTCGATTTCTTTTAAATAACTAACATATAAAATGAGTGTCTGAAGAACCTCTGCTAAACATCTGTTTGTTGCAGAAAGGAAAAGGTGATGTTAAGAAGACAGGCAAGTGTGACCCGTATGCTTATATACCACTGAAGAAGGCCCAGCTCAACCACAGGTAAGGAACAAAGTCTGTCTTTACACGTGTCTTCAAATATGAGTGGTGAAGCTGATCAGTCGTTACTTTTAACTTTAACAGGAAAAAGGCCAAACTGCAAGGCCAGTTCAAGGGCATGGTTAGAGGGGCCAAGAAAGGAGCACTTTCTGGATCAAAAATACTGAAGAAGAGGAAAGCCTAAAGTGTGTTACAAGAGTTATGGTCTTCCTAGATCTGCCCCCGTTTCCCATAGCATGATCAAATTAAAGCTAGAGACTTCTTGTTTTCCTGTACAAATGCTTTGGGAACTTCCTGTCGAAGCATTTCTTCAGAAGATGAAGTCCTAGTTGGTGTTTGCTGTGGTTGGATTAAAGAACATAATATGACAGTAGCTTTGTGCTAAATGTATTTATGGACTTACAATGTTGGACAGAAATGTACAGACTGTACAGAAATCCCAATAAAAACAACAAATCCCATATTCATGTATGCTTTTTGCTCTTCTGTTATTCATGTGCTGAACCCCAAAAACACTGTTTCATGTTTCTACAGTTGAACGGTATTGCTTTCTTAAAGCATACCTAGAATTATTTATAAGTTACTTTATTAAAGTAATTAAAACATAGTTCCCATGTGCCCATCAAAAGTCTTTTAAATAAAATGTTGATATTATGTGCAACGGTTTTTCAGCAGATGATTTTGGTGGTGTAAATGTAAATCCCATCTGTGTGTTTGTGTGTGTGAATGAGGTCTGCTGGAGGTCAGACGTGTCCTCTTACTCAATAAGCTCAGCTGGATTTTCCCTGACGGTCTCAGTGAGAATGGAGTGATACAGACTCAGTTTATGGTGGCATCTACTGGCTTCAGCTGACTTTGAGAGCTATCTTTCATTAACAATACATGACAAAGGTTTATTATTAAAGGGAAAGATCACCAGAAATGATTGTCATGTTTTATGTCCCCTTAAGATTCTGTATTCATTTTTGTTCTGTCATTAAAAATAACAACCTTGACTGAAAAATGGAAATTCTGCTTCCACTCACTTTTTAGTCATAAAAGGACATCAGTCTGCTACGGTTATATAGATAATAAAACTTAATTGTTTGGTGATTTGCAAATGTTCGGCCAAATTCAATTTCTAAAGAAACTTTGACGTTTAATTTAATGTAAAAAACCTGGCTGCATTTAATTGCTATTAAAATGCAGTGTTGTGGGTAACGCGTTACAAAGTAACGCGTTAGAGTACTCTAATTACTTTTTTCCTGAAATGTGTAACTTAACGCGTTAGTTTCGTGCGTAAGTAATCAGTAACTTCGTTATTTTTTAAAAAAAGTAATCCGTTATTTTAAGGAAAGGAAAATCCCGACTGCAGCCTGATTTTTTTCAGACAGTATGCCTAGGTCTACTGTGCCACCTGCGGATGTATCAGCGGAGCCGAAGCTCTGTGATCGTAAAGTCAATGGCTGTGATGCGTCTGTGCCCTGCGCCTGACCCTGTGTGTGTTTTTTTTTTCCGAACTCCCGGCAATATAGCAGAGAGGACAGCGTTTGGTTTATGGAATTACGCACATTATTTTCAATTTGTCAACGAAAAAGAAAAGAACATAACGGTAAAATGCACACTCTGCTTTGGTGAAAAGCTTCTGTCGACCACCAAAAATTCTACCTCAAATTTAACGTTACGTTTTAGTCACTACTTTGAATAGTAAATGTAAGAGGACTGTGTTAAAGCGAATTTAGGCTTGTGACTGTGAGTGACACTTTAATAATAATTAGTTCGGCTATTAAGCGATTTGTCATTTGCCTGTGTGGCAGTGAAGGATTTAATTCGGTTTGTTATCATTTTTGTTTGACAGGCAGCTGTTAATTTCTGTTAGATCATTGGCTGGCTGGTTGTTCATCATTTCTAAATGGATTTAAATCTGCAAGCCTGTTTAAGGTTGTGTTTACAAGTAAGCATACTTGTACTTTGATAACTGCATTATTTAAAGTTAAAGAAAAATCAGGAGTGATCTTGTGGTGCTCATAATATACAGTAGCCTAGGCTACCCGGGCTGGGTAGGTGCAAATTTTGATTAATAATATGTTCTGTGATAATAAATAAATAAAACGCCATGTGGAATAGCCGATTGCTGACTGTCTTTCCTGTTATTGTTATCCTGCAGTGTTAATTTAGTCGGAAGACTGACGTTATTCATTGTCGGGAGTCACGACTTCTAGGTGCATTTAAAGGGGCCGGGGTCTGTCTGTCGTGTGTGAGCCGCTGCAAACGGCTTTTAATTTTTGGTAACGCATGAGTACTCTAACGCGTTACTTTTATGAATAGGTAACGCTGTATCATAACTGATTACTTTTAATTGATGGTAACGTTGTAACCTAACTAACTACTTTCCAAAGTAACTATACCCAACACTGTTAAAATGTCAGAACCGTAATGAATAATTAAATCGAAGACTGAATCCTGTCTGATGTGCTGCAGTAATTTTGGCCAACAGAGGGCACTGTTTCACTTCAAAGTGAGAACACTGGGACGTCAATGAGGTGAAATTCACTCTGAACCTCCGTTATTTGCAAATTTCAACTTTTTTTTTTTTTTTTTACATTTGTTTAATTTTTAAACATATATCATAAATTACTCATATTTACAATACAATTTGTTTTTATTTACTTACACTATCTAACCGTTATTTAAAATAAATATTTAGGACAAAATCTAACTTTTTATTTAACTTGTAAAAATGTTTGTAAATATTATTGTATGAAATAGTAGATAAAGGTAGATAAAGGGATTCAGTATAATAATTATAAAATGTAAAATTATGCCAATGCATAAATCGTATTTACACATTAGATCATGAGAGGCAATAGAGCCTCTCACAAGAGATTCATCAAGAAAAGGTAAAGCAGCAGAAAATAATTCTGCATATGTTTAAACTTTTTTTCATCAAACAAAAAAAAAAAAGTTATATGGTCATATGACATCAATTGGGTCAGAATGTGCACATGCATTTTTAAAACAGGCAGAAAGATATTATTTATAATGTGTGGCTGTCAGAGCCTGTAATGGGAACATCTCCAGTGCTGCCACAGGGCTCCAGGTTTTGTAGCCAGTAAACACAGTGATGTTTCTCATGAGTGTTCAGTGCACCCAGCCAAAGGAGCTGCAGTCATCAGACCATATGAATCATGTCACTTTACATGATGTGAATCAAGGTCCTGCTGAGTTTTAAATCCTTATTCAGAGCGGAAAGAGGTTAACCACGAGGCATGAGTGGAGATAAAGGGAGGCAGGAAATAAAGCTACAACATGCACCTCCTACATTATAAGTCATTATCTCTATGGATTTTGTCTAAGCGTTAGTATGGATGTTGTTTTTCAAGAAGATTCATATCATAAGCAGTTTAGTTACTTTCACACTAGGGCACTACAATGTGTCCTAGAAAAACTGAGCAATGATACACAACAACGTCAGCAATCATGCAGATTGTCCAAAGGAAAAAGATGATGCAATCTTAAGAAAATTGACCCATTTTTTAAGGATAGCTTTGTCAAAGAAAAATATTATTTTTATGTGTTTATGCTAGAGAATCCATGTTGCTTTCTCAGCTGCATTCATAAGATTTTGAAAAGTTTTTAGATTTGTCCAAAAAAAAAAAAAAAAAAAAAAAAAAAAAAAAAAAATATATATATATATATATATATATATATATATATATGACATTTAGACAATGGGCTTTTATAAAAATTTCACGAAGGCATGTGAACACCTAGAGTCCAACCCATGAACATAATATTTATTACATTAATGTTTTCTTGCTGTGTAGGACTACTATTAATTACCATGATCCATAAAGTTAAACACAAAATATATTACATAAAATATAATGATGAGTGACCTGTATCAGTGATGGACACCCTGTCATTTTATATTCAAGTGCCTACCAGGAACCCAAGGCTTATTAATAAATTAGTGGTTTGTACTGCCCTGCAGTCACAGCACATCTGAGTTTCCTTTTAAAGATGTGACCAATTAATATTATGATACAAATTAAAACAGGGCATAATGTATATTATACATAACAAACTGAAACATTAACAACATGCTAAATCTGATATACAAATACCCAGAGTCAACATTCAGTGCTCTTAAGTGCCTTAAAAATGATTCATTTGCATGTGTAATAATTTCATGCATTACTGCAGTTCCTCTTTCAGTGCCTGTATTTACAATAAAAACTCAAAATCTTTACTCCAAATAAACAAATGCATCACTCTGAAACTGTGGGAAACCAGCGGCTTTGGCAAATATCACCAATTTGAATTAAGACTGAGCTTTTAGGGTAGCTGTGAAGGGCCTCCATTGTTGTCAATGCCTGTTTCCAGGGCAGGGGTCATGAAGGAGGGGGTCCGGGGGACCTGGGGTTGTCTGGGCTGGTGGAGGTCCTGGGGGTGAGTGGTTGATGGAGGGTCCCCGGGATGGTGGTCTTTTGGGCGGAGGTCACATGAGTGGATGATGGTCTGGAGGGGGCGGCGGAGGTGGAAGTGGACAGTTGCTGCGTGGCGGTGACCTTGGCTCCTCTGCTTTCACCCGGGTAAAATTGATGCATCGCCCCTGTGGAAACAGATGGTGGGATCACTGTCAGTTCAAAGTTGAAACTACATTGCTTCAACAGTTTTAACTTCTGGGGATAAAACATAACTTATGGTCTTTACATACTTTGTATGGACAGGTTGTATTTTCAACCCCAGATGTGACATATTCACTGTGAAATGCGTGGGATTCAAAAACAAAAGCTCAGTACAGCTGATCCTAGGTTGCATTCCCTTGCTAGCTTTCGATCGAAATGCCCAGGAGATGAACCCACAGCACTTCAGACATCCAGAAACTCAGCTGTCAACTGCAATTCTGTCCCTAAAATCATGGGGGTGGGGTTGAAGAGTTGCAGCACTGCGCTCAAGGAAGAATAGCTATTTGTGAAAACGGTGTTGGAACAAGAGGCTGGACCCTGAGAAAACGTACATTCTTCAAGATGAAGTGATTCATTGTTGTAAGCAAGGCTGATCATTCAGGAAGAATCGTCAGAGAGGGTTCAAACTTAGGGGCAGACTGACCAAAGCCATTCAAAACTCACTTTATGCTTCATTAGGTGCAAAAAATGAAACTCTGGATGATGCAGGAATCCACTGCAACACCCACTTTTGTCAGGGCTTAAAGAAAGTAATGTATTCATATGCAAGTGCTTAAATGGAGGCAAAGCTCTCAATGTTTTTCAAACACAGTATACTTGGCTACAAAAATAAATAAATAAATAAACAAACAAACATTTAGAAATTGAAGCAATAAAAAACTGCTCGAACTTTTAAACAGCACGTCATTGCATCATTTTATAAAACAAATGTTCAGGTTCAAACGACATCTTTAACATTCTTATATACTAATATTGCTCTTGGATATTTTCTATTAATCTAAGTTAATATTTTATTTTATTTTTAGAAATCTCCTGCTCACCAAGGCTGTATTTAGTTGTTTAAAAATACAGTAAAACATCAATATTGCGAAATATTATTACAATTTGGTATGACTGTTTTCAATCCTATGATGACAAAGTTATATTTTCAGCAGCCATTGCCCAAGGCTTCAGTGTCACATGATTCTTCAGAAATCATTTTAATATGCTGATTTTGTGCTCAAGAGATTTCATATTATTATCGAAGTTGAAAATAGTTGCTTTGTTTTATATTTTTTTGGAAACCATGGTTTCTTTGATAAATAGAAAGTTCAGTAGAGCAATATTTATCTTAAATAGAAATATTTTGTGATATATGAAATGTCTTGCAAATGCTGTCACATTTGATCAATTTAATGCGTTCTTGCTGAACAAGAGTATTAATTTCTTAAAATAAAAAAAATACCAACCCCAAACTTTTGAATTGTAGTGTAAATAATTTTAATACAGATATAACTATAATTTAATAAAAAAAATAATAATAATAATAACAATAAATGAATAAATGATAAACACACAAATATTAGCTAGCATGGCAGCCATTACTAATCAATCTCTAGAACCACAGCAATTGTTACTATCACCTTCAACAAAATAAGCTCAGCGGGAACTAATTTGTGTCCAACTCTGATCTTGCTGAACTTCATTTAAATGACTTTCACTCGAGTGGAAAGGAGAGCCGTTAAGGGGGGAGTCAGTCTCTAACATGCTGCTTGAGCACATATCAGACAAACAGATGGACAGTTTAAAGAACACTAGCTTAATTATCACAGGAGAGATTACCTCCGTTTTGTTCAAGGGTCTGAGAGGACTGAGGGTGGGATTAGATATTACTTTTATTGTATTATAGTAATAAGGGTGGTGTTAGTTCACTGATTATGCAGGAATGATCTGCATAAACAGACATACAGAGAGGTCTACATGTCACATGCATCTGTTTTCTAATAATGTTGTCTGACTGTGTTGGGATGGTTAATACAGATATAAGATTGCCAGGCAAAGCTGTCAAGTCATTTATCTTTCTGTTCAGATGTTCAATCATCACATAACAGTAAACAGAGGCACTGAAAACTGGGATATTTGTCATGGGTTTGAGTCAACATATTGCTTGCACATATTAAACACTACATTTACGTTATAAATACACCTTGCGGCCATAGCCTATTGTTATTATTAATTAGTTTTGTTTTTTTTTTTTCAATAAAAACTTGTTCTGACTCTTAAACAACTTTCCTTTTTGGTTGACCGCACCAAGCCCTCTAATTTTTAAGCCCCTCCCCTCCAAGCACCTCTCATATAGAGAGCACTTGTCACAAATTATCACCTTCTGTATGGTTGTTTTAGGTTTGTTTCTGTTGAGGATTGCCATAATATAAACACACAAAAAATAGCTAGTATAAATATAAATAAAAATATTATCATACACATACATATTTTAAAATTAAACAATTATATAAATGTTAAATTATTTATTAAAATAATAAACACAGTTTACACATGTATTAGTCATATATGTGTGTGTGAGAGAGAAAGAGAGTACAGAAATTTTATTTATTAATAATAATACATAAAATAAGAATACTATATATATATATATATATATATATATATATATATATATATATATATATATATATATATATATTACATAAAACATTTAGCAATAAAAAATAAATAATTATAAATGAATGCATGTTTCAATGGTTGTTAAACACCTGTACTGGTTGCAATGTTCAATGGGACCCTGGTAGATAGCACTACCTTGCTAGTGGCCCCCAGGTTATTTGAGTTTGAGACCCCTGATGTAAAGCCTGTAGAATCTTGTAACCTGCTGGTGTCCATCCACAGTAGTTAAAACACCATGTGGACAGATTACTCTTCCCCACACCCACATCTGCACAGTATTCATGAGTCTCTATTCTCATCCGGCCCATATGCTCACACTTGTGCCGGCCTGTTGCTGTGCTGCTTGCCAAATTGTCTGGCAAAATAATGGTTTTGCCTTACAGCCAGACAGATGTGAATCAATCACCAAAATCTGACAATAGCCTATCACAATAAAACAGTACGTGCCGAATGGGCCCCATGTCATGTTATGCATTGGTCTAACACAAACCCACATGAGAAGGGAATCCCTTGACAATCAGAGGATGTCACCTAGACTCATAAATTATGTTAAAAAGCCTCTTCTTCTGTTAACCAGAGCCTTTCTAGTCAAAACTTTTACATCTCTGTGGGTCATTAGGAAACACAAAACAAAAACACTCTCTATTCCACAGCGTTTCTTTGTGTGAAATGCAGATGGCACTCAGACGTGAAGGGGAAGATACTGAGCATTTGAGGTGAAGATTGTAAACTGGCCAGACAAAGACTTTCAACAACAATGGCTTCTTTCTTTACAGAACTACTAGTGAGCAATAAAACAAGGCTGCCACCTCTGCATCACAAATGCGTGCACTAAGGCCTATGGGTAAAAAGTTTGACCCGTACTCATTCATATTACTCATTCGGTTTACTGTTGCCATTGCCCTTACAAAATATTACCATGCGGTTTCTTTCAGAATTCTTTATTTATTTTATTTAAATTTTTTATACAGTTCCTATAGCAGTGTTCTGGGAGGCAAAAGTCACCCTTTTTTTCAAACCAAGTCAAATTAAGATTAAATAAAGATAACTTACACTATCAGAAAAAAAAATAATATTTTATTTGATGACTTCAGTTAAGTTCGGAAACTTTTTTTTTCCTCAGATCATCAGTCATCAAAGCTCAGTAAATACTGGTCAGACACAGAGACTTACTTTAAATTCCACCAAGCTGATTACTCACTAATAACCTTTTAATGTCATATTTTGTAATATTTGGATTGTTTTAGTTTTGTACTAAACTTTTTTTTTCTTATCCAATGTTTTGCCTGCTCGGAGGAAACACCCCTGTGCTATAGTGTACTTACAATGAACTAATCAATGAACTATCGATACAGTGATGCTAAGCAAGAAATATGATAGTCTGTTTAGTTGCAGTCCATCTTTGAACTCTTCAAAACCCTAACAAATCACATAGGAAATGCAAAGAAAGATGGGTTATAAAGAGAAAGATGTGGACTAATATAGAGATTAGGCCATTTATAGCTGAGCAGAAGTCTTGTTTGGGCACAGCGAGTTGTTTGTGTCTAGGCATTGTGCTGCAGGTGGGCATGAAACACACAACTACACCCCAAATCTTTCTGAATAGCACAGCTGTTTCCACCCAAACCCAGTTCTTTACAGAGTCTGCTGCCTTTACCAGAACCTTCTAAAGCTCATGCAAAATACATTGAGTAGCTGGACACTAGTAGTTCCTCCAGTGACAAGCAGCCTATTATGGAGCCATGAAGAATTAAACCAAAGTAAATCAGATTGGTCCCGTGTCAATGGGATCATACTGTACCGCCTGGGACACTGCAGCCCAAATGAAAGATGCCTTTCATAGACACACAGATGTGTTGCCATGACACAGCTTGTGCTAATGGAATAATGCAGGGTGCAGAGAGCAGGGCGCAGACACTGAGGGACGTCTCTTACAAAAGGCACAAGAGAATGAGACTGTGCTCAGCCACACCACTGCTCCATGTGAGGAGGAATTAAAAGCAGCACAATTCAACTGTTTTTTCCTGTCCTGACTACTGAGCATGCTTAAAAAGAACGGGAAAGTCATAACAGCTGTATTCCAAAAACAAGTGATCTGCCTCTCCTCCTTCTAAAGCAGCACCCAATGAGCACAGATTTACACAGAAACCACAAACTATGGATCAAATATTCATATTTACTTACAGCTGAATCATATTTAATCAGAAATAAGTCTCTTATGCTCATCATTGCTGTATGTATTATGTAAGGCACTATGAAAAATGGAAATGTTATCTATGATATTCAAACACAATTATGCATCTGGTCTCTATTCTGTAGAGAATTATTCGTCTGTATTGGAATATCTATAGCTTGAATGGTCATTGTACCTGATCTCTGGGCTGAGGTCTCATGAGTGACACCTGGTCGTATCCTCGACAGAAAAGTGCCCACAAAGCATCCAGTTTATCTATTTAAATAAAACCATTAAAACATTTTGGACTATTATAGTGTTTCTTTCTACTGATATTACAGAGCAAATTTAGTGAATACAGATGCATTTCTATGGAAATAAAAACTCATATACCTGAATAGGACTGTACCACTTTCTATGATGGTCATAGACATTTCTGAGGTTAGGTTCATAAGGCTCATATTCATCCTCAGGCATTTTCATTACAGCATTCTTTGGCTTCTCCAGTTTAGCTCCTTCCTTCATGGAGCCCTTGTTCCCCCAATGCACCTAAATACACGGGAACACAGTCAACTTAAAACCCACTAAGACTATGGAAAAATGGTTGTTTCATCATGAAAATATTATTAAGGAGCTGTGTTAGTGTGGCTATACATATATAGAGCTTTTCCTTGGTGCAGTGGAAAGGCCTGCATGTTTCAATGATCCAGAGACCAACAGAGCAAAACACACTTCACACAAGCTTGCATTAACACTAGTGTCTTTAAGTAGTGCACTTGACAAGTAATTGGCACTGGAACTGTGCAAAAAGTGTGCTTATTTTACAAACATCAATAATGCACATGTTTAATATTGCTACCTTTGGAAATTACAGGAGTAAATCTACAGGCGTCAGCTTGTCTTGTGATGTCACATGATCTAATTTTGGCACCAGGCAGACAGGGACCATTTAAGGTCACAGTGATGTGTTCTGGTGTCTTGAGGGTTCATGACATCATTCGTCATTTGTGGTCTTCATCCCACTGCAGCCCAGGTTAACCTATGATCAAGACACCCAATATAAAGTCAAAACAGACACACTGTGTACATGAAAATGCATCACCTCCATTCTTTTGATTCCACCGACTCCTCTTCCTCCATAGTAGGATGCATCTACTGTAGGCCATTTCTTTTTGGGCATGCCATCTTCATCATCGGGTTCCTGTTGAGTGCACGAAACTTACATAAACCTAATATCACACTAGTAATAATCAGCATAGAATAACCATGCTTTAAATTAATGTTGAAAACAGCACTCTTTTTCTTTTTAGCATACTCAACCAATTAGTTTACTAAGATAGAATAAACACAAAGACACAGTCAAATAATGTTAGCTGCGAAAGTAGCAACCACATTGTGCCTCCAAATCAAAGAGAAGCTTCAGAGACGGAGTGCCTTGTTTTGGCTCTCAGTGTTAAGAAGCACAGATGCACACTCTAAAGCCATTTTCCACAAAGCTCTTTTATTTCCCATCACCCTCAGTGACTGCTTGCCTTTGACCTCTGGGAATAAAGTAAACACAAGAGGATCATTATGAGCCCCTTTTCCAGAATTTTGCCATTCAGTCATCCTACAGTTGAGCCTGTGGCTCCGCTGTGTCCATTTTCACTGCTCACTTGTCTTTATATACACGGCCGTGGCATAGAAAATCCCCTTAAACGGTGATGGACAGTTTTGCAAAGCAGTTGCACTCCTAGCTAGCAGCTGATATTGGCAGCGTAAGGGAATGTGGTTTACAAGGAATTATGCCATTTCTAGGACACGCTGGATTCAGCTTATGAGAGCTATTCATTTTTTATTATGTGCTATTAGTTTTCTCAGTGCCCTGATTCATATCAGCTCTAAATTTCCATGGTGCATTTGGTTGGATGGTTGTGCCTAAACACACACATACACAAACATTGACAACAAATGAGGTTAGAGGGAGTTCGACTCACAGACTCATGGGGAGGGGGTGGGGGCACTTCCTTGACCTGAAAGAAAAATAATTCCCAGTGAAAGAATGTTATCTAAGCTGAGAGCAGTACAGTATAATGTGATTTTCATTTGCCCAGATGACTTTTGGGGCCACTGTAAATGTTACAGCTTCAATCTTTAAGACGTACCACTGAACAGCAAAGAGGCCAGAACCACCACATCAGCACCAGACCCAGCAATAGGAAAACAGCCAGTAACGAGATGAGCAGGACCGTTCCATCATACACACATACATCTTCATGAGTATTTGCTGGCATAACACAAATGAACAGGTAAGGAGATTAAAGAAGAGGGCAAATGGTTGCTCCAAACGATGGAACTTTTTTTCACTGCTGATTTGAACTTACATGGCAAAAGCGCACTCCTCTGATGAAAGAAAGCAGAGGAGACCTCATAAGAGAAAAAGAAAGAACAAGAGAAAATGGAAAAGAAGAAAATAGCAGTAGACAGCAGACCACAGTGTTGAAAAGACATTCTGAATCACAGAATCACTATCACATCAATCCACCATTCATGTTTTTACAGGCAGAAGTGGTTTTGACAAAGCAAAAACTATATACTTACAGATTCAGTAGTGGTGATGTGCACTGAGCTTGTGATGTAGGACAAACCCTCATTCATGCTAACATGCAGATATATCACCCTATAATACACACACACAAAAACACTTCAATCACCCCTGCTGTAAAATACATATTCATTGCATTTCTCAGATGGACATGTGTGAGCTTGTGATGGGGTTATTATTAAAGCCATTATAAGCATTTTCTTGTTCAAATTTGTAATGTGGAGTCAGGATTAAACTGTTTTTTATACCCTAGGATGCAAAAAACATGGCAAAAGAAACTGGGTAAAAAAAAAATTAGACAAGGTTTGTGGTTTGATTCTGAGATCTGTTAAGTATTTCAAATGATTCTCAACGTCACAAATAAGAATGAATGGGAATCAAACAGAGACTTTTGCTTTAATTCCCTGCTTTTCAGATTTTTCTTCCAATAAAAGGCCCTTAAAAAGCCCTTATCTTTTAATATATAGTATATTTTAAAATGTAATTTATTCCCATTACATTTCTTATTCTATCATAAATTTCTAAAAGTATATAAATAAAATAAATTAAATATAATTCATTTGTAATGTTATACTGTACATGTCTTTACTCTAACTTTGGATCAATTTAATGCATGCTTAGAAAATAAAATTTTTGAATGGTAGTTTAAATATATATTATAGAAGAAATATTATGTTGGTTCTATGTAATAGTAATACAATGTGATGTGGATTTTAATATGGATAAGATCTTCGGTGAAACATATTTGTCATCTGGAGATGAGAAAGAGATGAAAAAGCAGAGTTTGTCATGTGACGGATAACAGTCAATGAGACATGTTTGTGGACATCAAAACTGACAATGTGTCCATTTCCCCTGACAACTTTCTCAAAAATGTAATTTTATTTCCAACATCAGGGATGCTGCAATGTCTGGCTCTACCATGGGCATTCAGAGCGCTGGTATGCCGGAAAAGTCTCAGCTTTCTTGATTTAGGCGATCCCTCTTCTTCTGCTTTGATGGGGGAGAAGACAGAGCTGAAAATAAGTTACTGAAGGGGTATTGCCCCGTCTCCTCTCTGTCGGTCCTGCACACCCCTTCCAGTGCCACTCTGTGGGCGGGATGGGGGATGGGCTGAAAGGGGGCACAACAGGAAAACAGGGGGTTGGGTGGAGGAGGGTCCAGTGACAGATCCATCTCATTTTCCATCAATCAGGAAGCGACTGGCTCTTTTTAGAGCACATCTTCAGGAGGCCACTCAGTCACCATGCGTTTAGGTGACAGCACTGACAGCTTCGTCTCACAAGATGTGAATACAGAGGAGACAGGGCAAACTTTTCCCCAAAATCACCTTTTCTCACCCCTCAAAAATGAATGAACATCACTCACATGGTCTTCTTACAATCAGATTATACAGACATCACTTGACTTAATCACTAGTTTGCATAAGAGGATGGCTTTTTTAATTTCAGGTGATTCTCCATTGACTCTAATTAGCCTGAATAATTCCACCCCTCTTGTAACTCGAGTATGATGGAATGTTTCATCTCCGTTTTTCCCTTATATGAATACATACCACATCTGATTGACTTTTGATTAATTCAGTAATTACAAAATCAGACTCTAATACCACAAGATGGTATCCAGACATGTCATTGCAAAATAAACATCATCTTACTAATACAAGACTCTCCCTTTCCCAATTTTGGCTGCTATAATAAAATATTTTTTAATGTTAACTAAAAACTAAAATTAAAAATGGTTTCCAATATTTGAAATAAAGCTTTAATTAAATAATATACACATATCAAAAACCTAAAATTAAAAAAAACATAAATGAAATTAAAGTAAATACAAAAATGTACTGATAAATATAAACTGAAAAAAATGACAAAAGCAGATAATTACAAACATTTCAACCAAAAAAATTACTATAATACTATATAAATAATACTATTATTTACTATTAATTATATTATTAAGAACTCTTACTAATAATATTAAGAAATATCAGACTGCTGGATGGTGTATTCTAGTGAGGCGTAATAAATAAAAATAATATGCATTATTATATATTCTATATTCTTGGGCATTATTATCATTAATCAACAATTAAGCATTTTGATTACATCCGATAACAAATATTGCTAAGAACGCATGAATTAATCAAAAGTTTTGTATGAATGGAAAGTGCTGAATATTGATATACCAACTGCTTTTGTGTCACATTAGCAAATGCAAGGCAATACAGTATGCAGTGATGTAGGCTGACCAAGAGTAGAAAAGCAGCCCTGTTTTGCTTAAGGTGCCATGAGAGGCTCCTTCATTGGCATCTCAAAGAATCTTCCTGACAAGAACAAGACAGATGAAATCCTCAAGGTGTCTACAGCCAGCGGTACACATAATTATTCAGAGAGCTTGCAGGGAAATGAGCCACCACCAGCAGCTCATTTGTTGTAGAAGGCCTGGTAAGTAACCTGTAGTGAGTCTCTGGGGCTCAGCTCTGGCTGATGTGGATATGAGCGGCTCTGTATTTAACTGTCTGTTCTTTTCTCTCTCAGCACAGAAAACCACCAGTGCCCTGGGCTAACATGCACACTCACTGGGAACTTTTCACGCAGGTCAAGCCCATGGTGACTAATCTCTCAGAGAGGCTAATTATACACTCAACTTGGGCTTTTTACACCACATGCCTGTTGTCTCGATGTGTTAGGGAGCGTGGAGATTGCCTGAATAATTCCAAATGGCATTGACCCTATTTTTTCAAGGGTACCAATGTATTAAGCTATAAAATGGCAGGATAAAGTGCACTTACTTTCCAGCCTCATTTATGATTGGTGCAGGGCAAAGAAGGAGTGTATCTTCAACAGTGACAGGTCTTTCATCTAAAAATGAATTGCATGAAAAAGAATAAGATCCATTTTCACTGATAATCAACATTTATACCTACTCTCAGGGTAAATACTTTATTATTGCTATAACAGAAATGGTAGTATATATAATAAAGTCATGTTGCACACATTATTCTTGTGTTTTCAATAAAGCTTAAAAGAAGAATTCAGTATTAATAATACTGTTTGTAAAATAATGTTACTTACTCAGTGTAGCTGTATCATTCACTCTAAAGCTGCACAGGACCTGATTGTTGTTTCTGGCATGCTAAAATCCATTTCCTCTCACAACCACTTGGAAAGAGAAACACAAACCAAAATGTAATAATTTTAAAAATAGCTGCACAGTAAAATTCCTGTTTTTTTCTCTCAGAAAAAGAAATGTAACCAAAAATTTGATTAAATTGCATTTTTATGTACTTTTTATATTTAAATATTTTTAAAGTATGAGAAAAATGGCCACATAAGGCTGTGCTGGCTTTTTAGATCTTTGTTTCATGTAGAAAACATGAAAATGGCCATAATCTGAAATTATAAAGTGTGCTCTGCCAGAGGGCAGGTTTTCTTTTCTTTTTTTTACACTCTTAACTTTTCAGGAACACTCAATTCAACTGAGAAATTCATATGCTCCAGTGGTGTTAATAATAAAAGTGAAGAGGTTCACAAATCTCTAGTAGTCATGTAGCTGGAGGTGCAGCATTGGTGGCCAACAACACTGGCGACCTTTGAGACCCCCCAGGCAATCATGTAGACCCTATGACGGCTGCTAAGCAGCATATGTTTGAGAGAAAAACACGCTCACTTAGAAGCTGTCTCAGTGGGCGTCAAAGGATGCAGAGTGGATGTGACCATACTCATGGCACTGCACACACCAGTGTGCATATGAGGGAGATTTGAGTGGATTTGTACTTATTCTGCCATTCATCTCTAAATATTGCTTCACCTTTAGAAAATGTTCTGGTTGTAAGCCTTTAACATTTAAGTGTGTAAAGTTCACATGATGAGAAACATTCTTTATAGTGTGCCATCAGGGAGAGACAGTTGTATGGAAAGGTCAGGAGAATATCACTGCTCTGAGAAATAACACCATACGGTAAGTCTCAGTTCTCTTCTTCTGTATCACAACCAGCATTTGAAGCTTCAAATCATGAATGTAATTTGCCATTCACAACTAATTTACTTTCGTGAAATAATGAAAATCAACAAATATGCTAAAAATATGGGACGACGCTTGGATGGATTTTGTTCATTAGGAATTGTTAAAAGTGGGCATTAGAAACCAGGAAGGAGCCAACTCTGAATGTGAGATTGCCAAAATAATGCCTGTTTTAATATCCGTTCAGATTATCCGATTTCCCTCATGGCCTTAGTGACAACAGCATAAAAGTAAAGCTGTTTCAGAGAAAGATTTATCACATTTTTAATACAAATGTGATGTAATGGAAGTAGCAACAGATGTTTTATCCTGGGACATATATACAAGTTTATCCTGGGACATATATACAAGTGATTATCTAGGAAAAAAAAAAAGAGAGAGACTAATGGACTGAAGAAGCCTGGCACACATCACTATAGATAAGTCTGTCGTGTCACTGGAAGATCCATTTAAGATATTTTTAGGTTCAAAATAAATAAATAAATAAATAACGTATGCATGGATGAACTGTTCACAATAAGATCAAGATTTATAAAATAGATCTGAATTTTCATTTCATGCGAACTTTAAGGATAACAAAGACAAATGTATTCTTTGGAGTAACATCATGCAACAAAAAATCCATCACAATAAGGCCATGAGTGTGCATTAACAATGTAAACAGGTTAGTTTACTTTAAAGATCCTTCTTTCAGTATATGTACATAAGACCTGGTGAATTGAAATGGCTGATCATGGGGAAATTAAAAAAAAAAAGTTCAGCTTGTCTCTCGTCTCATCATGGATCTTCCAAAACAAATTCCACTCTCATCCGATCCAATTAACCTGTCAATTCCTCTCTAATTATACTAATCCTGTCTGCCATGCAGAAGCCCCTCTCCACCCCACCTCTGCGTCTAAATTTGCCCAGCTCTCTTGCTCATGCCTGCCTAATGTGACGTCCATACAGCTGAAATGGCTAATTCCATTTAATTTTGGAAGCCAGGCATCAACATTCATGTCCTTTTCTTCTCTCGTTACTGTCAGACATGGTGTGCCGGGTTCTGACAGGACAACGCAGGGGTAAAAAGGTCAACACTGGCTTGGCAGCGGGCAGCGCTGGCAGCGAGATGGTGGGCAGGGGCTGGTACGCTGACTTCTTGCGCCCGTTGTGCTGCACGGGAGAGCTGACACTTCCCATCCACACCTGAGAGCTTGATGGCTTGGGCTGTTTAGAGCAGAGGTGCCACGTCCGAGCACGGACACTTCAATCACTGTCATAACTGGGGGATGGGGTCCAGATGAATCACAAAGGTTAATCAAAGCAACGATTGCTGTCATGTTTGATGGCTGGGTCTCCTCACAGAACAGCGAGTGATGGCCTGTTAGCAGGCTGCACGGGCTGGTCACTTCTCATCAGTTTGATCGCTGAGACTGCGTTCACAACACACTAAACCAAACCACACCAAACCAAACCACTACCCACAATCAGATTAGCCTAAAAGTAACCCAAAATTGTACCAGACTGTCACATGCTTCAAATGAATCTTCAGCTAAACTGTAATATTTAGAGGAGTATAATGCACTTATGGATGTATGAGTAATTCCTACAGTGCATTACTTCACAGATTGATTTAATTACAACAATATGTTTTAACATTTTAATGGACACTAAACCAAACAAAATCAGTCAACTAAAACAACAAAACACTAACCACAATCAAATTAGACCAAAAATAAGTCCCAAGCTTCAAATGCAACTTTGGCTAAACTGCCATATTAAGAGGACTATACTACATGGCTGATGGTAGTTTCCACTGTGCATTACTTGAAGGATTGATTTAATTACACAACAATATGTTTAATTAATTATGACATTCATTGTCATGCTATGTTTCCTTTAAGGATCATATTCATTAATCGTGTTAATCTAAGTGGCTTGAGGTCATTAACTGTGTTGTTTTGGATTAGTTGTTTTAAAATAAAGAAATAATACAAGATGATTGTTAAAGGGATCGTTTATTGTAAAATGTAAATGATTTAGCCTTATGTTGTTCTGAAAGTATTTATTTCTTTTTGCAGAACACAAAAGAATACATTAAAAAATATTAATTTTTTTAGTAGCTTTTTTGTCCTTACAGTGCAAATCAGTGCAGCCTATTGTTGTTTTGGACACCACTGTTTTTTATCGTATGGACAAATACAGTTAAATGAATATCTTCTTTTATGTTCCACATAAAAAGACCTATACGGTGTGGAACAACATGAAGATACTTATTTAATACAAATAATGACAATGATATTAATAAATGTTATTTAAATAAACTCGTAAACTAAAATATATCTTAGTGCTACGCCACAAAAGTATAAGTGTGTGGTCAAACTGCAGGGATATTGTTGTTTTAACCACCATCTTTGCCACTGGTCACTGCGTGCCCCCTCTCTCTCTCCCTCTCTGTGCTTCGGGGTTTGATGTCCCATAAGTTGACAGAGAACTTATTGTTAGAAATGCTCAAGTGAAATTAGAGAGCTGTTTTTTTGCCTGGCTGGTTTTTCCTGGCCTAGTTTGACACATCGGATCTGTTGTCTAGCCGAGGTGCTGCAGAATATCTGCGCTGCAGTTCCGCTCTGCCTTTACCAGTGAACTGCCCATTTGTTTAATTGGCTGCTGCTCGGCAGACAGGCCTGACACATTGAGCACTGGTGTGTAGGCCAGAGAGGATGGATGTGGCTTGACATGACCTTATTAGCATGCACTTACTGCGCAAGAATGCACTTACAGCGCCGTCTCCTTGGTGATGCAAACAGGCGGATTAGCTCTGCCCAGACATTATCAATTTTCATTTTCTGGTGAGTGCAAGAGAGCGCAACTGGCAAGCTTCTAGGCCACTCAGTGCTTTCACACAATTAGCACAGACAAGCTTTTTATGTGTTATGGTTTGCGCACTGTCCTCTAATATTCTTTTAAAAACAGACAGATTTAATGAATCAAGGTGTTAATTACATTTATTTTCAAATGATTACAAAAACATTATCATTGTGAGTCTTGTAGTAACTTTTACAGAAACAACGTTTACAGAGACACCTCTAATACAGACAATATAGTTACATACTGAGGAGCCACAAAACAAATTATTGTGCAGTAGTGCTGAGTTACCTGGGTCTGGTTGAAGTCTTTTACACCCACACAGTATACGATAACTCCCAAAGGTACAGTAGATGGGCACCAAACAGTCAGCTCTATTATTGAGCAAATGCCAGTGTCAATTACACATCTGCCAGAGAACGTGCCACATCCGTTGTGACATCACTGGCTTGTGTACTTGCATCTTGCTGTGCTGTGACAAACTGAGAGTCATTTAACTCCCCGTCCGTGAGTGCTATGATCACACTGGCTGTCCCTGTGAAATAAATATCATCTCATTGTGGCTTGATTTTCCCAGAACAAAAGCAGAAGTGTGAATGAATTGCATGGTAATTCAAAGTGGCATTTACCATAATTTCCAGGATATATCTGCTCATTTGGCTGCAGTTTAAAAGCAGATGTTTACAGCAGGAATTTTAGCCATAGCAGAAACAAAAGATTAGAAGATCGGTGTTTGAGTGATTAGTACTCAATATTCACAGTCGTTTTAAAGGAGTAACTGCATTCTGCAACCAAATTAAAACAGCATTAATGCAAGTATTCGAACCGTAGTAAATCAGAAGACTAGAAGATGATTCAGTGATGGATTTAAATTTACTCCTTTGATTCAATAAGAAAAAGATACCTGTTTCAGTCCAAGATTCATATATGTATCACCTCCTGGTATTTCTCTCTTCAAAATATTTAAGCCTTTCGTAATTTAATTTCTGAATGACAGATGGAGGAAAGTTATTAAAATGCAAACAAACAATATGTGTATTTCTTTGCTACATTAACTGCTTTGGATGCTGATGTGTGTGATACCTGTTCTCTGTGAGTTTCATAACTGTTGTTGCGTAAGTTGAGAACACAATGAAGGACACCCGCAACATTGGGCTCTAAAAAAAAAAAAAAAAAAATTGAAATCACATTATTTCTTAAAGGTAACACAATATGCATGTACAATAGTACATCAAAACTAAAGCAACTTTACCTTATACATTTCTCTGCAAGATGCTCCACAAAGGAGTCAATTTCAGCCCAGTGGTTTTTGATGCTTCCTGACATATAATAAAAACAAACAATTACATAACAATTACCATATTTTCTTACACTATCTGAGAGTAGCAGGTCATTGAGTACTCTATAAAATGCACACATGCCACTAATTAATTACAGCCCCCAAAGCATTCCCAACACAAACTAATTGCCTTTGTGCCAGATGAATCTGCCTCCTGCTAGCAGAGAGCAACACCCCTTCCTCCTGGACAGGGGCGTCGCTAGGCCCTTTTTAGGGGGGCTTCAGCCCCCCTAAACTTATGCCCAGCCCCCCTAAAAAATTATTTGATTAATTAATTAGTGATCGCTTCAGTCCCCTTTAAAAACTCATTTGAGACGGTGGCAAGCTGCATCAAGTTCCGGCTCCTCCCCTTATCTGAGTCTGCATGGATTCAGCGCGTTTTTCAATCCACAGGGGCGCCGAGCAGAGCGAACATCAGAGAGTACAAGGTGTGTGTGTGTGTGTGTGTGTGTGTGCGCGTGCGTGTGCGCGTGTGTGTGTGCGTGTGGTGTGTGTGTTCTCGCATCCAATACCAGTACGTGTTCGCTGCTTTCACTTTCAGCCTTTATCACAGTGTGACAGATGTTTTTTCTTCCAACAAAAATGAAGCGATTAACACCCATGAAAACATACTTTAGAAAACGATCATGATTTATTTTAATTTACTTTTTGAAATTGAAAACATATTATTGTGTATTTCGGCATTACATTATGCAGCCATGCAAAATAAATTATTAAAGACACACATCATTGTCTGAAAGCACTAAATGGCACAGAGAGAGAAACATCATGTGGAGTTATTTTGTTTTCTATTATTAAACATAATTTTGTATTAAGTAATAATTAATCATTAGTGTATCATGATACATATATTAGAGTAAGAGTAAAGGGATCTGTGATTTTTTTTTTTTTAAGTAATTGAGTTATAGAAGTGGCAAATTGATAATGATGTTATTTTTTATAAATATAAATAAATATAGAACAGATTAAACATATTGCCAATAGACAATTACATTAATACATGTTTTGTCTATATTCTTAATGAATATTAGCTGGTTAGTTAAATGATTTGAAATGAAATAAATGTTCAGGGGCTGACTTGATGTATAACCAACCGTATTGTTGATTATAAAGGCTAAAAAGCTAAAAATTAATAATAATAATAATAATAAAGTATAATAATTTATATTTCATTGTAGATGGATATACAAATTTTTTTTTGTTGTGCGGGAGTAGGTCTGCAAATGAGCAACAGTCAGGTGAGAATAGAACAGACAGCCTCACACACACAATACCACTGTGTTCCCAAGATTCATTGCAGTCATTGAACCCTTATGTTGTTTTAATTTTCTGCCAATTTCCACGTACATTTCATAAGAAAAAGCTGTGGTATCATCAAAGGATAAACATGAATGTCCTAATACTGAATCAGGAAGTCTTTATTGTAAAAAAAATTAAAATAAAAAAAAATATCTACATTCCCAATTCAAAATTTTCCAGTGACTGGTCACATCTAAAAAACTGTATTAGTTTTTTTTACAGTGTTATATATGGCTCAGTCAGTACTCCAACTCCCATATATGAAATACAGGGAATACAATGGAATAGTGGATTGCAATAAGGTTAGTAGTATACAACCCTACCCTAATAGTAAAATAATATTTTTTAATCATACCCTTATTGGGGGCTGAGCCCCCCTAAAATCAAAATCTTAGAATCGCCCCTGCTCCTGGAGACAGCCATTTGAATGGGAACAGATGGTAATGGGTGAGTGTAACAGGTTGGGGACCAAAATAGAACTGGCATCTACATAAGCATCCAAAAAGGCTCACAGCTCCATCTCTGACAGGGAGTCAGGAAACAAAAACCTGGACAAGTGGATCTAGGAACAATAGCTGCAATCAACACTAATCTTTTGTCAGTTCTAAACAAACCTGTAATGTTATATATTGATATACCGTGGCTCCGAAATGGACATTTGGCCCACAATTGCAAAAAAAAAAAATAATAAAAAAAAAAAATACATCACATAAACACACTACTGGTGTGTACTAAATTGGAACTGACTCCATGTACTGCATCCAAATCACTTTAAGACAAACTGGTTAAAAAAGTAAAACGGCAAAAATAAAGTAGTTAATGCAAAGTCGAGCATAATTTGTTTGCAGATGACACATACATTTGATATTTTGTTATACAATGAAATTACATCTAGACATTTTAAGTGTGGCTAAAGTGTCTAAATACTTTTTGGGGCCACTGAAATAAGTCATTAACTTGAATACAATGTGCAGCAGTCTAGAATAACAAGACTGT
The DNA here is from genome assembly GCF_023724105.1 of Carassius gibelio. Taxonomy (NCBI): domain Eukaryota; kingdom Metazoa; phylum Chordata; class Actinopteri; order Cypriniformes; family Cyprinidae; genus Carassius; species Carassius gibelio. The sequence continues at coordinate 10,548,663 of NC_068383.1, forward strand.
GCTGGTTTCCTTTAATGCAGCTTGACCCTGGCTTTATCTCTTGTAGGCTACTCTGAACTAAAATCTATCTTCAGCAAACCACTGACTCATAATACTTTTATATTAAGAAACATTAGCTCCGTTTACTTTAAAAGAAGCCATAAATTAAAAAGAATCGTATATAGTGACATAAAACCAGTTCTCGTTCCACTGATAATCGAAGGTATTTTCTATCTGAAAAGCAATGGAGCTGCTTTTCTTGCCAAAACTCTCTGAACCGATGGCCTGATATTTACAATGAGTGTAGGTTCACTGAGTGGCATTTAAGGCCTTGAAAAATCAGCCAGAACCATTTAGCTCATTAAAAGTGTGGAAGTGTGGCAAAAGCCTGATGATGCATGCAATCCCTTAGGTCTCTAAAAGCATTCAGAAGTGTAGCATGCATTTGCACTCCAAACACAGTAACAAAAAGCTTGTAGCTGGAAGAAATGTCTATATATTTTTTCATTTATGTTAATTTTGTTCTGATATAGCCTACTTATTTAACAAGTTTCACTAAATGAGCAAAAGTATTCTCTAAACTTTAAAGACATTGCTAGCTTTTACTTCATATTTAAGTAAAATCGGATGGCCACAAAAACTACTTATTTATAACGTTCTCTAGCAGGATCCAGCATGTTAATGCTTTTTTGGGTATTCACAACTTCAAGGGGCTAAAGAATTATGAGCACAGCAGTATGCCACCAGCCACTTACTGTTCACTTACACTCACTAAGACCTCATTACACATTTAAATCTGAATAACTATTTGCATTCAGCAAAAAAAAAAAAAAAAAAAAAAAAAAAAACGTAAACAACTGTAGTTGTAAGTTGCAAGAAAAAATGCAATGTATGCAGTTTTATTTATCTTGAGACATCTTATTTTTTAGAAACGGGATTTTGTATCGCGAGTAACAGTATAAGTAGTGCATGCTCTTGTATGATTGAGAGGGCTGAGATTGTGATGCGCAAATGTGCATGTGAACTTCACCAGGTGAAAGAAAATATGCTTGTTAAATCATCGCCCGAGGCAGAGTCTTGTCCTTGTATCCGCCACTTTCTAAAGCCATTTAACATTAGACAAAAACCTTCAGGAATCCACATCAGGAAAACCATAAACACATTGCATGTTAATAGAGACAGTGAATAGTTCGTTGTTTATATGGCTCTGGATTTTTGCTAGATTTTATGCAGTGTTCGAACTATACCGTGTCCTTTGGGGGAGCCCACCTCTTTTTTTGGGGGGGGGGGGGGGGGTGGAGGTCGTGCACATGCGCATGCCTCAAATAAGGACTTACAACAGCTACAAGTGTATGCACTATTATACATTATCGACACGAGTGCCTCAAAAAAGGACATATAATGACTTACAAAGATACATAACAGCTACAATATGCCCTATTATACTTTATCGACACAAATTGATAGGTCAGGAAGACAGCCTTGAATGATGTTGCGGTCTCCTCCGTTAATTTAGAATTCACCTCAATTACTTTATTTGCCAGAATCGCCTTTTGCTTAGTCAGTGCCACTTCAATGGCCATCTTGTGTGCAATGCTGTCCCTGTATTTATATATATTTTTTTCGCGAATGGTTCTGAGCATTAATCATTAATCCACTCCTCAGACAAGTGCGTGCCAGGTACCTTTTCAGACAGAAGAAGGTTTTTTGCGTCCTTACAAGTTGCAACGAGTGGAAAAAAATGTGGCCCCTTTAAGAGCTACGCGCTCCCTGTAAAACGGTATGCACTCTGTATGATAATGTATACAAGCGCGACTCGAATCCCCCATGTATGCAGGTAATCTCTGTTTGGAAATCATTTTGTTTTAATCTTGTTTGTTTTGTTTTGGTTACGCTGTGGACGGTGGAACATCGGACAGACAATTGCCCGAGTTCGATTGGAGAAATAAAACGAGTCGTTGTTAAATGTCAATCGCCTCCGTGAGTTTTGTCTGGCCTAATTACTTTGTGAGCTATCCATATTTTTCCCCCTCCTGACACAACGCGTTACAAAGTGATGCACCCCAAGCTTACATCCTTAACACATAGCCATGTATATTGGCTCTTCCAGTCTCTCCACTGCTGGCTGTTCCAGTTTAACGCGAGAGCGGACTCGAAGCAAGAGGGGTTAGGATCCCAGAGATTATTTTTCTTCAGCTTCATGCGTTTTCACAGTGGGCTTGGCTTGAGGTTTACCAGTGCTTGCAGCAGGTGAATCAGTCGTGCGTTATCACTACACAATTTCTTAATAATACCAAAATTAATTGAACTACCTTGTTTTCTTTTTGCCCTAGCTATGATGCTATGACTGCATAATGGAAGGACTTTGCGCACGATAAATGGCCTCCAACGTTTATTTTTTTCTACGAACCTATGACACTATGACATACTAACATGTGGAATTTGCAGCGCAGCACCCCCACACCTTGATGCTGTGACGTCTTTAATCTTTATTGAAGTTAATTAGGTTTTAATCGCCGTCATGCATGAATGAATAATATTTTTGCCATCATAATCACATTACAAAACTGAAATTGCACTTAAAAATATTCACATTGTCAGTATTTTTTGAGACCCCCCAAAATTTCTGATTTCTCGTTTTCAGGGGAGCCCATGTCTTATTAAGGGGAGCCGAGCTCCCCCTAGCTCCCCCGTAGTTCGCACTATGATTTTATGTCCTCCTGCCATATGCACCTTTGGCTGCATGGTCTCCTTTGGGAATAGATATTTCATAGATATTCGCCACAATATTTTGCCAGGGGTCTTCTGGTAGAATATACCTAAAATGACTATCAGTTTAAAAATGTTAATGAATAGTTTTCATATTAAAGCATTTGGAACAATTAAATTCTGTTACCCAGCTGTCTAAACGAATGACTGTGGTTATAATAGCTGTGCTGCGCGACGCCTCTGACCCGCATGTATCTGGGTTTAAGATACGTTTTAAATGTGCATACAGAATGAGGCGCTGTCTTTTGTGGTACTCCTCCCAATCTAACGGTCTCTGACTTCTGCCGTTGATTACCCTCTATTTTAATTAACACTTTAGCAAAGTCAGTGAAGCACCAATCAAACTGGGAGGGGCTGGGGGTTTGGGGAGAAATGAGGCGCGAAAGCTCCGCGTCCTCGGCGTGGATAAGTGCCTGTCAGAATCAGGAGACAGACGGTCGTGAACGCGCGCTCTCCGTGGATAACTGCAAAACGCGGCTCCTTGTATTGTGCACCTGCTCCTGAACATCCTCAGCTCAAACCTGCTGTAAGTAAGTCGCAATCTTACTGCATTTAATGGTGTGAGATATTACATTTTATACGAAAATGCATGCTGATTATGGAGATTTAAAAGCTATTTACAGAACACCAACATAACTGGAAAAAATGTTAAATTCTGAATTATCCATCGATTTCGCGAAATACATCCAGCTTAATCCAGCTGACTGAATCACTGAATACATGCAATATTTTTCCAGTGTCCCAGTGTTTGAGAAGAATACTGATCAAAAGCATAAGGATATTTAAATCCAAAATGCTCCATTAATACAATTTAAGTATGAAAAACATGTATTGACTTTTTTTTTTTTTTTTTTTTTTTTTTTTTTGCTTTTCATCACTTAAATCCAGATTTTCAGGAATAAAACATGGAACAGAGTATTTTTCCTCGCTCCTTGTGGACTAATGACAGCAAATTTCTCCATCACCATGTGGCGGATTTCTTCACCAGTGTACAAGTTACTCAGGATATACCTGCTGGTACATCATTTGGACCTTGTGTTCTTCATAATACCTTTTATGACACTATAGCCTTCATTGCATTGAAGTCTTCTGACAAACGGAATAAATCACATGTATTTCGGGTGAGTAATTTAGTATTTACTGCACATTCAAACATGCGCATACTCACATTTACATTTTTACACCTAGATTTTAATTTTAGACTGCAGAATTTGTCTAGATTTACAGAAATTGTCATCCTTTAAATGAAACGTGTGTTATCCAGACATATACTTTGTTACACAATATATACTGCAAAACAAGCACTTGTTACTTATTTTATTGTAAAATGTAATTTCTTCTAATGTCAAATATGTCCCGAAATCAACAGATAGATCCTGAGGCTATGAAAGGTTCTCCATTAGTAGTTCCTTGGCTGCGGTTAGTACAGGCTGCAATGAGCGCAGAAGACCAGAATACTGAGGCCTACTTGAAAGGAGGACAGCTGCACTTTCAGACTATTCGAGATGTGAAGCAAGGGGAGGAACTGCTTGTTTGGTACGATGAGGAGCTGTCACATCTTTTGGGGTTCGAAGACATAAAGACAAAAGCACTGACAGATGGTGAGTATGGGTTGCTAATCTTGTATTTTAAGAATAAAATCATTATTTAATGCTCAAATAATTTGATATATTGTGACATATTGGTTAGAAATGTCATGGAATATATTGGTCAGTGACTAAAATATCTGTAAAATTAAAATGGGTCTAAATTGCAGCTCTTCAAAACTTTTGCACAAGTGCTTTGGTATTAGCCTTCAAGCAGTTTTGCTGTAAAATATTTATTTGTAAATTATTATTATTAAAAAAAAAAGAAAAAGAAAAAGAAAAAAAAGCTCTTTATACCAGAGCAAAGCTGCATGCAGGAAGCCATTTTACTGACACGTAACACTGAACACAGAGGGTCTTTTAGATCCTTATGAATATTTGGCAACAACACAAAATGAACGTTTTGTTCAGATATTAATGATTAAAATGCATTACATTTGTATTTAATGTGCAAATGTAATATTTAAATGGATTGTTTGTAGGCTAATAAATGAGTTTGTTGCTTAAAAGAATTGTTGCTTTATTGTTAAGTATTATTATTATCATTATCGTGGTCTGACAGTGCTTGTATCTTCATACGCAGGCTACACATGTTTGAGATGCGGCCAGGCCTTCAAGAACGAAAACCCTTTCCTTGCCCACTGTCGTTTTTTATGTGCACAGGAAAAAGTAGATATCATCAGACCAACCAATGAACAGAAACAAGACGTCAAGCGACAGCGCAAAATCATAGATTTTCACAACATTGCAAGAGATCTAGAACACAAAAAGGACGGTTCTCCTGAAGACATGGGCATACCTAGGAAAAGAAAACAGGAGGGTTCCTTAAGTCCCCAGAGCAAAAAAACTGCGTTATTGGAGAAAACCAACATCACTAATTACAGCAACACCGCCAACATCAACAAAGATGGTCCAGTTTTTCAGGATTTGTCAGAATCAGACAATTTATCAACAATTGAGTCAAAGAGAAGTAAAAGCAGTGCGTTTACCGAGGTTAGAAAACCCTCAGGACAGCCAAACCCCAAGCAGACATCACGGGATGGAATGGCTTCTGAAGTAGGCCTGCAATCCGACTGCAGCGCGTTCTCATTTGTTGTACCCAAGAACGCGCACTCAGAGCAGAAGAGCACATTCTGTGACTCCAACAAATGCACCATCACTGAAGTTCAGAATACTTCACCACCAGATTCAGATAATATCTCAGACTCTTTCAAATCAAAGCCTGCACTAGGATACAGAAATGTATTGGCCTCGCACCTGTTTCACACTGACTTGCCAAGCGCTCATGCAGGTGGAGTGATGTCCGCTCCTCTGGGTACAGGGGGATTTTATTACCCGCCCGAGCATTGGACCAGAGCTATAGGTGGCCAGCTACAGTCTACTTCTTCTTTGACACTTTTGCCCTCTACTTTCACACCACTGAGTGTTTCAGTGCAGAACTGGTGCGCCAAATGCAACCTCTCATTCCGAATGACCTCTGACTTGGTGTTTCACATGCGGTCACATCATAAGAAAGAGTTCGCCACAGAGGCTCAGGTGAGGCGGAGGAGAGAAGAGAAACTCACCTGTCCCATCTGTCACGAGTACTTCCGAGAGCGTCACCACCTTTCACGTCACATGACATCACATAATTAAGAAGAAAAACTCTATCGCATTTTAACCAGGTACATTACAGAAGTAATTATTTAAAATGCATTGCCCATAAATAATGCATTGATACTGTGATTTAGCTTTATAACACCTTTGCAGCTATCTAGCTGACAAAAATATGTACTAAGACCGTTTTGCTAACGTTAACATTGAGTTATGAAAATGTTATTTCTTAGTGTTCTCTGACTATTCGAAACGTCCAGTTTTACATGTCTGACGTTGGTTATACGAACAATAAGGGAACATTCTATTTTATCATATTTCAAACGTGAAAATTCTCTGAAACAAGTTCTAAAACAAGTAGTTAGATGACATGTCCAGCTAAAACATTTCAGAAACATTCAAGCTAAAACGGACATTCATGATTTGAGAACATTACTAAATGCCAGATAACGTTGTATGAACTTTATATTTACATTACTGGTTCGGAGGAAAAAACGAGAGTAGGAGAGAAGCTTGCCAGAATGTTTTGAGAACATTTTCTGTTAGCTGGGTAGATTGTCTTTTTCTTCAAAGGTCATAGTCATTTCAGCAAGGTGGGCTTTGGGAGTGCAATTCAGGCGAGGACTACATCGCCACCAGGTGGCTATAGACATGAATAACTTTCTCTTTAGAAATAGCTATACCTAGGACATTTAGTTGTGACTAATACTGTTGAATTGCCTGGTCATTTTCAACTTAACAGTGCCTTTCAAATGTCAGGATGAATACATAAACGGTAGAATAAAAGGCTCCAGCATTTTTAGGTTTGCTAACAGCTGACTAAAACTATTATTAACTGTGCGTTGTAAAGAGATTTTATATTTGAAATATACATCACTTCATAATGACAATTTTTTTTACAATGTTCTTTTCAGATCTACTTCTTTTTAAAAATTTTAACAGCACAACGACAAGGGGGATGTATTTATTTAAATATAGCTTGTTCTGTTGTTTTATTTATCGTTTCTTTTTAGATAAGTACAGTCACTGTATTTCATTAAATATTTTGAACATATTCCCCAGGTGTTTGCCTCTGATTTTAGCCATCCAAAAATATTAATCATATCAATAACTACTTTCCGTTAGAGAACAGTTACACTAAGATGAATACAGAAGTTCAAAGTTGTTTTGTCTAGTCAATGTAGTTGTTAAATCATTTTTAGAAGTATGTTTAGGAAATAAAGTGTCAGTTTGTATTTAAAATAATAATTTACAGAGAGAACTTTCTTTAAAAATAATGAGGTTGGCAATTCTTGCATCAGAATATGAAAATAATTTTTTGAAACAATGGTGTGACACATACACTCACCTGCACTAACACTGAGTGACCGGTAGAGTGCACTCTCAAGCAATTCTGAAATCCCTGAAGCCTCATGACTCTCACAAAGCAGCTGTTGTGACGTGAGAATGGTGTTGCGTTCACATTGACCTTTGCCACATGCACAGTTCCTAAAAAGTTAGTTTGCTTTTTTGTTAAAGCAAGCCTCCCTTTAATTATGCTTAAATAATAGGTAATAAACTCAACACTCAGAGAAAGTTCACCAGTTGTAACATAACCACGAAGTTCAAAAGGACGCCCATCTGTATTTAGCTATAAACATTCTGCTCATTCAAGAACATAAATACTGAACTTCTGAAGACATTCGAGACTGAATGAAAAGATGTGTATATACTGGCCTAATATTGGTGCAATTAGATGCGGTAATCACTTGAGGAGAGAGACATTTCATACACAGAAAATCTGTGTTAGCTCTAAACAGCATCTTTCACAGCTGCCATTAATTGATTAGGCCTCAATTTGGAAAATTAAATATTGACTTTGGTTTTCAGTAACTTTTGAGTTTTTACTTTTTGACCAAGCCTCTGGTGTCCTGTACAACTGATTTTAATATTAAACCCCAGGAAACTAAACATTGCCTAAAGGGGACTCTGGTGAGAGTCAAAACTGAGAGTTTCCTTCATTGTTTCTGGGCAGATTTAGTGGATGTTGGCATTACATTCTCACATTCTTCTGTTATTTTATGGTCTCTGTGGGAGAGCAAGTGATCTACAATTTAACCAACCTCATTCATGCTGACACTGTCAAAACTAGCCTGAGAGAGAGAAAAACAGCTTTTTGATTACTTTTGAGACTATTTATCATCTCATCAGTTTGGTTGCCGCCAAATTCTTAGTAAATCAAGTCAGTTGTTGATAACTCTACTTAAAAACAGTTTTACATATTCGTGGTTTGCTATTCTTCCAACCTGTCAGGTGGTTTTAGAGAGGATTGTCTAATGGTGAGGGTTGAATGCTAGCTGGATGACTTAAAACCAGCATTAGGCAGGTTTAAACAATTGTTATTTTAAGCTAAATAAAAATTTAAAATAATTGTATCAATTATTTTAATACAAAACAAGTTTGATATTTTTGAATTCACATTGTAGCGATAAAGTGCAGTGTAGTGGTAAAAGCAGGAAACACATTCACATTAGAGCTGTAATCGGGCTTTATAAATTAGGCCCGACAGGACCCGAGCCCGACAGGTTTCGCCCCGAGCCCGACAAGTACATTTTGATTGACAGCTTTTTTAAAGCCCGAACCCGTTTACAGCCCGACATTATTCCAATGTGCGCACGCACACAGCTCTTTTGCCTTTTGCCAACAATGAGCAATTTATTCATGTTTTAACATAATTTACTCATAACTAACGTAGACTAGACCACTTGGAAGTTGGAATAAAGAAATAAAATATGTCCTGTGTCACATCGTAACATCTCAGCATTTAGACATAGGCTCATTTAACCTATAAATAGACCAACGCACCAATAAAAACGAGTCATTTAAAAAAAAAATTAAGATAAATTTTAAATTAAGATGTGTATTTGGCAATAACGAAATTAAGATAAAGGCTCCGCCGGATTTGCTTTATTTAATAAAAGAATAATGCCAACATTAGCGTAAATAGGCTACTCTGTCAACATTATGCATTTAAGACTCAATGAATATTTAGTTATCATTTGAAAAACCTTTACTCACAGAGATTAGGCTAGGTCTACATGTTTGTGGAGGAAAATGATTTAATCCACTGTAGATGTCTTCAGCGCTCTCCTGCGCGCACTGATGATGCGTCATTATTCACTCATTATTCTCATTATAAGCATGGTCAAAACTTTTCCACACCTCAGAGTTTGCTTTAGTTGCTGGTGCAACCAAAACGTAATCACCAGAGGCAAGCCTCCGTTACACCTGCTCAGCATTCATTTTCGCATCTTTCTCGCGCTAATCGAAACACATCACATGACCGCTCGGATACCTCGCAAACTGGAGCGCAAGCCCGAGCCCGGCCAGAGCCCGCGTAAGATGATAGAAATTAAGCCCGAACCCGACCGAACCCGTCGGGTTCGGGCAAAGATTTTCAGCTCTAATTCACATCTCTTCAGCCTATACACACCCAAACATGTTGACATCTTCAAGGGTGTTTTTTTAGGCACCGCACAGAGAAACCATTCAACACTCAACGTGACACAAAGGAAAGATACAGCAGACAGCAACTGGGTTCTCTTCTGTGAGAACATGCTTTCTGTTTTCGTTCATGGTCTAATGGGACTAAAAGGGTTTACATCAAATTAGTTTGAGCTGGGTGACATCATCTGTTGAAGTAAGAGTTGGAACTTCCTGCACTTTGAGACCTGATGCTCTTGAAGTGGGTTGGAGGTGGGAGCTGGGGGTTAGAGATGTCTTTGATGTCCAGGTAAAGAAGTAATGCACTAGGCTGGTTTCTGATGTCAAATCTGACTAGACATTCTCACTCCTTTATTCATTTTCTTCATTAAGTGAACAATGCAGAAATATGCAGCAGAAAATAAACACTGGTGGTTTAACATTTTATTCTACTTATAAGGCTAGTTTTCATAATTTAAAAAACACATTTACAAAAATACATTTTATAAAATATAATATACTGAATACAAGTGAACAATTGTTTATACACACCGACACATTTGGCCCAGATATTCCTTGCTTATGGCATCAAATTGAGATCATCAAATGTGTCTGAATACAAGAAAGGGACCTTGTGTAATGCCTCTTAAAGTAAAACAAATGGACTGGAAATATGAGTCCGCACCATCCATCAGTGACCTTAGTGATTAGAAACACTCCACCTTTTGCGATCTTTTAAGTTAGTTCTGTTTCAAAACTATGTTAAGATCAGTTAAAGGGGGGGTGGAATGCTATTTCATGCATTCTGAGTTTTTTACACTGTTAAAGAGTTGGATTCCCATGCTAAACATGGACAAAGTTTAAAAAAATAAGTTGTACGTTTGAAGGAGTATTTTTGTTCCCAAAATACTCCTTCCGGTTTGTCACAAGTTTCGGAAAGTTTTTTTCGAGTATGGGTCTGTGTGACGTTAGATGGAGCGGAATTTCCTTATATGGGTCCTAAGGGCACTTCTGCTGGAAGAGCACATGCTCCTGTATAGCAGAGCCCTGAGAGGCTGAGCACAGCCACAGACATTCATTCACTGATCAGAGCGAGAGCGTCGTGAAAAGTCACAAAATAAGTGTTTTTTTGGTTGCCAGGGCAAGACAACCCTGCACAGATTACCAAAAAAAAAACAGCATTAAGGGACCAGTGGATGGAGTTTATTTTTACAGAGCATCAACGGAGTTGTGCAAGTGTTTGTGTTTGTTCCCTGCATTTCGAAGATGCTTGTTTTACAAACAAGGCCCAGTTTGACGACGGATTTGCGTATCGTTTATTTCTTAAGGATGATGCAATCCCAAAGAAAAAGGGTCACGATCGTGTGTTGGAGCCGCAGGCGGTGAGTAAAACTGCTTCAAATATCTCTGCCTCCTTGTTAGTGCGTCCGCCTCTCATGCCAGACCCGGGTTCGAGCCCCGCTCAGAGCGAGTCGTTGCTGCTGCTGCTCTCGTTCAGTTTCAGCCTCGGGATCTGATTCTGGATCATAAATAAATGGCTGAATCTGACTGTAAGCCATGGTTTGTTTTGGATGATGGTTTTTTTTCCTCACGGTAATGTCACAACTTCCAAAGGCTCTCAACACAAAAGACTACTCGCGCTCGTGATTCTTTAGCTCCGCCCACACGTCACGCCTCCAGCCAGTCGTGTTTTTCCGGGAAAAATCGGTACAGACTATTTTTCTCTTATGAATATAATAAAACTATAGACTTTTTGGAGTTATGAAGGATGCAGTACTACTCTATAGGTACTCAAGATTAACAGGATATTGAGTGAAAACGAGCATTTCACCCCCCCTTTAAGACTGCTTTGCAGTCACACTAATAGTTTGATGTAGATGAAAGGGTTCACATTTTTGTATTTCATCATTTATACTTTTAAATGACCCAAATATCAAGTTACACTCGGATTTCTAATGAACACCAAGACATTATCTTAACTTGTCACTACAAATTAATCTGAATAATAAAATAATTCCTTATTCTAATTTACTTTCCAATGTAATTCAACAGTTCGGACACAAAAATGTTTATGTTATATGCAGCATGCTTTAAAACCTCATTGTTACATCCAGTAATTTACAAGCATGAGTCCATTTATGTCACAGAGATGACAGCAAAGCTGACAATTTTTAAGTATTGTTTATAAGAGTGAGTACTCATGTAGTACAATGAAAAAGTTTATGACAGATCCTTTGTGGATAAACGGAGGAAATTAAAATATAAGCATTTATAAAAGATGATATGCAGTCCTTAAAGTGTGTGCACTTTCTGACAAGTGCAACCTTAAGACAATATGCCTCTTCAAGGTAAATTTGGATGTCAAAACCACAACAAATGCCCATTTGTCTTTCCTTTCTTTGACCAGCGAGTCTATCTGCAAGTGCACGTCTCCACAGACATGTTGGGGTAGATCTTCAACACAATGTTTTTGCTCTCATCCAGAAATAGAACACTGAGAGGTTTCATCTTCTCTGGAACACAGCAGGGTTCTGGGATACCTGGAATTATCCCAACAGCCTTGACTATGCTCTGGATGGTTGCATGGTTGGAGGGGCGGACTACCTAAAAAAGGCAGAAAAGAGTGGATAATGAGGTATGGTAGCATTTAGATATGCATCTTTTGTTTTGCTTTCTTCAGTGAAGCAAAGGATATTACGTCTTACAACACCCTTCTATTATTCAGTACAGAGGAACAGCAAACCTGGCTCATTTCAAAAGAAAATGTGTCCAAAATGTGCTTAAAACCCCTATTAAGCGTACAATTATTTGACTGTAATTGCACATAAAGTTATGTGCTTTAGTTGTGCTGGAACTGAAACATTTTCTGAAGGGATTCTTTGTTTAAAATCCCTGGCTAGAAAAAGCTGTATAAACCATAGTCATTTTTAAATATTTTAACATGTCTAAACATTTCACATTCGCATACGCTGATCCTCGCCATGAGGTTCTCTGACCTTTGGAATGGGGAATTCACACGTTCCTGCGCAGTAGAAGGCATCGAAAGACTTGGGAGACAAGATCCATTCGTTCCACCCGATATCTGCAAAGTCCACCTTCAGGTACCTCCTGGAACAGCTGCGAGGTTCTTTCCACTGTCTCCTCCGAGCCTTCTTCATGGTTTTCTCATTAAACCGTAGAACCTGAGACTTGCCGAATCCGTCAGCACGCTCCTGGCCTTTCCTCCGATGTTCTTTTTTAAAGGGCTTTGGCTTGAGTGCAAAGTAAGCACTTTCCCACATATTATGCTGTTTGAAGCTGTTGTACTCCACCTCCGGGAGCTCATTGTTCTCAGTGGGATCGGAGAAGTCCAAGTCCAGGTCCCGCTTTACACGTATGTCAGGTGAGGAGTCCGGAGATTGAGTTGGCTGCTGGTCTGCAATGAAAGGGTCATATCTCTGTAGGCTCACAGCCACACTGTTGGGCTCTGAAATGGCCAGGTCATTAGCATACACCAGCAAGTATGGAAGGCTGGAGAATGGGAGCTGGTCCTGATACCTTTGATACTGCTCTCCATAGTCAAACTCCACGGTGATCAAAAGATGATTGTTATCTCGGGCCTCTTTTATAATGACAGACACATCCTTGCTCTGCCAGGTCCCACGTCTGTGAGGAACTACAGTGATGTTTCCGAGTAGTGATCCCTGGGCTGAGCTGAACGAGGGAGACCGGAAAATAAGATGGACAGAGGGTAACAGATGGAAGTTTGGGATGCGACAAGAGGGGTTCTTGAATCGCTTGCAGAACCAGGATCTCTGGCGTTGCCGTTTGTCAAAAAAGAAGTGAAACGTAGATGTGAGAATCAGCTCAGACCTCTGAATGGAAGTAATGTTCAGCCAGTATGAGACCCTCTCCTCCACATTCTCTGCAAAGATATTAGAGAGTTAGATATTAATTATGAATATGGGCTCAAACAACAGGCTTTTTGTTCTGTCTATGGGGATGGAGAAAGCACAAGGAAGTGAGGAGACATGTTACTCATACATATGGAAATGTTTATTTAGGTTCCCTTAAGAGTTAGAACCTGCAACAATGTCAGTATTTTAATCGGCACTGATTAAATGCTTTAGCAAACTGCAGAAAAAATGACTGCATTGTTTCATGAGGGTGTAACAAATTTATTTTAAACTTAATTTTAAGTTATTAGAATTTTCTGGTTTAAAAAGTTATGTGAATGATAATGTGAAATAACAGAAAGAGCCACAGCAACTGTAAGCCTGCTCTTGAAAATGCAGTTATCATGCATAGTTCACAGATATGTTTGTATAGAATAGTTATAGAATGTATAGAATATAATATAGAATGTATATAATAAAAAAATTCAGGAATGGCGATAGCCTGCGGTGGTAACCATAGCAACAGATCCGTTTGGTTTTGCACAATAAAACATAGCTTATTATTGACATTATTTATCATATACCATATTGTTATATATTTACACAGTACAGATATATGGCATAAAACCCTAGGAATAACACATTTGTGTTGCACGAGACATAAGTTGCATCAATAGAGCTGAAAATTAGCCTACTGACAGAAATTCTGACAAAATCGTTCAAAAGGACTTAGCGTTTTCATGTAAACCAAAATCAAGTCACTCAGATGACATAATTAGGCTAAAATAAATACTGTAGAATTTTCTATACATATCAAAACTTTCAAACGTAATATAAATGCAGTGTCTTGTCATTGTTATGCATCATGTATTTTTTTCATGTACTTACCAGGTTTTGCTTTAAAACTTCTTACAGTATTTCCCTCTTTGAGTCGGTTAGGTTCAATGTTGTACTTCTCATACAGTTTAAACATGTGCTGTGAGAGCGCATCTGTGGTCACGAGCGCGTCCGACGTGCTGTCGCGCGCACTTCTCCATACAGCTTCAGATGCGCCAGTATCGGAACCAACCCAAAGCAGTAACAGGTGCGTCAAAAAAACATATTTAACCGTCATGTTGCAAAAAAAGAAAAAGTTTCCAAACGATGAAATGCCGTGTACACGCTAGAGCATACTAAAACATACTAAAGGTGTCCAGTCTAACAACTTCGGAGTGACGTTTTCCAGTGATGCGGTTTGTAAATTATTTTAAAGCACAACAGAGAGGAAGCAATGTTTCAGAAGTTCTGTCGGTCTCGTACTTAACCTGTGATACATATTTTATGTCTTCTGACCTCTACTATCCACGGGAGCAGGCTAAAGCAGAGTGAGATGCTGAAGTATCCGCCCACCAGCCAACGGGAGCTGCTGCTACATTACACCGATCTAGCAACAAGAGGACACATCTAGCTATAGGAAACATGCACATTCATATACACATCCGTTTTGTGTCAGTTTCTTGTTTTTGAAAAAACGTTGGTAAAAAAATATAGATAATTGTACTGTTTTTTCTCTCTCTTCTTTTCTAGTTTAGTTTCTAAAGTAATTCAATAGTTCTACTAAAATTTACTAAAATGTAGGGTTTTTATTAGCTATATTCAATATGCCATAAAACATTTTGTATGCATCCAGTAATCTACAATCATAACATTTATGACAGCAAAGCGGACCTGCTGTAAGAAAGCAAGCATAAGAGCTCATACTCTTCTAGAACAATAAAAAGTTTACAACAGATTCCTCATGGAATCGAGGGAAATGAATATATCACAGAAAGCTGAATGTTACATTAATTATTTTAAAGAAAGATGAGAGGCTGTATGTGCATTTTACCTTCATTATTAATTAACTATAAAGTAAATATGAGAGTGCAAATGCATAAATACAAAAAATATAGTGGCTTTTCTTGATTTCATATTAGTGATTTCATTCAGTACATGAAGCCCACTTGGGGAACAGCCGTCACTTCTGTTTTTTTTTTTTTTTGTGTGGAGTGTCTGCAGTGCCATGCCAACAATGCTGGTTCTGTGAAAGCCCGGAGCTCCAGTGGAGAGACCGTAACAAGCCCGGCCGTTTGGGTCATTGCGTGCCATTAAACACCTTTTGTGGCCCCTGGGGACCCTACTGGAGACCCCCTTTTTACTTCACACTTGAATGTGTCTTAAATCTGCATTAAAAATCTGACGTTCCTGCCCACTAGGACACTGTTACTGAGTGAATCAAGGGATAAAATGAGTAGGAGGGGAGATACCTCTGCTCTGCTTTGTTCCCATCCCTCTTTTTATTGTCCAACTGTGGGAAGACGAAGCCATTAAGCTTCAGAATCCTACACCGCTTTAAAAAATGAATAAAAAACGGAACAAGGGTGAAAGAATTCAAATTAACTCTGGTTCCCAGAGACCTTTGATTCTTTAATATGAATGCATCACTTGCTCTCTATAGAACCTGGGAGAGACCAATTCTGTCTCAGATCCTGCTGGGTCTGGATACTGAGAATGATTTTTTAATTAACAAGCTAACTATGGAATGATGCTAATAAGCATAGGGTGTTGTTTAAAGACTTGTCTCTCCATGACAAATTCTCTTAATATGTTTGTCCTGTTCTTTGAAACAGCTAGTAGTCCTGGGGTCTTGTAAAACACACTATTATTTTACTTGCCTCCTTCCTTGCCTCCCATTGACAAGTTTTATTTGGGCCTTGTTGCAAAAAAAAAAAAAAAAAAAAGAAAAAAAAAACGGTTTGTGGAAGGGGTAAAAAGAAAAAAAGTAAAAAATTCTGTGATTGAGAGAAATAAAACTTTGATGCCAAGGGTTTTACCTCAAAATCTAATTATTTTAATTAGTTTTAGTTCAATTTTAGTGTTTTTTTTTATTGAATACATAAAATATGAATTTGTATATTCTTCAGACTGACACACATTCATTTCACTCTTTGTGTAAAAAGGACCATTTGTCATAGCTGCCTACTGAAAAACCACATTTAACCACAATGTTCTGACTGTGATTCATATAATGGCAGCTCAATTCTTCCATGCCTTCTTGCTTTTAGTTGTTTGCTCTCTAATCAGTACACTTGACTTCATCAAATTGAAATTATTGTATTTTTTTACATTTATGTATTTATTTATTTTATCTCACACCACTGATTACCACGATAGATAACATTTTTAATTGCTTGTCATAAACAACTGACTGTGGGGAATTGCTCATATCTCAGTGGATTTGTTATTTGATATGGATGGCAAAAACAAATAGTGTTGCTTAACTCAATTGACTGTACTTAAACAGTTTACTTGGTTTGCTCCATTAATGGCAGACGTGTCTTTGATATCCTGAGGCTGTTTTTTTTTTTTTTAATTAGGGAAGAATAAAGTGTCATTTGCCGTCAGACCAGAAATAGCATTAATTTTATTCTAGTGACAAATGCTAGATCATCATGAAATTAGCATTTGTAATGGCACAGAGATGTCTTTAAGCAGATTTGTGTAGCTGAATCCTTCACTTCCTTATTGTTAAGAATACTTTTTCTTAACATTGATCAGTATTATTTGAAATAAAAGCTCTTAACTTTGAAACTTAAAAAGAAATGACTTACTTCTTTTTATGTATTATTTGTAGTAAAAAAGTATTATATATATATAATACATTAGAAAGTACTTTATAATTTATATATATTTGTACATTATATATTAGAAAGTACTTTGGCACCAGGACAAATATATTTTAAGCATCCATCTGTCAGCCTCAGGATTTCTGAAAGGCAGAATTCAAGTAGTTGCTTGCTGTCTGTATTTTCTCTTACCCGTTTGTATTGGCTATGTGTTTCATTGCTCAAGTGAAATACAATTATCCCTGCAGTGCTTTGAGTGATCAATCATGTCTCAAAATTCTGGTGCTCTTGGACCTGCACAATATCAACTTGCCAGTCTTGCCAAATGGAGCTAATGGCATAGACCATTCTCTTCTGGCTTCAGTTGCTTCCAGTATACTTGCACATAACTGAGTGAAAATGTTTAAAAAGTACTGTTTGTTAGACTCAGACTCAGTCTTTAAGGGCAAAGCACTGTATGTATTACTCTAAAACAATTTTCAGCAAATCAAATCTATGCAAAGCATTAATGGAAAATCTAACAATTTTGTTAACATTTATCAGAATTTCTCACTTATGAAAGTATAGTATAATTCTTGCAGGAAAATTCATATTTGCAATGTGCTGTTTTATTTTCACAAATTCTCAAAATTCTCCATTTCGCCACTAACAAAATAGAGTAGAATAAAATATAATTTCATACCAAGCAAATAATTACTTGGCTTTGAAAATCACTGAGCCTGGTGAGTTTTGTCGGTAGGTTTGTGTATATGTATGCTTTAATAACATGCAATATGTAATTTGTGTTATTAAACATCCCCATCTATTTTTTTTGCCTCACTATTGGCTAAACCATATACAGAGCATCTTTGTTTAGCACAGAAGGCATTATACAAACTGGATCCAAAAAGGAATATGATGATAGAATATACTGATCTGAATCTGTCCATGGTCCTGGTACACATCCCGTACACATGGCAGCTTCCCTCCTGTCTGTCCAGTTCTGGATGGTGGCCCTGCACTAAGGCATGAGCTCACTTGGCTTTAGGAAGAGATGCAGTGCAGTCCATTGTTCTGGTCCAGAAGCAATAAAACTCCCTTATGCTGACTCGTTTGCAAAAGTCCACTGCTGTCGCTTTATGGCTAACATGATTTCACCCCTGACTGCTGTGATCAGTAGGTCTCCTGGGCCAGTTTGTCTTTGATCTTTAACTCTCTGTCAATCAAAATTAGTTATCCTTCAATACTGACTCCTCCTCTCTCCATGCAGAATCCTGTCTAAGAACAAGCACGGCTTTGTCTGTGCTCCATGTCTTCATGAAAACAGCCACATGCCGAGTTTGAGTTGCTTCACACGAGTGCCACATGTCACCTTTGAGTCCACTGTTCCTGTGCTACTGTGACAAGCTGCATTTCTATCATATGATTAAGTTGTGATCTGAAGACGAGCACTTATCTAGCCTGTTTAGGAGGTGTAAAATGGCTTTTGGACACATGAAAATAAAGCCCACTCACATGATTCAGTCCCAGTCCTTTCTTTTAAAAACATAAAACATTCTCTCAACACCCCATCAGCTATTTCTGGTAAAGCAAATACATCTACGAAAGCAAAAATAATATCTGACAACAATGCCACTTTTAAGGCTTTTTAAACTTCACATAGACACTTTATTAAGTATCATGACAACTTTATAAGGCAACTGGTTCTTTTAACTTTAAGGTCACCATGCATATTTAGTGCTAAGATTTCTCCATTTAATGTAAGAGGCTTGTCTCTTCTCTTGACAACTGCCATGCTGAAGCCTATGAATGGGTTTTAAAGATTTGTACTTCTGAAGTTATTCTTAGAGGGGGGTGAAATGCTCGTTTTCACTCAATATCCTGTTAATCTTGAGTACCTATAGAGTAGTACTGCATCCTTCATAACTCCAAAAAGTCTTTAGTTTTATTATATTCATAAGAGAAAGATAGTCTGTACCGATTTTTCCCGGAAAAACACGAGCGCCTAGAGGCGGAGCTAAAGAATCACGAGCGCCAGTAGGCTTTTGCGTCGAGAGCGTTTGGAAGCTGTGACATTACCCAGAGCCGTTGAAAAACATATTTAACGACTCTGACATTGCCTTGAGGAAAAAAACATCATCCAAAATAAACCATGGCTAACAGTCAGATTCAGCCGTTTATTTATGATCCAGAATCAGATCCCGAGGCTGAAACTGAACGAGAGCAGCAGCAGCAACAACTCACTCCGAGCGGGGCTCGAACCCGGATCTCCGGCATGGGAGGGGACGCACTAACAAGGAGGCAGAGATATTTGAAGCAGTTTTACTCACCGCCTGTGGTTCCAACACACGATCGTGACCCTTTTTCCTTGGGATTGCATCATCCTTAAGAAATAAACGATACGCAAATCCGTCGTCAAACTGGCCCTTGTTTGTAAAACAAGCATCTTCGAAATGCAGGGAACAAACACTTGCACAACTCCGTTGATGCTCTGTAAAAATAAACTCCATCCACTGGTCCCTTAATGCTGTTTTTTCTTTTGGTAATCTGTGCAGGGTTGTCTTGCCCTGGCAACCAAAAACACACTCCTTTTGTGACATTTCGCGACGCTCTCGCTCTGATCAGTGATTGTCTGTGCACAGCCTCTCTCTGCTCTGCTATACGGGAGCTGCGCGCTCTTCCGGCAGAAGTGCCTTAGGACCCATATAAGGAAATTCCGCTCCATCTAATGTCACACAGAGCCATACTCGAAAAAAACTTTCCGAAACTTGTGACAAACCGGAAGGAGTATTTTTGGAACAGAAATACTCCTTCAAACGTACAACTTAATTTTTGAAACTTTGTCCATGTTTAGCATGGGAATCCAACTCTTTAACAGTGTAAAAAACTCAGTATGCATGAAATAGCATTTCACCCCCCCCCTTTAAACGTACACTTTTGAAAAATATTGGTATATATTATTACAGTTAACATTCTGTGAAATGTCTGTCCTTCAGATTATACAAATGTTCAAAAGGAACATGCTGTGTAGACATTTATCTTCAGATCACAGCACTACAGATATAACTTAAATAGTTTCTTGCTTACCTTAATCTGCATCCAAACAAAACACTGAATTGTAAGTTTTAGAATGACTTGATTTCTTGGAGTGACTTTCCAAAAGTGCTTTACATTTGCCAAATATACATCATTGCTGTTGAACTCTCCTATTCATCTTTTCACATCAGCTTTTTTTTGTCCCTTTTATAATCTTTTTTTTTTAATGGAGAGTGTATGAAGCTCGACCATTGTATGCATATTTAATGTATGAGTCATAAAAAGATCACTAAAATCTTTCAGTCATAATGATATTTGATATAGCATTTTAAAAGAAAGCTCATCCATTTCACAGTATCTCTTATGAGTAAGGCTAAATGCAGCTAGGTTTACTTTATTAGCCAATCAGAGCATACAAATATGGAATAAATCATAGCTGACATATACATTTTCACAAATAATTTAATGAAAAAAAATGCTTTAATACTGAATTTGACAATACTTAAATGCCAGTAAAATCTGTCTCAATAGTTAGTCTTAAGCATTATTACACTGCATTTTATATTATTTATTCATTTGTTTATTTTGGAGGGTTGAGTAGGGGATATCATTATTATGCTTGTTGGAAGAAATATCCCATTTATTTTTATGTCACAATGATGTATTGGATGTTGTGAAGCCATTATTTATACTTAGTGCCTTCTCTATGCATTTCTCATGTTTATCTGAGAATTCAGTTTACCATAATGAACAAAGTTTTACATAACATCATCCAGTATTGGTCATATATAACCATTATAAACATAATATAACCATTTTCAGAAGCACCACAGAATGCCCTCATCTCTAACTGATATGTTCTGTACATGCCAATAAACCAATCCCAAATCCAGCCTTTGCAATATTTAATTTCAAAACAATCCCAAACATTCAGAAACAACATACCGCAACAGACATCTGCTTGTCCTCACCACACAGAGCATCCAAACTGACCTCGAGTGTCCAGACACATTCAGCACATTTCTTTACCTGTGTTCATTTCTGATGGCCTTTTTGAAACACTTGCCAATAAAAATATACAGACTAGCAGGGTTACAGAGCCAGGGGAGAAAGGGTAATGCTACCTTGTGGTATTCAGATTCATTGAGTTTGTAAAATATAGTCTGTAGCAGAGTGAGCCAGAGCAGCAGATAAATCTAATTAATACTATCTTGGGGATAAATGCAAGACAATGGATCATTTTACCAGCCCTGCTGTTTATTTATGTCTGTGTAAAAACCAATGCCAGTTCATTTTATTTTTATTGTATACATGATTCTGAGTCCCAGGATCAGTGAAACCACATTTTTTTATGTTTAAAAAACTATGCTGTTGATGGCTCTAACAGAGAGAGAACATGATGTGGCCATTAAAAGCCTCCTCAAATGATATCACTCAGACCCTTTAATTTTCTGATTGCCTCTACACAGGGAAAATAACTGGGGAAAAAAATGCAGTTTGTTTGCAATAAGAAAGTAAACAAAGGCTGTTGGATTGGGATGCTGGCAGCCATCATTCTTAAGACAGAGGTGAGCCAGAGTCCACAATTCACTTAAACAGTGATCAAACACTCAGTGGTAATCCGAGCTATTTCTACAGAATGCCATTGAGCATGAAATATGGGGTTATTCGGTTAGATTGCAAAATGTAATGGTGAAAATTGTATGTAAATTACACCTGATATTCCCACATGGGAAGGGAATTTAGTGATGATTTTTGGAATTCATAAAATGAAAATAAAGTAAAATAAAAGATGTTTTATTAACAAAGTTCGGGTAGAGCAGGTTCAGATAATTTATTATTTCAGCACAGGTGGACCACATTCAGATAATCAACTTAATTAGCCTGATAGCAAACATTTTTTTTGTTTACAGATCAGTCAGAAAATAACAAATGGAACTGTTTGGAATTTGAACGAAGTGAAAATGTTGGATGAAAACTTCCATTAACATTTAGCTTGGAACTATTGCCACAGTTTCCCATTTGAACGCTGACAAAAGAGGCTAATAATGTTCCAAAATATTCTATTATTGAAAAACTACTCATCAGCAATTCCCGGCATTAAGGATTTTCCTTGTCAGTGCAAGTTAACAAAATAAAAAATGAAGGTTTATGTGAACGGAAATTACTAAATTATTTGTCTTTGAAAGAATTTCAAGGAATCTGTAAAATCAAATAAATATTGTTGGTAGTAAAAATTGTATTCTATGAAAACCAACCATGAAAGGAACTATACAAACCATTAAAGTTGGGTTACAAATACAAAAGGTTTATTCTCCTCATCAGTTTCTATATATTTTATAATCCTTGTCACGCCATAGTTAAATCACAACAGTTAAGCACTTCTTTTGATTGTAAGTTCTTCCTGGCAGCCACCGACAGTGGTTTAAGACATTGCCGTGAAGGTGAAGGTCACGGGCCTCTGGGACTTTTCAGGAAATGACAGCACGCCGTTTAGACTTCAATGAATATAACTCTCTCTTTTTAAATACAACACCAAGTCTGTAGGTTTAGAAGGTTTTCCTTCCTGGAAACCAATTTTAGAGTGTAGATTTGAGCGTAACTGCTCTGCAGTGAGCCATTTTCACATGGCAGAAAGTGGCTCATGAAAAGATGAGGCTTCCTTCGAAATATGAAGAGAATTTGATGAGAAGTCCTTTCCGTTCTCATTGTTGGGAAATGTAAGCCTCACAGTCACTGAGAGATGACTTAAATGCTATCCAGAAAAGGAAAGAAAAAAATCAACAACTAGCCATCATAGTGATTCATGGCAAACATCGACAGCTACATAAAGTGTCTATTGTGAGATGAAAAGGGAAGAGAAGTGCCTATGGCTCAGGAAAGTTAATAGAGATAAATTCAGCAAGAATACTCTATCATTTGTTTTGCTGAACAGCCTCTTGTGCCAAGTGGATTACTTTAGCACACTCCGGAATGACTCTTTCATTAAGAAATGATTGTGTGAACCATTTCAAAGTGGTCTCGAAGGAATAATGCACAGACAGAGCAATTCATACTTCATAGGCCTCTTTGGACTTTACTGACAGAGGTGAAGCACAATTAAAGTGAAGCATTGCAGTGTCATAACCCAATTAAAACCCAAACAACAATAAAGAGATCTGCGGAATATTTTTACAACACACAAGCCAGGCAATTTGGGCATATCAGGTCGTTGTGAGAGCAATTGAACTCTTTCCCTCTACTTTAACACTAGAGGCCACTTTTCTCCACACACAAAAAAGAGAACAATCCATTGACCACCTGCATGAACTATAGCACCATTGCGGTACAAGATTAATTTGTAGAAGAAAAAGAGTGAAAATTCATGCAAAAAAAAAAAAAAAAAGGTATTTATTGAGACCAATTCTGTGGTGGAAGAAAAATGTTTTATTAGCTTTGCAGCAAGCAGTCAGTAGTGTTGTTCTAGTCCATGATGATACGGACAGAAACAGCAGGCCTTTGTCTGCAGACAGAATGGCGCTCTCTATGGGGTCACTGCAGGATTCCAAGCATCACAGACAGGGCAAAACTATACACTGGAATTCCTCTCCCTCTATGAATGTTTTATTATCCATGTGAACAGGTCAGAAAGTTACCTCCCGTCATACAACCATCAGCCGTGGCACAGGGGCATGTCCGATCCCAGCTTACTGGCTGCTGCCTGGATTAACTCGAATGCGGCTAGCATGATCAAGACAGTATCAGCTTTACAGCTAAATCAACACCACGCTGAAGTTCTGGAAAAATAATGGAACACATGTTAGAGAAATATATCCTAGCCTTACGGTAATGTCGCAAATTATGAACTGGAAGAGATCTTTCTAGTTTGGACTGTGGCTGTTTGAAGAGGTCTACTCTGTGGTTGCATTATATAGTCCAAAGACTTTGAAAGCACCAAATTTAGCTGTGAATCTTTATTAATCTATAAGCAGAAGCTATTTTAGTCCTAGCAGCTATTGCACAAGAGATATTTTAGCTTCCTAGTCTCTTATTCAAAAGGTCTTACCATGGACCACCATGCAAGACTTCCCAGGTCCGGAATAAATGTTGGCTGGATGCTTTATTGAGGTGTTACATCGGGAGCTCTTCCAGAATAAATGTTCAACACCTCCCTCGATAAACACATACACACGCATGCACTGTATTCTTATACCACACCACCCATTCAAAAACTTCCCACAACAGCAGATTGCACAGAACAGTCTTTTAATGGATCCGAGAAAGTCATATGTGCAATTTAATATATTGAAAAGTAATTTAACTTTATGGAGATTAATTACGCCATTAGCAACAAGTTTAATCAAGTCTTTGAATTTACTCCAGAGAATCTTCAAAAAATTATTCATTTATTATTGAACTTGCTGTCTTTATTGAATCATTTACTCAACTGATTCAGTCAAAAACTCTTCTATTTAGTTGCAAAACAGAGCAACTGGACTGTTTCTCTGAGATGTGAAACATTTGATTCTGTTTGGAACTCTCTTCAGAGCAAACATTAAGAAAGTAACTGGTAATATTGTGGCTAAAATGTAAATGCATTCTAAATTTAGATGAAATCGAAAACATTTAGAGCAAGAATGCTACAGTATATCTTATGTTTTTGAGTAAATGGATTTTTTTTTTTTTTTTATTAATGACTTCATAAAATGACTTCATTAATGACTTTTGACGTAATATACATCCATACAGCTCTAAAATATAAACAGGCCTGTTCACACAAAGTATGATAACTATTAAGTTAAACATATTGATAAATATTACCTAAAATAGTTTAAATTGTTGTATAAAATGTAACAATCTTACTTGTAATATGTGTTGTGTTGGTCTGAATATTTGGAACAGCAACATTCTTGCAGACAAGACAAACATACCCGTAAATACATGCTTGTAATTCTGTGGGCTCTAGCTCTCAGGGTAACACAGATTAAATAAATATTCAGAGACAGCTACACCAGTCCTCCCTGCCTCCAAGGTGACTTACTGAATTTTATGATTGATAATGTCTTATATAATCTAAAGCTAACCAGGTGAAAGGCCAATGTAATTTACTACTGACACTTAAAGGCAAATGAGGCTGCAGTGCTCCATGTGCACATTTGCTTTGACCCAGAAAGCCCTGCCTGCTAGAATTTGTTAAACTGTCTGCACTTACAGCATTAATGATGGTCTAAACAGTCTCAAATGTTAAATGGCTTTTCTTAAATCAACTGGAATATGAGGAGTGGCAGTGGGAGGAATGACACATTTGCAGTTTTGTCATGTTTCAAGTGTAAAGCATGTAAACATACTGTGATTATTGTTTTTTTTTTTTTTTTTTTTTTTTTTTTTTTAAGAATCATCATGTAAAGAAAATTGTTCTTGCATTCACTAACAAATACTTTTCCTGAAGAATTATGTTTGAAAACTGATGACCATACATAATTAAAATGAAATAAGAATAAAACAACCTTTCATAAATGAAAGTGCCATTGTTTCATCAGTCTCCCTGTTTATCAAAGAACCTACAAGGATATCATTATGAGTGCACAAACTTGAAAATAACTTTGTGTGAAACAGATTTGACCCACTGAGGACAAAATCTTTTTGTCTATTTTCGATTTGTATGGGTTTTAAATATATCATTGCTAAGACATTACTTGCCATGTTCTGCTTGGTACCAAGATGTTTTTAATTTTAATTTAATTATTGTTCTTGTGGATGTGTGCAGTTATAATACCTTTTTAGATCTCCTCATGATCCAAGGTTTTTTCCCACAAAACATTGCTCCAGGTCCACAGAGTGTGTTGTTGCTGCAGGTCAGTTAGCTGGAGCAGATAGAGGCATTATTTGGTTAGTACTCACACCAGCTGGCATTCTCCGCCTGTGCATGAAGAGGCCTTTGTGGACAGTCAAGGACCTGCTGGGCATGATGAAAACACATCCACGACACGAGGAGCTGAGTGAGGGAAGGCCTCTGCAAAAGCAGACACGACATGTCTCTGCCAGAACAATCATGACAGTCCTCATGTTCTGTCAGAGTCTCACCCAAGAGATGGCCTTTGGGACACCGCGAGTGCTGGTGAACTCATATAGGATACCGCTACACTGTGGGATCCTCTACTTGAGAATGCGAGCCAAACGTCTGAAAAGGTATCCTTGCTGTAGGTTTTGAAAGACTGATGTAAGAAAGGGCTCCTCGTGTCCAAGCAAAGCAAATGGATGAAGTGCGAGTGTAAATGTGCAACTAAAAAGAGTTTCATATTAAAAGATAAAAGCATGATTGTCAAGGAAGTCTGCAAACCTGAGGCTTGTCTATCAGCACAGAGCTTCTTGGGATGTAAGAGCAACACTTAACAGCACAGCAGTGTCTCTGAGACAGGTGACAGCACAAGATTGATGAGTTTTGTCATCCTTGGTAGGATCGGTGCGTCAAGTAAATAGCGTGGTGCCATTAACTGAGGAATAATACTATCAGATGTGGAAATGACAGCAGCCTCTGTGGCAGGTGTGATGTTGCCTGCAGGTCTAATGCTTTTTACCTGCAAGATCAAAGCTGACTGATCGCTTACCTCACAAGTTACCTCTCCTGTAACCCATGACCTCATCCTGCTCTGTCCAGTGATGCAGCATCGTTAAAGGCATCGTGGGATATCATATTGTCTTTGTGATGCTTTGCTAACATTTGGCAGCAATGTTTCCAAGATATGTAATCTTTGAATACTAATTCCTAAAGAGAGTTTAAAATTATAAATTTTTTCCTTTCATTTTGATCTTTTAACTAATTTGACAAAGTAATTTATACAATTATACACAACAGAGCTAAAAAATTTTTTTATTTTATTAAGATGTAATAAATGGATCAAAAGTAACAGTAAAGACATTTATAATTTTACAAAATATTTATAATTCAAATAAATGCTGTTCTTTTGAACTTTCTATTAATAAAATAAAACTCCAAAAAGTTTTTTTGTTTCTTATTTTTGTAATAATATTTCACAGGCTCCCAGTATTGTTAATACTATAGTTATGATCAAATGAATACAGCCTTGGTGAGCATAATAAACATGCTTTTTTTAACATTAAGAAAACATTTGAATGGTAGTGTACAGTATGTGTGCTCAATTTTACACAATTGTGATAATTACACATTTTCTGAACTTTTGAATCTTGCTGTTCATGGCACTCATGTAACTTAAGAAACATGGAAGATCATACTTTCAAAGATGAAATCCAGTTTGTTCTTGTTTAATTTCCCTGAGGAACTCTTTGTTAGTCTATACGAGATAAACAACATTTCAAGGTATTTTTTAATGACTGGAAAACCCATTTCACACCACGGGGAGTCTGAAAGACATTAAAAATAAACACATAAACCTAAAATTGGAGATAAAGTCATCAACGCAACAAAAAAGTTCCAAAGAAATCCATAAGCGGCATTTAAGGTTTATTTAGTCACTGCTCTGCTCTTCTGGTGCTGTTTTAACCACTAAAAGCACAGCTCCTAAAAAAACATAGGACTTACATGTAAATCCTGAACTCTGTGCTTGCTATTCTTAGCAGAAACACACTGACACAATGGGTGAAGTAACACATGCTGGGAGGGCTGAAAATCAAAGAAATACAACGAAAGTTGTGACTGCATTGCACCTTTTTTATTGTGATCATATCCGATATCCATTTAGTCTATTAGTCTATGATTTATTATGCTCCAAACTCCATTAGATATTCGATTCTTTCATGTTATTTTACTGTTTAATACTGTTTATTTATCATATAAATATATATTTATCCTGGTGGGCTGAAGTTTTTAAATGGTTCTGAAAAGTGCATCTGAAAGCCTTCTTATGAAAACAGATTTCCCAAATTCCCAATTGAGCATGAGTAATTTACTACATGCACTTAAAAGTTGTCACCCATACCTGTACAAACAGGGGTAGCCCATGACACACTTTCTGCAAGTGAAGCGTATGGAAAAACACAGCATTTCCCAGATCCTACTGAGTTCCCCGTACTTAAAACAGGGGCTGAAGGTTTGTGCCAGCTCACATCAATGGGGCTTTTCTCCAGGTAAGTGCAAGCCCTCTAGCTTGGGCCAGGGTAAATGTCAGGCCTCGGGAGAGTGAGTTTATCTTGGACCAGTCTAGTATTTTTACACCTTTCATAAAAGCTCACGACTGACTGCCACCAGGCTTCCCTCAGTGGACAGATGGAGCATTTTTTTTCTTTCTTAGAGGTGCTATTAATCTTTTGTTTCACAAACACAATTCCTAATGGTTACAACTGTTATACTTAGGGAGGAGAATCTATAAGGAATTTCACAATTTGGGTTCCTTAATGGTTCCATATTACATTTATATATATATATATATATATATATAAACACAATCAGTCAGTAGCTACAGATTTTTTTATGTTTAAATCATTAAAAAAAACCCTGACAGTAGTCTGAGAATCGGGCATTGGTCACACTGTATGGTTGTGATTCGATACAAACGTACAGTAGAACCGTTTTTTTATGAGTCATTTGTTCAGAAATCACACTACACTGGTCATGCTAGTTTTATTCATCAAAAATAATGACTACATTGATCGTGCTTAATGTTTTTAATTCACTAAAAAGAAGAGACATTCATTTGAACATCAGACTATTGGTAAGCTGATTGTATGTTTCAAAAAAGATCCAACGTTAAGACTGTGATAAAGCTATTTTAATCTACATTTTTAAAATAGCCCATTTTCCTTTTTATGTTTTGCATAAATAGCAAAATCAATAGAGCTTATTGCAGAGAAGTCTTGTCTCCCCTAGTGGTGTTATTTTTTTTTTACTAAGCAGAACAAGTGCAGCTTTTCATAATGGCAGATGTTGTTTGTTTTGCTAACCCACTACGATGGCTAAGGTCTCCAAAATGGCAGACTCTGCTTAAGGGCTGAATAAGACATAGCAAGGCTGATGTGGTTACTATGCCTGTCATTTCTCCCCACTGTGCCACCCATGAGCTTAAATTGCTAATGGCTCCGTCATGTATAAAAACCATTCTCTAGCTAATTAGTCACACTCACCCGCTGAGGGCTGCGGTTGAGCTCAGACTGTAGGTGAGGCCAAAGGCCCACGTTTTATATTCTCTCCTGCAAACAATACATGTCAGAAAGCTTTATCATGATCATTCTTCTGTGGCATTAGGGCATTTGGTTGGGGCTTAAAATGGGACAGAAAAATGCCAGAGAATTCGTAAAATGGGAAAGTGTACAACTCAAACTATTAAAAGGCAAGAAATTAGGCATCATTATTAAAAACTTTAAAAAGGAGGAAGAAAATTTTGGTCATTAAAATGTTTGAAGCATAAGAAAACAAAGTGCATTGATTTATATCAGTTGTCATGTTTTTGTTTGTGGGTCAAGGCAGCTGAGAGTTCTGTAGTTTGCTGCAATAACATGTAACAATCATTTTCAGAATGAGGATTTTGTTGACCTTGTTGAATATTGCAGAACCTGTGATACATTTAAATAGGCTGGATGGAAGTGCAGGCGCATTAGTCTTTGGCATGGAGTACAAAATATGACAAGGCGCAGAAAAGGTAAAATTGTCAGTGCTTCACAAAGAGAATAGCAGAGGGCCTGGATCTTGCCTCTGGCATCCGTGCCCTCTCCTGCTTCTGCTATTAAAACATGATGGGTGAAGGAGGGAAACTTAATATTTCAACTCTGGCTAACAATTTGTGAACTTTACACTTCACAACAAAGATGACTGAAAGTTCTTTGTTTGATGGCATTAATCATGGCATTGAACCTCAGTGTTACAAGCAGTAAAAGTTATCCATAAAAACAGGGGTGCTTTCATTTTCAATTTAATAAAATAACTAATAAAAAGTCTCAATAACTTTAATATAATTTATGTATGATGGATTTTTATTAAAATATATGGATAAAAAAAAAGGAAACATTTTTTTTTCATTTCAAGGCACTTTTTTTGCATATGGGGCATAGATACGAATATGTTCTGACAGTCCAGGTGATTTGAGAGAGAGAGAAAAAAAGAGCTGTGCTTTGAAAGTTGTCCTCTCAGAAGGAATGGGAGCCTCTCATGAAACGTCTGTTGTTTTTAGAAGCTTGGAAAAAGTAACTGGCTGGCCTCAGACACAGGGGGATTCCATGTGTGCAAACACGTCACCTGGGCTTCCCTCGTCATCTTTTTCCTCTCTTTTGCTTGATTCTCTTATTTGTGCTGTTTTTGGACAATGAAAAGTCGGTAGATTTAACCAGGTTGTTATGAATCAATTAAGTTGTTACTGAGGTAAATTGCTGGCAAAATATTCAAACACAAAACATACTCACCCGTTTGAAGTTCCTTTTCTTAGCTCTCCTTCCAAGTTGAGTTCGCTCAGATCAGAGGGGCTAATAGGCCTGATTATTGACCAATATTTGGATGAAACCCGAGCCGTGGACTGGAGGCGACAGCTCTTCCTTTTGATTGGGTGAGTGATGAATTACAAGGAAGTGCAGTAACTGAAGCCGAATCTACCACACGATGAGAGGCAGCTGTGTGTGTTTTATGTAGAGACAGACAAGCTCCCGTTTCCCATTGTCTCTGTCTGAGACTTCCATCAAACAGAGGGTTAATGTTACAAAAGTCTGAAACACTTGAGCAGTGTGTGTGTCTGCTAGTGACCATTATTTATTATTAATGAAGTGACAGCAGTGAAAGATGTGTGAGAAACATGCCATGTTCCACATCCGTCATAGTCTTAATAAACTTCCTCTCTTCCACATAATAAAAGAGACTTATGGAACCCTTTTCTAGTAGTTATTTTTTCTATGTTTCTTATGATAAACAATAAAAATGAAGTGGTTTTAATATGTGCAAAACATATAACAGACAATTCAAAACCAATCAGTTTAACTTTCCAAAAGTAAAACATTAGTGCTGTGTGAAGGCCATGCAACTTTCGGATTTAGATATTTGATAGAAAATGGTTTTTAAGTCGTTTTCTATCAACACTTCATTATAAATCATAAAAACACTCAAGAGTAGTCCATGGAAAACAGCACTGCAGTATTTTAAAGATATCTTCCTGAAAGTC
The DNA here is from genome assembly GCF_023724105.1 of Carassius gibelio. NCBI lineage: Eukaryota > Metazoa > Chordata > Actinopteri > Cypriniformes > Cyprinidae > Carassius > Carassius gibelio. Next base: position 10,579,682 of record NC_068383.1, read on the forward strand.
AGAAATGAATGCACAGAAGAGAGGATATTTTCCTCCTCAGGAAACAGATCTTATCAGACTCACACTGCTGCCCCAGAAATAACAGGGGTGCCACTGAGTCCTCTTGTGCCACCTATGGGAGCACTTTAGGTTACCTTCTTTTATCTATCTATCTATCTTTTTTTTTGGCTAAATTTTCATTTTTGCATTCATTTCTTATATATATATATATATATATATTGTCTTTATTACTTCATAAAAAGTCATAAAAGTGTAGTAAATTTAGTCCATAGCACTCCATTCCTAGTCTTTTGAACTCTTACGATAGCTTATTTATGAATTAAGTTGTTATTTATTTATCTTAATCTCCGCTAAAGCACAAATAAAATAGTGACCTGCTGACCAAATGACCCATGGCGGACCACATCTGATAAAGTTACTCACTTTCCATGTTTGTCACCATTTCTGACAGACAGTCAGGGGAAGAAGTGACTGCTCGGCATCATTTGACATTATCTTTATGACATTTACCTATTTCTGGTCTTTATCACTCTATATGACACAAAGATTTTAAAAGAGTTTTTTTTCTGTCACCTTTTGATACTATAACAGAGATTTCTCCCTTCTTCACAAATCCAATTTGCTGAAAGTCTCTTTAATAACCAGGGAGCTCCATCGCACTCTTTGTGGCCATCGCCTTTAATGTCTCAAATCAAATCAAATCAAATTAAATGGCAAATGAAGGCAGCCAGGAAAGGCAACGCTCTCTCGTTCTTCGGGTGGAAAACAAATGACCCGAATTAGGGGTCTCATCAGTCCTGTCTCTCGGATCAGATCTCCTCTGCCTGTCAAAGTCATGTTTTAATCGCCAAGGTAATTTGAATGCACATTAATGAAAACAAATGGCTCCCCGAGCTCCTGGCACTCAGTGTAATAAATTATTATTGCTCCCAACAATCGCATCTCCCTACGTTTTTCAATTACACACCCCCTGTTGAGTTGCTCAAGGATAGCGCACTTTGATGAAGATAAACGATCTTCCTGGGATGTCGGAGTGTCTGCTACCTCATTTTAATAGTTTTCTAATTTAGGCACATCTTGCATGATGTGAGACATGATTTATCTTTCTATATCTCTGGTTTGACATTGCAGTAATATAATTGAAAGCAGGTGCTAATTACACTTTTGATTGGGCAGGAACATTAACAAACAAGAGGACGGCATGTTGATCAGAAAACCTATTTTCCACATGCCGATTCAAAAGTAATTGACATGATGTCAGCAAGTTTTCTTTATAAAAGTAAAAATCTGGGTTTTACTTTTTGTGGACGGAGTCTTTAGATGTATCAAGCCGCTGCTGTTTCAAAGCGTTGTCGCTACCCTCTCCATCTGGCATTTTGACAGATTGCCCTACAAACCAAGTGATCTATTGTCCAATGTCACCGTCCCCCTGTCTGTCACCGTGAGTGGCTCAGGTTTTCTGGTCCAAGCTGCTTTCGCCCACTGATGCAAACCGGATCCCTGGTTGAATTGTGCACTGTAAAACAACTTTCAGATTTATCACCTTTGAAATAATATTTCACATTCTTTATCCTCAATAAAAATGATCAACTGGGCCAGTATAAACAACAGTGATAGGAAAAAACATACAGAGTCCTGTGAATTGTTTAAACACACCTACATCACACACTTGTGTCTTTGATTTATTATCCGAGTACACGCAACTCAGTGTACCTCTCAGGATCTCTGGAGAGCCGTATTAGCTCTGTCATCTCTTCAACAAAGAATGTGAAGTTCTGCAGGCTCGGATTGCAAGGGAACATCAAGATGTCATTGCTGAATGGTTAACATAGCGGGGCACTGGATTTAACTGCACTTGAATAAAGGTGTTCATTCTAACAGAGCAGCCTTTGGGAGCGTGTTGCCAACCCACAGTGGTGTAAATGAAAGGTTCTCATTCAATGTCTTTCACTCCCTGGAAGAGCTTACAATAATTGTTCTGGTGTCATGGAAAAGCAAGTTTTTGAAGATGGGCCGACACAGAGGCCAGCCAGGTGGGTCTAAAAACAGATGGCATCTTCTAGCTCACAAGAAGTTTATATCCCCACATTATATATATATATATATATATATATATATATATATATATATATATATATATATATATATATATATATATATATATATATATATATATACCGATTAATTATAAAAAAATAATATTCTATAAAAAATATCTGCCAATAGTCTAACTAACACAAAGCTAAATCCTGTGATTTTTTTTAAAATTATGTCTAAGTTATGGTTTTATCAACATGTGTGGAAGACTGGATGACAACCATAACGATATATGTGAGTTTCAACTGCAAGAGCTGTGTGCACTGAAGAAACGTTATCATACCACAGAGGAACTTCATTTCACTGTCAATACAAAGTGTCAATAAACAATATCTGTCAATCACTGAACAAACAGTTCAGGTTAAGAGCGGAACATACAACAGCGTTTTACTCAAAATGAAACACCATAACCACAGCTGCAACAGCATTCACTTTTCACAACCTTGGCCTCTTCTCTGCTGGCAAGTTTAATTCTGAAAAATAACACCAAATGCTCTTCCATTCAACATACGGCCAGACGGTTATGTCTTCAGAGCATTCTCAATGAGTGACATAAAAAGGTCTAATCACAAGAGAGGTCCTCAAGTGAACACTTTTCAGAAACATTTTTGGTTATTCCATTGACTTTACATGTCCTTGGAGAATCACTGAACCCTTTAATATGATGTAGATAAGCGTTGGCGTGCAGATGTACAATTCGTTCCACCTCCCAAGCCATCACACTGGAAATTCTGTTCTTCCATATTAGACTCTTGGCACAGCACGAAAAAGGGCTTGATTGATCTAATATAGGTCTATATTTATAAGTTTAAAAAGTCTGCATCCTTAGGAGTAGTATGTTGTTGGCCTGGAGCAACAAAACAGTGTTTATGCAAAAGGTAAACCTAAGCCTCCTGACTCAACCTAACTTAATTTTTTGAAGCCCACCAGAGCCCACCAGAGTTTTTTAAGCCTGTAATGAATGGTTGGTCTGTCTGTGCCACTATGCAGTTACAGAAAAGACACCAGGGAGCGTATCTATACAAAGGACATTATAAGAAACAAACGCAAGAGCACCAGCTGCACTGCACTGGATCCTCAGACTACTCCTATTCAGCAACCTTCCTTTACACTTATTGAACTGAACCCACAGAACTTTCCCTCACATTTCACATCACTTTCCACAGAAAAGGAGCTGAAGTTCAGTCATATTTACTTTCCATACATAACTCATTGGCCTCTTTTGCACTTAAATACTTTTAAATGTGCTGTACTGTATGTAATTCAGCTTTTCATTGCAATAAACTATTTTTTTTTTTAGATAAAATCTATACTTCATCTTGCAGCACTCAAGAAACCTGGTTATATTTTACAGCTCACATTGGAAGAGAGCCCTTCCTGCTGTTAATCAGATACATGACTACATGGGGGATACAGCACAGGTGGAACACTATTACTTACCTCCTAGTCAACACCTGCCCTGTTCTTCTAACCATCCGTACTCTTCTGCTTTTCCCATCATTTCCTCTCGTCCTCTTTTTCTGAATTGAAGAAGTCCATAAGTGAAGCTCCAGCTGTATGTAGACAAGGCGTCTTCTGTCTGAAGTCTCTGGCTGCTCTCAAAGATCCATTGGCTCCCTTTTATGAACTGATTCTTTGCTCTCTATAATTCACTGCAGATTCACAATATTCACTCATGGGTTTTGGGAATGAGGTATTTAACTGCAAACAACACTGACCATATTTGCACATGGACTCAAATGGTTTGCATGAATTTACACTTATTCATTCAAAAGAGCTCACAAAGATAATACAAAGGCTACATTCACACTGTCAGTTTTTGCGATTTACTTACAGGTGTGAGTCTCGAAATGACACGTTCACACAAAGCAACTTACAGTAGTGTCTCGAATACTGTCTGTATGTAAGTGCAACTGTGTGATGTGACAGACAACTAGGCCGATTTTTCCAGTCCTGATCCGTTCACACAGCACAGGTTTTCTGAGAATGCATTTGTGAGTCCTGAAAATGTACAGGTGTGAGTTCAGTTACAGAATGTGACTGTCATCCCCATAAATAATGGTACTGTGTCTGAATGTAACCATACTAAGTACTCAAATACAGGATTGGCACAACCATATTCTGTTGCTGTGTGAACGTGGCCAAAGTAGCATAACATTTGCAAGTCACTATATACTGTATCCATCAGTAGCCTTTGCATTGAGATGTAGCCTATTTTAATTTTAAGACCAAATTTGAACCAAGTGAAACCACGGTTGCCGTGATTTTGCCAAATAAGACATGTTCCTGGATCAACATCTTTTGATGATCCTGGATCAACATTATTGTCCAAAAATATAATTTTAACCCAGTCCCTACTCCTAAACCTAAGCCTACCCATAATTTATTCCTAAAATCAGTGGGAAATGATGGCTGATTAACAAGGGTGTAGAAGCACCTAACCCTGATTTTAAGCCTAAAACAGATATTCCACGAGTTCAAGCTTACATATAATTAGCTGAGGTATGGTATGCATTTTTGGCGTGCTGTCCAGGGAAGGGCTCCGAACTCTTGAATGGCCCGAACCTAGAGTACCCCCTCTTCCCCGTCTATTTATAAAGTGTGGCTTCCTCACCGTGAAGCCACACACACGCAAAAATTACACATAGGCCTATCTGCCTAAACAAGTAGGATAAGAAAAAATGCTAACACTTTAGTAGAGGGACCAATACTTACTGTGACTAGTTGCTTATTAGCATGTCTATTATTAACATATTGGCTGTTTGAAGCACATATTCTGCACGACCATATTCTACATCCCTAATCCTACCAAATACCTAAACTTAACAACTAGCCTACCTTATACTAACTAACTATTGTTAAAGCAGAAAATAAGGAGTTTATTAAGGCAAAAGCCATATGGTTTGTCAATAGCGAAACCTGGACCTTAAAATAAAGTGACCAAAAATAAATTATAAAATAAATTGCAATAAACTATTTCCGCTTCAAACCAGAGTTCTTATAATTACAATAGCAAATGAAATGGCGCGCCGACTTATGAAGGGATCGGCTCCACCCATTCTGACGAGCTAGAACGCCATTGGTTTGTACAGCTACACAAACGTGAACAAATCAGGCTTCAGTAATGGTATAAACAGGAGTTTCCCATACACAACATGAGAGAACATTCGAAAGGGAACCAGATAATTTTTTTTAAGTCTTAAAAAAATAAGTTCTTTGATTCTAAATGCTGCAAAACAAAATGATTTTGTGCTTTAATTTATTCTTTGATTATCTATTCTAAAATCTATTTGCATTAGCAACAATTTCAATCTAATTCTGTGGAACCGCTTCAGGAGGACGTGGACAAGTTAGTGCTGTATTACATTGTGTGCTATTTTTACATTTATTACCAAAAAGTACTGCACTGTCTGCACTGTACTATGAACCCAAAAATTGGTGGATTTACAAGGTGGCTGTGAGATCATTTCCACACTTTCCACACTCTTATAAATCACTGGCTCTCTCCAAATACACGGTTCCAAATGACTTTACCACGACAATACACCCACTCCAGAGCTTTATGCAGAAATGAAAGTCACTGTCTTCTTGAACGCTACAGTTCAGTGATAATATCAGCGGCTCTGGAAGTGTAATAAAACTGAAAGAAGAGCGCAGTTAGGGCTTATATTAATTCTTAAATTCTGTCCAAATTTCCGCACATGTGGTTTGAATTACATGATCAATGACTGGGGTATGTCAGATACCAACCACATCCTCCACCAGTTTCCTTCTGCAAGTTCACTAAATCAGACCTCGCTAAAAGAATTGCTTTATGTCAGCGGGTTGCTGTTGTTAATGAGTTTCATAGAATAGCTATTTCATAGTCACACTGTAGATGGAAAAAAATTCTGCAATATTTGCATGATCCAGAATAACAATTAAACAATATAGGATTGCCACGTACTAAATAATACAATTAATGTCAGGGATTTAATTGCACCAACACATTATGTTTATTTTGAGGCAACAGTGGCATTGTTGGTCTTTACTTATTGGAGACATTTGGAGCACATGAAGAAAACAGAAGTAATAATGAAATCCAGATGGGTCTTTATTATAGCAAAACATGCCTGAAATCACATCAGCTAGGGGAAGAGCCTTTCATTTCCAACATGTAAAGCTTCTCGAGTGGCTGTTCATTTAATTATAATAGGGAACATCTCTCCTGATGTGAAATTACCACTCATTTGTGGTTTAGCACTTTACAAAAAGTTGAAAACAGCTCAAGCGACGGCTACTATAGTTCACAATACCAACAAGGCCTGGAACAGGCAAACTTGCTAATCGTGTTTTCACACAAATGTTTGGCTTTGAAGGCTTTCCTCCTTTTCTGCAAGGTCAAAAGGCTTTCCATGCTGTCACAAGAGCCCATGTGAGAGGCAGTATTTCCTCTGCAGTAAAAACAGAGTGGGAACACTCTGCCCCATGTGCCATGGCTTTTGGCTGTAAAGTCCTTGTTTTTGTTTCTCCTACTGAAATTTATCATCCACAGCGTGGCCGCAATGACATCTGGAAACCTCAGGATGTTTACAGATCAAGTGCAGGAAGAAAAGCTTCTGAGATGTGCTGATATAGTACATAGGATTCAGTGTGCTACTAAGAGTGTTGTAGTTCTTTATTATTGGCTGAGGGTGTGAATAGAAAATGTAAAAAATGTAACATTTTCCATTTTCAAATCTGGCTCATAAGAGTGATTCGTTCTGTAATCAGACATGACTTGTCAAAACGTTCTAAGAGCAACTTTTATGTTTTGGTGAACCAGTGGCTAATCCCTATTATGTGGTACCAAGAGTATTTTGGCAGGGATTTTTTAGCAAAAAACATGGTTCTTAGTTTCTAATCTGAATATGATAAATGACATATTGAAACACATGAAATACAATTATATAGTGTTTTATTTGTAAAAATGGGTACAGGAAGAGTAAGATATTTCTGATACATCTCATAACTACAGCTTATATCTGAGCTTTCCATCAAAGTACAAGGTTAATAATTTATAGTGTAATACAGCAATATAGTAATTTGATCACCTTTTCACACAGCCTGATGAAAATTAAATGCAAATAAATAAATCAAATTGGACAATTTACCCATTTTAAATGTGCTCTGATAGTCTTAAATAAACGTAGATTTTAAGACATTAGTGTGCTGAAAATTTTTGTGCTGTTGCTTTGCATCAAGCTAAACAGTGAAAAGTACTACAGTTTCACAGAATATTGGTCCATTGGAATTTCTAACCCATTCACACATTTGTTGCTTACTATTGTGAGACCGATGTGTTAAGATGGTTTACGGCAAGCCTCTTTCTCCATTACATGTGTAAGCCGATACTTGCTCTGCTGTCCAACGTCAAATCCTGGTTTCCAAGTGATTACGCCTGCCGGCAGACCCTTATAGGCTATGCTTTCAGATAAGAAGGCTGCGGTTTGTAATCTCTTTGCATCAGTCCTATTTCTTTGGGTTAATTCCTCCTGCTCTGACCTAATGTCAACTAAGAGGTAAAACAGCTTGTTTTAATCAAGAAGAGTGCAGATAAAGAAAGATGAGCGGTAAACTCCCCACATGGAGAAATTAAAAGGCACTTTGCTAAAAGTATCTGTCTAGCAGCTGGTTCTTCGGAGAGTGTAAAAAGCATTTTAAACGAAGATGGCCTCTCTACTAAAATCAGATGCTGCGATACTGTCAAAATCAAACCAGTGCAATACTATAAGAAAATCACAGAATTGGACGTACTTCTGTTCAAAATATGAAAAATAAGTTAAATTAATTTTTAATTAATAATTCATGTGCATAACGTTTATCTTAAAATAAAAAAACATTTTCAAGGCAAAACGACTAAGAGTCCAGAAAGGCTATGAAATCCAAAATGGTACAAAATATATACCAAATCACACAGAGACTTTGCACAGATAATGAACATATCTACCATATTTCCTATGATATATTCAATATTTGATTAATAGTAGAAGTGGTAGTACTATATTTAATTTAAATTTAAATTTAAATTTAAATTTAAATTTAAATTTAAATTTAAATTTAAATTAATTAAATTAAATTAAATTAAATTAAATTAAATTAAATTAAATTAAATTAAATTAAATTAAATTAAATTTAATTTAATTAAATTTAATTTAATTTGGTAGTACTATATTAGACACACAATCAACATATCACCATGTCTGCCACTCAAAAACACATATATATTGTTGCCTTTCTGAGGAAACACTGAGGATTTGTTCATGAAGAGGTTTCAGTTTGCCAGGGGTGATCATGAAGAAGTGAAATACTTTGCAACACTTCCAGCCAGACTTTATAACAGAAGAGGTATTGTTCCTGAAAACAGACAGAAGAATGGCAAAACCTGTCCAGAGGATTTATACGACTATACTGTATATTCAGAAGAAGGATAACCTTTCTAAGAATAACTCATGATTGGCATGTTTATTGTTCATGGGCTGAGAAATGATGTGCCCTAGTGAATTTCCCATCATTGATTTCTATATTCATCTGAAGGAAGTATTTCTACTGAATGTCCTGATATACTCACCTTGGTCTGAATCATGCCATGCCGCTGCAGTCTCATCTCCTTTACTATGCCACTCACGTTAATCTATGGCAGCAACAGAAATACATACATTCAGCTGCTCATACTCAATGTTATGCTGTGTATTTAAATGAGAGTTCTGTCACTACTTATATTTAAATGAACACAAATTGTAACTTTTGGGTGAACTATTGCTTTAAGCTTGGTGCTGATTCAAAATACTCACACTTAAGTCTTTCTCAATGAGACTGAGGATGACGTCAGTGCAGATGAGGACTCCAGCTCGACCAATGCCTGCACTGCAGTGGACTATGATTGGCCCTTTAGCGTGAACAGCCCTCATGTAACGTATGAAGCGCACCAGCTGCTCGGAGGAGTGTGGTGTCCCATGGTCAGGCCATGTGGTGAACTTTAGATGCTTCACAAAATGAACGTCTCCACTCTGAAAAGGTACACAATACAATGTTGTATAACAACTTACTGTAGTAAGTTAGATTTTTGGAGATTTGGAATTTATGATATAAACTGCAAAAACAATTTTTAATCAGTATTTTTTGTCTTGTTTCCATATCTAAACATTATTAAAACATATAAAAAAAAAGAAATAAAACGAATTTTAAAATACTTTTAAATAAATTTAAGATTTTCAAAGAATATACATCCGCTGTCAGAATCTGAGTTCAAATAACTGATGAGACAACTTATTCAATAGAAAAAGCTATATTTTGAAGAAAAGACAGCCAGAAACAACATTTTGAAAATACAAATGTGTTAATGAGTAACTGATTACAAACACACAGCTTTTCACTACACAAGATGTTAATTAATGGATTGGAGTTGAATACTTGTGGATTATTGTGATGTTTTTATCAGCTGTTTGAACTCTCATCATGGCGGCACCCATTCACTACAGAGTATCCATTGGTGAGCAGGTGATATCATGCTAAAATATGAATGAAGAAACTAATCTACTCTTGGATGGCCTAAATTTTTTTTTTTTGGTGAACTATTCCTTTATGGATGTTGAAAACATAGCCTGATTGTGATGTTTAAATGGTGGCTTTTACACTGAAAAGGTTACAATAAAAAAAAAAAAAAACGTCCATCAGGTACACGCTCCTAACCTCTTTTTCCACCATCTTGATGACCTTAATGTGGAAATAGCCAAGCATCTGGTAGTTATCCAGGTGGAGCTGGTAACGGCTGGTTTCTTTGGGAACATCGAGCTTCTCGGGCCAGTACTTGTGGCATTTTACCCGGCCCCGCTCCACCTCCTGAGTCATCATGGCGATAACATCAGACTTGTTCTCCCACACCATCTGCCAGAAGTTATCCTGAGTGCCAGGCAAAGGGCCCTGAGCGGAGATGTAGAGGAGCTCCTCTGTGCCCACCTTCATACGAATGTAGCTGGCATTGACGTAGCCCTCATTCTCTCCGACAGGAACACGCGTCTTATCATCTGAGTGTTCAAACAGTTGAGATAAACAGGGATTGTAGATTGTGATCAATTATTCATACACCGTTTGAAAAACTGCTGTAATGATAAATGTGTTCCTCAGCCAAGATTTTAGTACATCTCAGCTTAAAAAAGCATGCATGTTATTTGGACATAATATAAGATAAGAAAACAACAGTTCAACTCTCTCTGACGCCTCGATTCCCACAGGACAACCTAACTTTTGAGTGCTCATTATTAAAACCAGAAGGTATACAGTTTTTTCAGAGTCATTTTAAATCTATGCCTAAGCAAACAAACACAACTCCTGTGTATTGACTATCTAATGTATGTTTCCCAAACCACAAACAAATTTTTTATTTGAAACGCATGTAGGAGATTTATACGAGGCTTCAGCATTCCTGTAATAAGGTGATTGCTGTTGTTGGCTTCGGTAGACAACAGGGTTATTAATCTGCAAACCAAGAATGCAACGTTGTTGGTTTCCCCATAGAGGAGGAACAAATTATGCAGAGGTACAACAAATAGCTCCAAATAAACAAAACGAGCTCTCAAGGTCATGCTGGCTGTTAAGCCTAAAGGAGTGAACACAGGGGAGCAGAGTGAGAAGAATATATTAGTGTATTCTCATGGTGGCATTTTGCTTCATGTAGCCCACTGAGACTTGAGACTTTGGCTGGCATTTTCAAAATAGCAACAGTTTTCAATGTGATGGTCACTTTTTTCTTTTCTTTTTTTTTTTTTGACTTGAAAAAAAAAAACAATATTGTTCGGTTTTTGTTAATTTCAGTTAAATAACATTATTACGTTAATACTTCATATAGATGAAATATATATCAAACTTAGAAAATCAGACAACCAAAAGTTTAAAGTACATATAAATGCTGTTCTTTATAACTTTTATTCATCTGAGATTGCCTGAAAAAAAAAATCACTGTAATCACTGTACACAGTAGTGTAAATGTGAACAATATCTGAATCAGAAAGCAATGTATAGTGTGAGTGCTGAAGGGACTTTAAAGGGGGCTGCTTGTGAAAACATGTTCAACAGGCACGGAAGAGGAAAAGGGCAGAAAATGAAACTGAGAGGGAAGGAGATAAACAAGGGGGGCACATGTAAGAGGAAGCGTATGTCACTAGGAGTAGGTAAATTCATGCAGAGCGGTCTCAACAATGGCTGGCATCAGGCTTCCTGAAGAAGGTTGCGGCCCTTGAACTCCCTCCAGCAATAACAGTGGTTAAGTCCCAGGGACCCTCACACTTTTCAATCCTGGGGAACAGTGATACCGTGATAATAAAGCGCCGTATTGTGCCCATTCTGTACAGAGACCCCCCTCTCTTCAATACAACTGCAGCCCACTCTCTGCATATTCGTTCTGACCCAACACATGAATGGATGTTTCCCATTAACAGTGAAAGCAGATCTATGAGTTACACATCTCCTGTTTGAATTTACATTTGCAGCGTTTTTGGTTTGTTTTAAATCGAGGGCAAACAATACCTCACGTTGCCTCTGACCTGCTTACATTTCACACCAGCAAAAACTGAATCAGTACTAACAGGATAAACGTGGCTATAGTGTGAAAATGTAACCACATGGGTGAGGAGGTCCGGAAAACCGCAAAGAGGTGGCGGATAGAGTGTGAAATACAGAGTAAAATATAGACGTCTAGAAGAGCAATGTAATCTTATATCCTGCAATGGTAGGAGATCTGGGAGTAAACAACCAGGGATTGGTTGCATTTCACTTAATTGCCGTGTCATGTGTTCCACTGTTTACAGGTAAATGTATACAGGAGTCATTCCTCTCCTCACATTCACTGTTGTCTAAAACTGAACCAATGTTCTTTGCTCTCTAATATTAGGGTGAATTTACAGTAGGCCTATATTTTTGTCAATAACGGTAGTTACAGTAATTTTTTGTAGTAGCTGAAAAAGTTATTACAAATAACTTGATTGAAATAATAATATATTAAATTATTGTAATAAAAATATTAATACAATGTAATAAAAATAAAGTTCAACAGTACTGTGACTCAGAATAATTTATTTAAAGTACTATTATAAAACTGCATACTCTTCACAGTGAACAATGCATGACAATATATTTATTTTATTTACAGTGATATTACTATCAAAAATGACTAAAGTGATTTTACTGTAAAAATGTGCATACAGTTCAATTTTTTTTTTTATTCTAAGAAATTAGAGTTTCCTGACAGTGGACAGTGTGTGGTCCCTGTGGTTGCAACATGGTGTGAAAATGTACACCCAAAAATCTATTTTATGAGAACTGAGGCTTACAAACTGTAAAACGGCAATAAAAAAATCTAACTAAAGATGGGTTTGTGGTGGATTATGAGAGAAGCAGAGGAACTTACAGGGCAGGATATCCCTGTATCGGTTCTTATCCCGGTTTTCGGGTGCTTTTCCGACCAGGCAGCTGTCTGAGGGTTTCAGATGCTCTAAAGCCTATTACAAAAAAGAGCCACACATGTTCTCTCATCAACACTCTTGAGTTATCATTCTTTAAATCAAATACTACAATGTTTATTGTAGACACTATTTTAGTATTAAAGAGAAACTACAGATTTATATTACAAACATTACAAGAAAATAAATGTGGTGGATGTGTCTGCGTGCATCAATAAGAAATAAAATATAGCTGCTTGTATTAACGTCAAAAAAATGAACTTACCATAAACTCTTTAATCAGATCTTGCTTTTCTAACAGTTCAAGGGCCTGGATGAGGGCTTTGACCCTGGAGCCAGAATACTGCCCATTCTTAGATGGAGATATCACTGCAAGCCTAGCAAGCTCCTCTTCTGACACAATTGGTTGACCTTAATGTAATAAAGTCAGGTGATTTCAGGAACTACGCAAGTCACAGATCTCTAGAATTCATTGCTTTAGAATAGCTGTGGAATTACATTGCTTAGATGGTGAAAAAAATGAGACATGAAGATTATGTAGTCTCATTTACCTGTATGAGTCACCGTCTCGGGAAGCAGTGGCTGAGAAGAACTGTCATCTTCATCACCATCCTCTTCTTCATCACTGCTCCAGCCGTCTGACTGGCTATGCTCTGTTTTCATGGCAGATTTTTCTGGATGCTCCTTCTGGGGGTCTGTCCTGAAGGGGGTACGGGGCAGGAATGAGCAGAGACCTTGACCACATTGCTACATTCCGGGGCTGTTATCATGCAAGGCTGATTTTCCTGCGATTTTTCCACCTAAAATGTAAAAAAGCTGCTAATTGCAAGTGCTACGTACTATAACAAGTGTGGCTTGTAAGCCAGCCTAACTAGAAGCCAAAGCGGTGATTATTGGGCCTGTATTTCATTAATGACTCTTTAGTGCCTCCCTGTGGCGATTCCTTTTGAGAGCTATACTAAAAAATAAAAACAAAAACCAAATGGCAATGAAATTCAGCCCTTATGACCTGGTTTATGTTTGGTGATAACAAACAGATTTATGGATAAATAACACACAGTGTAGTTTTAGTTCATTCAGAACAAACTTTCAGGTCTCATTACAGAACAATACACTTGCAGCACTCTTGATGCCAAATGTTATATAGCAGCAATATCAAAAAAAAAAAAAAAAAAATTCAGTGACACTCACCTTTCCTGAAGCATGTCTGTAACTCCCAGAGATGGACAACACCTCTGACAGGTAGGTGTACAGTTACGACTTTCCTACAGGCAAGAGATAGACAGAAAAAGGAGAAAGAGAAAGAAAGAGGAGACAGGTGATGAGTTAACTCTGCTGAGACACACTTACAGTTATCTAAGTTTCAGTGGTTTCCTCTGAGAGGAATTGGAGGCGGTGCTAATTCATTTTAAGTGAAACTTTCTAGGTGCTGAAACTATTAACTTATTAGATTAGCTTTTTGTCTACAAATCTGCTCTAGGAAGGGCTTTCAATTCACTGGAGAAAGTCATCATCTCAGTATTGTAATTTACAAGTTTAATCTAAATGATCGAGAAAAAATGTTAAAATAAATGATACCTGCTCACATTCCCCTCCATGACCAGGACATCTTGACGTCTGGAAATGATCTGCATATGTTTCCGTTTGTGATGTAATATCTGCAAATGAAGAGGACAATACAATTATTAGAACTAATATCTATAATAACTAGTTTCTAACATGTCATCACAGGTGTTTAATTAATTTAGCCTTTTAAAGTTGTGTTGGCATATATGTCTAGGAAAGGGCGACCAATATAATCAGCTGTCAAAATCAAAATTTAAATGTGATAATATATCACACACACACACACACACACACACACACACACACACACATATATATATATATATATATATAATAAAATAAAACTGAATTAATGACATGAAAGAGTAATTCATTAATGGAACTAATCAAAAGAATTGCATAGACCAAAAATAAAGTTTTTTTTTCTTCACATTTAAAAAATAATTAATCATAATTAATCACACAAAATTTGTTAAATTGACATCCTGCAATATACATAATATAATGACAAATGATGTTTACAAAATATTGTGAAGTTTAATAACAATGTAAAAGTACTTAAATTGTCTATTTTAAATTATTTTAATAAATATAGTGTATTACTGTCATGGCAAAGGAGAATTTTCAGCAGCCATTAATCAGTGTCACATGATCCTTCAGAAATCATTCTAATATGCTCATTTGATGTGAAGAAACTTTTTTTTTATTGTTATCACTGCTGAAAACTGCTTAGTATTTTTTAGGAAATTATATTTTATTGATATATCATAATTGAATAATTGATTGATGATTTTATTTTTAACACCATTTAATTGAAATAGTAAAGACAGCTATAATGTTATAGAATATTTCTGTTACGTTTGATCAATTTAACGCACCCTTGACAAATAAACATAATAATTTATTTTTAAAAATAAATGAATAAATCGTACAGACCCCAAACTTTTGAACAGTTGTGTATATTTTACATAATTAGTACTCAACATTTTGTTTAAATTGCCAAAAAATGAATTGCCAAAAAGCTTTATCAACTGAGAGAAATTTTGGTATTAATTGAACCACATATTCATCCATCAATTCATACCTTAATTAATCTGTATTTTTTTTTAATGATATATGTTGAGTGATAAATGATGCTGCCGCTCTTCATAACAGATGAGAGATAATGCAGAGGGAGCCACAGAGCAGGGCGAATGTGAATCAGGCTTGCTGACCTGCAGAATTTGATGTGATGAATTCCTGAGAGGCCTCGGCAGGGGAGCTGGAACTAGAGCAGGCTGACATGGGCAGGATGTCCCTACATAACGTCAGCTGAACAGTGCCCTCTGCCTTCCGCAAAATATCCACAACTTTACTGTGACTCAGTCCTGATACAATGATGCCATTCACCTGCACAGCATACACAGATCTGGTACACCTCTGTATGGTTTATCAATGAAAAATCACTGCTAATAATTTGCACATACCTCCAAAAGAATGTCACCTACACGTAGACGACCGTCCTGCTCGGCCACACCCCCACAACAAATATCCTTCACTCTCAGTGTGCTTCCATTGAACCCGCCCACCAGAGCAAAGCCTAGCCCACCTTTCTCAGGCTTGGTGAACTCCACCTGGAGGATACAGCTCTGAAGAAAAGAAAGGAACAGGAACATTTAGGCAAACTAAATACTGAGGCCTTGTTAACACTGCACACTAATAAAACTTGGCTTTCAAATCCAATCATAAGGACAGACTCTTCACCCTGTCATTTTTCAAGTGATGAAATCAGATCCATTTGCTCAGATCAGATTGGCCAACATTTAATGCACTACTGTTCAAAAGTTTGGGGTCGGTAAGATTGTTTTTGAACAAAGTCTTACCAAGACTGCATTAACTGTGAAATATTATTGCACATATTTTTATTTTATATTTTAAAATCATTTATCATTTTCAGCAGCCATTTCTATAGCATTCGGTGTCACATGATACTTTAGGAATCATTGTAATATACTGATTTGATGCTCCAGAAACATTTCTTATCATTATATATGTTGAAAACAGTAGTGCTACAAATGTTTTTTTGAGGAAACCGTGATTTAAATTTTTTTTTTCAAGATTCATGAAGAACAGAATATTTTTATTTGTTTGATCTATAGAAATCTTGTGTAACACTGTAAATGTCTCTTTTGATCAATTAAATGCATCCTTTTAAAGAATAATGCATAGATTTTTTTTTTTTAAATGTTATCCATCATGCTGTATTCACAAAAGGGATAGATGCATTTAGTGTTCAGAACTGCTAACTTATTTACTATGTTGTGGATGGTAAATGAGTAAATGTTACCAATCACTAAATGAAGAAAGAGAGTGAAAATGAGTGCATTTGGACACAAGGCCAGACATGCAAGTCCTGTCTGAACAAGCATCTCCTCCCATTTTGTAGGAAAGTTATAATGATTGCTGCTTGAACAGTGTAATATTAATGAATTAAGAATCTGATGCTGATGATTACAGAGGTATTTAGAGGTGAATGACATAGATTACAAAGCAAGAGTCATGTTACAGCCTAAAACAAGGCCGAGGGACAATTACCTCCTGCTCCGATGTGACAGACAGCCTTTTCCTGAATTGCATGGCACTGTCAGCGACAGGTTTAACTGTAAGAGAAATGAGAAAAAGATGCATTTCTTTAAGCAGGACCATTTACGCACTGAATGGTTCATCAAATGCATTCAACAAATGTCAAATTTGCAAAAATCAATCCAAGAATCACATAAAATCTTATTCTTCCTGCTAAATGAGAAACAAGTTCACAGAAATTTTAAACATTTCCCAAACTCACGAATGTCTCCCTCCTCTGCTGCCATTTCGGGGGAGATGTGTTGATGACCCGCTCTGTGCTACTGTAGGTAAACTATGCTTGCCTTTTCAAGCTCTTTCGGACCTCCTGGCTAGAGGTCTCCTAGTAACCCAGATGCCCACCAGATCAGCTGGCCTTTATTCGTCAGACACAACGAAAGCGCACTTTGATCGACCAGAGGAGGCCATGTCCCTTGCTAATAATTAATCCTGCACCCGCTGCCCTCTGAGCAGGACATGCCATGTCTGTCAGCACAGATCTAATGCCACAACTCCCAGACAACAGAGACACAGGAAACTAAAGGTTTACCATTGGCAGGAGCTGCCTCCATGTCAGGGGACACAGGCTCGTCAAGGTGAGGAAAGACTTGTTTCTCCTTCCATTCAAACAAACCTGAAGAGGAGAAATAGAAGGAATAAACAGATGTTTTTGGTTTCAAATATGTTACTCCATAAATCAAAATTTACATTTGTATGAATATATGACAATTTTTCGACCCTACAAAAGTTTTTTTTTATTCTCTGACATTTTCTGTATGGCATGAATATATATATATATATATATATATATATATATATATATATATATATATATATATATATATATATATATATATATATGTATATTTGTGCATGAATTGCTTTGGATTTAATAAATACTTTTTGTATAAATTCCACTGTACAGTCGCATCAATATGGATAGAGTAAAAAAAAAAAAAATCGAAGGTAGTGATCGAAATCAAAATGATCAAATATTATTCAGGATTGACACAGTGGGTAATTCTGTCTAATAAAAGTTGACACGGCGCTTGAAATGACGCGATGTCTAGTGAAGCGTGAAAGCCTAGGCTGCTCTGGAAAAGCACTGGAGCAGCTCTCTGCTTCATTCCTGTCACTTCAGACTAGACTGAAACACGTCGACCACGACTGCCCTCTGCAGCCCAGCAGCAAACTAAACACACCCAGAGCAAGAAAAAACATCCCACTGACAGCCGGAGCAGTTACCTGGCCCATGGGAAGGTTAAAGTCTCAATGTAACTACATATAATTCCAAGACTCAATAATAACAACAAATATACTCTCAAAGCGAACAAAAACATTAAACATAATTACAACCTCTTATTCTGTACAGATTATTATTAAACCAATTATTGCTGTAATTCAAGTAGATGCAGCTCAAACCTACCATTCCATTTATCTACTGGGATCACTGGTTGATCATCTCTGAAACAAAGAAAAAACATTTAATAAAAAGTTACAAAGACAAAAACTGATCCTTTATTTAAGTAACATCTAAACCTAATTCTACTCCAATCTGACCTCATGGCTTTTAATCTGACTTTGCGCGGGGCACTCTCACACACTTTCACAGCATCCTCCAGCATCATTCCCAGGGTGCACTTCCCACATATATAAATAATCTTGTCATTGGGCTGGATGCTGCCCTCTTCACTAGCAGGGGAGTTTGGCACCACCTCCTGGACATAAATTCCCTGCCACTTGCTGCCAATGCCCCCAGTTAGCTTGATACCTGCATAGACAAATCATTTGGATCACATTTTGAATTGAATACAGACTTACAAACCTTAAACTTTTTTGTTCTTATGAAGTGACACAATGTTACCCTGGTTTCCGCTACTATAAAGCATTTCCTCACCCAGTTGTCCGGATGGAGTCTTGGGAATGACAATGTCCTGGAGGGTGTCAGGAGGCGGCGGAGGGAGTAGATTTTGCACAGCTCTGCCCAGCAACATGTGCAGTCTTTTAGAGGAGGACCTGAGGATGCCAATAGCCACATCATCTGACACGCTGGTCACATCGTGACCGTTTACCTGAAAAATATATAAAAGGACACAATGTCAATTAAAATCACTTAATCAATTCTTATGAAATCTTTAGAGAGTAAGGTTCATTTCTGCATAACTGTGATTGTGTTTCTAATGGTGGGAAAAGCTGTACCATGACAAGCCTGTCTCCTGCCCTCAGTCTGCCATCTGCTTTGGCCGGATTATCCAGGACATCCTGGACATAGAAGCAGTTATCCAGTTTGCTCCTGGTTATTGTAAAACCGAAACTGCCACACCATGATTTGGTCAATGAGACAGTCAGTTCAAACTCCTTCAATACGTCCTAAAAGTAGAAGAAAATAGATGTTGAACAACATTGCTATGCGCTAGACCAGCATTAAATAATAATAATACATTTTAGCACTTATATATATAAAAGCAAGCTTCTCAAGGCGATTCCACAGAAAACAGAGAAAAAGTAACAATGCATGCATAAACTAATAAATCAAGTTAAGACCATCCTAAAAAGATGTTTTCAGATAGGATTTAAATAAATTAGGTAGGTAGTGAATTTAAAAGTTTGAGCATTAACCAGCATTAAAATGTATGTTAAAGGCTTGTACATCTATAGGCAAATGCGATCAGACTTTACCCTTCTGGGATCTTCCTCATCCTCTTCTTCATCATCGTCCCAGCCATTGTTGCTGGCTGAAGGGGTGGTGAACTGGGCATGAGGTTTTGTTGGGGAGGATGCTTGAGTTGCTTGTTGGTAGGATGGAGGTGTGCTCAGCAGTGATGGAGAAAGCGGTTCATTGGAGACAGCAATGCTGCTGCTTGGAGGAGAGGGTGCTGTGGTGGTGATGGTCAAGTATTCCTCATCAGCTATGACAGTCAGTCCATTAGCTGTGAAACTTGTCATGCTCTCTTCCATGCCTTCAGCTGTGTTACTGTGATAAAGACATATTTTATATTACATATATTACATATTTTATCATATTTTGTCGTTCAATATTATTGTCTTGTATGAATAAAACAATCCCAGTTTCCTCAAAAGTCCATTCCACATAGCTGCATATTAAACATTAAATATGAACTGACTGGGTTCCATTGTGCAGCATTTTTGTGTTCAGTGAAGACAGAAAAATAGCATTTACCAGAAACATATCAATTCCCATCTGGTTATATGCGGAGAGTTGGTTTTAATACATGGCTAGATTTTGGGTCAAGGAGGATTTTCAGAATTTACATTACCATTCAAAAGTTTTGTGTCAGTAAGTTTTTTTTTTTGTTTGTTTAATTTTATTCAACAAGGATGCATGAAATTGACCAAAAATGACAACAACAAAAAAGGCATTTATAATGTTAATTCTTTTTATATATATTTAAAATAAATGCTGTTCTTTTGAACTTTTATTTAGAGAAAAATGTATCACACTTTTTTATAAAAATATTAGGCATCACAATTTTTTTCAACATTCATAATTATGAGAACTCCATTCAGCATCCATTCAGGATATTAGTATGATTTCTGAAGGATCATGTCACACTGACATCTAGAGAAATGACTGCTGAAAATTCACAGGAATAAATTAAATTTTAACATTAAAATAGAAAGTATTTCACAACTATAAATTATTTTTACGATATTACTATATTTACTGTATTTTTGATTAAATAAATGCAACTTTGGTGAGCATAAGAGACTTCTCTAACAAAGTAGAGTGCAAAAATCTAACAAAAAATAAACAAGTACTCCAGATTTTTAAAAGGTATTGTGTCTCAAACATTCTCAAAACCTAAACAAAAATTTGATTCCGCATTAAATGGCACATTTACATTTAATGTTAGGATCATATTGATAATTTTATAGAAATTATCACATAGAAATAAACAGGCTTTTACCTGGTATGAGCTGAGACATGGTTGGTTGAGATGGTATCATCTTCTTGCTGATGGGCTGTAATTGCGGTTTCAGGGGCTGCAGGAGTTGGTGCTGTGTTGGCTGCTGTCACTTTTACAGTGCTTGGTGTTGGGGGAGGAGTTGGGGGTGGAGCTTTATGCTCATGCCCCTCCCCTATTATGGCATGAGCCTTTGGTTCTCCAGCTTCACTTGAGGATGGACGTGGGGGTAGGGGTGGGGGTGCTGATATAGTAGTATCCAGCAGCTCAGTATCTTTTTTCTGTTGGGTCAAGAGGATCTCCGGGGTTTTCTCTGGGGAAACTTCTTTCTTTAGACCCATCTCTATCACCCGTTTCTTGAGGAGTTCACTAAAGTCTGGGGCGACAGTCCTCACCTGCAGGTCTAGAGATCTAGCTCTCAGTGCACGGACTGGAAGTGTGTCAGGACCCTGTCAAAAAGAGATGCGAGTTTGAGAAATAACATGTCAAATTTAGAGTCAATGACAACCATGTAGCAATAAGGATGTTACCAGAGAGGTCTCAATGTCTGCAATTTCATCCCGTGAGGGTCTGCAGATTGACAGTCTGATCTCAGATGGACATTTTTGGAGGAGATGCAGAACTTCCTGTGGTAACAGAAAGACATGCACTACTGTTAAACAGTCTGGACAGTCTGGATATTTTTATTTATTTAAACAATACATCTTTAACCTCATAGGAGAGGCCTCTGACAGGTTCTCCATTGACAGCCAGGATTATGTCTCCCTCCAGAATCCCACAATCCACTGCAGGCTGACCAGAAGGAAAGCTCTTAATATGCACCATGCTGCCCTCATCCGGACCCAGTTCAGATATGATGAAAGTGAACCCCAGGCTCCTGAGACTCTTCTGTAGCGTCACCTCCAGGAAGTTATCTGCCACAAACAAAGAGCAGAACTCTCTCAATTTGTAGTTTATAATCAGTCCAGCCTCACACACACACACACAAAAATCAGTTGCATGTAACTATTAAAGGACAGTTCATCAAAAAATGAAAAATTAAATAAAAAGATTTTATTTAATAAATATTTTATGTTCCGAACACATTTGACCTACTTTCTTCTGTGGTAATTACATTACACCCTGGCCACTCTTCAATAAAATAAAAGTGAATAAGTAGTACAAAATGACTATTCTGAATTGGATATTTTTAATAAATCAGTCCATCCAGTACATAAAACCAGTTTGAATGATTAATTTACCAAATAGACTGATGCGAATATCGTATTCTACTTATTTATTTATATACTTTTATATTGTTAACTGATCATTGAAATTCACTTTATTTTTATATTTGCATTTTATAAAAAAAATGTGTTAAGGTTTTAGCAATTTATTTTTTTTTGTGCTTTTGTAAGTTGTAATATTTTTTGTATTAAATCATTCTAGTCAGCTTTATTTTTTAGTTTTAGTATTAGCATTTGTTATATTATATCAGTGACTTACTTTGCAAGGCAAAATTTCTCTTTTTTTATATTTTAAGTTTATTTAAAATTTATGTATTTAATTTCAACTATCCAAAATTATTTTTAATAGTTTTAGTAAACAATAACAATACTAATCTGATATAGCATCAGAAGATTTGCAATATAGTAAAACGGGCTGCTTTTAGGTTGCTTTTGCAACACTTCACTTTCGAATCAAGTTTGTAATGGCATGAGGCTGAGTAACTGATGATGGAACTTTAATTTTTGGATGTGCTATCTATTAAAAATAAACTAAATTTTACATCCAACAGTGACTCTAACTGTCAAATCTGATGCAAAACATACGCCAGTGCAAAAATGTAATTATTGTGATGTAATATATACATAAAAAACAATGTTCCTCTGGACGAGATCTTTGAGTTACATGGTTCTGGCAGCTAGCACAGTGTCACTGTCAGGTTCAGCTGAAATGTTTTGAAGGGTTTTCTCCCCATCTCACCATCTGACACAAAGCTGAAGTCCTTGGCCCTGACAGACAAGGGCGTTTCCATGGTCACATCTCTCCTCAGGGAGGTGGGCGTGCTCTGCGCACTGAAGGGTGAAGGAGATCTCTGTCTCTCCAACGTGGATGAGGCACTGTAAGTGTCCAACACCACTGGAGGCTCTCGTTCCAGAACCAGGCTCACCACCTGGAAATAACACCATCATCAAGGCAATATATCTTCTTATTTGATCATATCAGCTGCACACCTAACATTCTTATGTCATCCGTCTGTTTAACACAAGGCATGTTACCTAACAGATGCGTGTGGCTGAAGATCATGTGGCTGGTCAGCAGCTTAAGTGTGTCAGTATGACGGTGCAGGGTTTAGCGTCATACCCCAGAAAATCTTATTAACCCAGACAAAAATAACGACCCACACATATGTTTTCACAATCGTGTGTCACTTTAGATCTTTCTTTCGTGGTGTCTGAGAACCCGTAAGACACAAGGGTGCTGATGTTGTTCTCCTAAAGTAAATGACATGCTGAAGAGAGAACCAAAGGCCCTTCAAACATAATGTGAACTTTCGCCCGTGTGCTATAGTTACTTCTCAAAATGTCAGGTAAGATGAATTTAAAGTAACTGCTCTTTAACTGTTCACAAAAAACAAACTTAATGCAAGTGCTCTGCTACTAAAGAAAATGAAAATGACTGCCACTAATGTATGAAAATATTACTGGAAAATATATATCACTTTAAATATGAAAAAAGATAGCTGACTTACGTATGTAATCATGAGTGTTTGTGTCATACTGTGGGCTCAATCATACGCAATTACATAAACGGTTGTGATTGCACCGCTCAGAAGTAAAGCAAACACATGTCAGTACCTCCCCTGTCCTCTTCAGGCACTCTACTGCCTGCCTGTGTGTGACGGCACGCAGGTTACAGCCGTCCACCTCCAGCAGCCTGTCACCTGTCACACATACAAGAATTCATTGAGCTGTCATGCCTCACAACCAGTCAGGATGTTGCATATTCATGCTCATTAGAATGTTAGGGACACATCCGGGTCATATTTGTACGTCATCAAGGAGATGACAAATATGCATACTACACAACAGAACACAAACTGGAACCGATACCACTATGTCGAAAAGGGGTTAGTAAGGCTTTTGGTTCTTCTAAGATATTAGTATTTTGTTCAGCAGGGATTTTTGTCATCAAAAGTGACAGTCAATTTACTCATTTTAAATTTTATATTTATAAATAAGACTGTTACAAAATATTTCCATTTCAATTTTTTCTATTCATCAAAAAATTAATGATGGATCCTAACCTATCTGTATTCGTCCATCTTGATCTGCTGCTCCTCCTGGGATCACGCTTTTGATGTAGATTCCTCCATGATGTACATTAGTGTTGATTCCCCCCTAAAAATCATTAAAAATGGGATCATACCCCATGTTTTAAGATTTGAGACATTAAATGAACACCATACTGAGTAAAAACTCACAGCAACACTTATTCCCAAGCTGCTGTTGATCTTTCTGAGCTCCATGTAGATTGTTTCTCCTGGCTTTGAGCTGAAGCTGGAAGAATTAGACATCCTATCCTGTATAGGACGAATAATAGAAAAAGGTTTTGGTTTGCTTTTGTTCATGTCAGATGCTTTCTAATAAACTGAAGAGACAGCATCACTGTAAATCATACCTGAACATCCAGAATCCGCACCACAGGTATGTGCAATCTTTTGCCCATTTTAGGAGTCATGATGTTGGAGAGGGTCTCCTCCAGCTCCTCCATCACAGGCCTGTACTCTGCACTCAGGGTGCTTTGAGAGCCAAAGCCTCTTTCCAGCATCATCCCTAAATTACTTGTAGCCAGTGAGGTCTTACTGTCCCGATGATCCTCTACTCCAGAACAAAAAAATTGAAAAAACTTATCATACAGTGGTTAGTTGGGTGCAATTACTATCACCAAATGTACTATAATTGCAAAAATACAGGTATACAGTAATGGCTTGCTGGGATAGGAGAATTTATTTTAATATAAAAATGTACACACTTCATCTTTAATAGTTTAATTATAAAGACAGATGATGACCAATACATAATTCATTGGTACAATATGAAGACATACGTTTGGGTTGGGACACTATGAGCTCCACTTCATCTGGGCTGCTCTGCAGTATGGCAGCAGCTATATTAAACGTCACTCCCTCTAGACTGATCTTATTCATAGAGATCAGCCGACCACCTAAACACAAACAAAAGAAAATGAAAGACTATTTCTTTTCTCTTTTTTGGCATAAAAGAGGGAAAATGTTCAGGATATTTACCTGGTCTGATTCTGCCATCCCTATCAGCTGGTCCGTCGGGAACGATGGATGCAATGAAAATTCCAAGATCTAACTTCCCTGTGTTGTCCTCCCCGACAATTACAAAACCTTTTCATCAAAAGGGAACCATCGGCATTTTTGAGCAGGATTACTTCAAATGCTTAATGTATCATAAAAGATGCACACTCACCGAAACCTAGTTTGGGATCCTTCTTTAAAGTAACACAGATGATTTCTCTCTCTGGGGTTGTTCTTGTGGGTGTGTCCACTAAAAAAGAAATAAAAGAAATGGATCAAAAAAGGACACAGACAGGGTATAGAAAAGAATCACCTCCCTTTTTTTTTTTTTTTTACTTTGCATCCTGAAATGAGTACGGACACATTTTTGTTTTATCCAGCTGTATTTACTTAATGCAGCTTATAACACCCAAGTGAAAGATATAACACCAAAAAAAAAATCACTGATTTGGATAAGGGATCACCACCCTTGTGTCAGTATTTTATTGAACCACCTTTTGCTTTAAAATACAGCCTTTAGTCTATTGGGAAATGTCTCTACTAACTTTGCACACCTAGACTTTGCACTATTTGCCCACTCTTCTTTCCAGAACTGCTCAAGTTCAGTTAAATTGTTAATTGATGGTGACCGTTTGTGGACTGCAGTCTTCAAGTCATTCCACAGACTTTGAATGGGGTTTAAGTCTGGGCTCTGACTAGGCCATGCAAAGACATTCACCTTTTTCTCCTTCAACCACTGTGAGCATAGTTTTGCTGTGTGCTTTGGGTCGCTGTCATGGTTGGAGGTAAATCTTCTTCTCATTGCCAACTTTCTGGCAGAGGGCAGCAGATTTTCCTCAAGAATTCGATAGTATTTTGCCCCATCCATTTTTTTCTTCTATCCTGACAAGTGTTCCAGTCCCTGCTGCAGAGAAACACCTCATAACAGGAAATTAGCATCTCCGTGCTTCACTTTAGGAATGCTGTTATGTGAATGGTGAGTTGTATTGGATTTCCACCAGATATAAGGTGTTGAGGCCAAATTATAAAAATGTTTGTCTAATCTGCCTCAGAATCTTCAGTCTGCATTTAGGCTTTCTTGAGGATTGTGTTTGTTGTTGTTTTTTTTTTGTTTTTTTTACCCTCATACAAGCCACATTTGTGGATATTTTGTGATATTGTTGTCACATGCACACAATGACCATTCTTTGTCATAAATTCCTACAACTGCTTTAGAGTTGCTGTTAGCCTCTTGGTAGCCTCTCTGACCAGTTTCCTCCTAGCTCTTTCATCCTGTTTGGAGCGAAGTCCTGATCCAGGGAGGGTCTGTATTGTACCATATACCTTCCACTTCTTTGCTGTGCTTCTAGGCATTGATAAATCCTTTGAAAAAAAATTTGTATCCATCTCCTGACTTGTGCCTGTCACAACTTTATCCCGGAGATATTCTGATAGTGCCTTGCCACCCATAACTGATTGTTTGCTTCAGTTGCACTACCAAGTACTGAAAAACTCCAGGACGGCTCTTTTCATACTGAGCTAATAACTGATCACAGTCGAAAGTCAAATGGCTTTGTGTCCATAGCTACACCTGATTGGTTTACAAGTAATTTTAGGAGGGGGTGATCCTTTTTCCAACTCAGTGATTCTATTCTAAAATGTTGGTGTTATATCTTTTACTTGGATGTTATAATTTGCACTGAATAAATACAGTTGGATAAAAAAAAAACCTACTGTGTAATATAAATCCAATAATACAAATTAAATATCCTATTTATCATATTATATTGAACATAACTTAATTTTTTTATGTTCAAAGCATGTTTTTGAGTTTAAATGTTGTTTATAATCAGTTCTCTTAAGATTAGGAAAAGTTATGAAGTAGCTATCAATTTGTTTTTCAGGCATTTAAAATGGTCCTGGAATTTTTAAGAACCTAAAAAGAACACGAGGGTTAAATATTTATATTGCAGATATTATAAATATTATTATCATAGAAACATAAGCTAATTGTTTAGAGTCAAAGTCAAACTTTAAAATTAAATCCAGAAAGAAACTTTTTTACCTCTTATAGACGAGGTGGTGGAATGGACCTCTAAGTCATGCTTTTGCAAAGAGACATTGGACATGATACGATAAACTGGAGGACTGAACGTTTCTGGAGGGCTGCAAGCAAGGAAGATCAACACAATATGATAATTTGGTTTTGTATTGTGATTTGAATGTTGTGCAAAGCAGATCTATTATCACACCTGTTGCTTTGGCTCTGGTCTTTCAGCTCGCTTGGAGTTCTTGCTTCATGAATGTAATTTACTTTGCTCGGTTGCCGAATCCGAACTCCGATTTTTGCTGACAGGTCATCACAAGACTTGCTCATGGAGTCATTTGGTAACACATTCAAACCAATATTGTTGAGCACAATCTCCGAGGAAGACAGCCTCTTTATCTGATCTTGTCGAGCACGGCATATTGATGCATATTTTGCCACATTGTCATCTAGGATGAAATATAAGAAAAAATAAATAACTACCAGTTGACAAACTAACTGTGGCTGATGAAAATGATAAACGAACAAAAAAAATTATTGAGTACACTGGAGCACAACACTTATGTATATTCAACTTCAAATGACTCTGTATACAGAAATAACTGAACACACCTGAGGCTAAACAGTAGGTCATCTGACGAGAGGTCATCTCACTGTGAAACTTGTGCTGGGCTGAGCAGAGGTTCAGGAGGTACTGTGCGATCTTTGAGCTCTCTGTCACAAAGGAGTGCTTCTTCCCACTCGGGCGGCACTCAATGGTAAATTTTCGTCTCTTTGACAGGATTAAATGGAAACTGATTAACATCTCATCATAATGGTGTTCTGAACTTCAAATAGCATGTTTCTGGATTTCACAAAGTAAAAAAAAAAAAAAAAAACTAAACAAGCAATATAAACCGCATAAATAATAAACTCACACTTGTTGAGAGACTGTCTATTTCTGTCCAGGGAAATCTGCGGGTTAACACCCGAGAAATGTTCTTGACTTCATAAACCATAATTCCTTTGGCACAAATTCCCAAAACCAGCTCTCCAATAATGGGTTTCCTTTCACGGGCAACTCTGTGGAACAGCACCCCATACTCTGGCAGCTGCTGTGCAATCTATAAAAGCAAGAAAGACACTTGAAATACTGACAAACTTTGATCAAATATAAACTACTATTATATTGATCTGAGAGCTTATTTATTCTATTGCTCAGTTTTATAAGCATTACAAGAGTAATTTTAGAATTTTAGAATGTCTAACTGAAAGCCAAAAGAAAGAACCTTTAAGAACTCCATCTCAGCCTCCTCTGGAAGCATGTGGGCATTATTGGCATGTAACCTTGGCAACTCCTCTCTTAAACAGGGCAAGGCCACTTTCTCTATGACTCTCTTAGAGATGTACTGCTCCATTTGGAAATAGTTCTTCCCATAAACCTGAAAAAGTCAGTGTGATATTTCAAAATAGAGTCTAGTTAGATCTGTTGAAAGTTCTAATGTTCATTAATGTCTCACTCACTTCAGGCATATAATCTCCAAACTCAGCCTGCAGTGCTAACGCAGCAAGAAACAATGCAGTCTCCTCATTACAGTACACTCTGTCCTCCAGAACGTCCCTCCTCAGCTGGAGATAGTACTGGTGTTGTGTAAGTCTGTGCCTTTAAAAAAAAAGTGACATTAGAATAAAAGGGTACAACTTCATTGCAAACTATTAGATATAATGTCCGTTAAAGACCCTGTGAAATCACTTGACAAGGGCAGTTTTCTTTTGGTTCATTTTCATGCAAGATAAAAAAAACTTTAAATGTGTTCAAAAGTTAGAGCTTAGTAAGGCTTTTTAATTTTTTAAAGAAGTCTCTTATACTCACCATGACTGCATTTATTTGATCAATACAGTAATATTGTAAATAATATTAACATTTGATTATATATTTTCAAATGTAATTTATTCACGTGATGGCAAAGCTGAATTTTCAGCAGCTATTTCTCCAGTCTTCAATGTCACATGACTCAAGGAAAAATTTCTTATTATTATCAATGTTGAAAAAACAGATGTGCTGCTCAAAATTGTTGTGAAAACCATGATATACTGTTTTCAGGATTCTTTGCTGAATAGAAAATTAAAATGAAAAGCATTTATATGAAAATATACATTTTTGTTCCATTATAATTGTCTTCATTGACCTTAAGTCAATCTAATGCATATTTGGTTAATAAAATAATAACTTTTGAAAGAATAGTATAAATGTACTTAAACCTGACAGACACAGACTAAAAGCCTCAAAACACAGATATCATGTGGTCTTTAAATGGACAATCTAAATATTATGTATGTGCAAACTGTAAAGGGCCATTCACACAGAATGCAAAGCAATGGAGAGAAATGTTTTATTTAATTTGAACTTCTTTTTACTTATGCACATAGTTAATAGAATGGCGTATCAATGCAATGGTCAAACACATCTGTCTAGCATGTTTACATATAAAAACAATGGAAAAACAGCACAGTGGAATGCAAAAGTGTGTTCTGTGTGAATGGCCCCTAAGAAAGTAGAAAAAGACATACAGTATGTAGGAGATGTCATCAGGGAAAAATCTGACACGGAGGAAAAGTGTAAATGTTGCAGAAGCCACTTTCTTCCAGTAATCTGGGGCAACCTTTGAGATTTTTGTCTCAGGGTCCAAAAAGAAAAATTCACCATCTAAATGAGAAAAAAATTAATTAACACTCAATTACTTAAGCTAGACTGCATCAAAATGTACATTACAAGCACTTGATCTTTTTACAGTCATTAAAACCACACAAGAGCACACAAAGGTATATATAAAGTCTGAATTACCATCAATGAAAGCAAGGCCAAAGTAAAAGTGCTCCACAAGGTTAGCGTGTGCCACAACCATGTCGAAGACATCTCTCCCACGGGACTTGATGTCACATTTCACTGCCACACACTGTTCATTTGGCATAATCACATTAACTTCCCTTTGTGACAAGCCTGACTTGCCTTTCTTTGACTGTATCAATCGAAAGAGAAAAGGGGAAGAAGCTAAATACACAAAACACAAACTTAGCAGTAAAGTTGAACAGAAGTGCTAAACGCTTAAAACTGAAGTGCGTTATATAGGTAACCAAAAGAACTAAGACATAGTTTACCACTATAGATCCCGGCAGCTCTAAAACTATTTGAGGTTCATCAATCATCCTGGTAAATTCAGGCCCAAGACTCTACAATTAAAACATGGAAACATGCAGTTAACAACTAATTAAGTAAGCATAGGATTCAGCAAACATATGATTGCACAACACAGACACTAAGTACATTACCTTGGCTTTCCTTTGGGAGAGGCTGACTGCAGACTCACTAACAGTGATACAGGGACTGGACGGTCGGGTTTCACCCTTTTTGGGAACATTGAGGCATGTACTTTGTGACAGCCAACAACTTGTGCTTCGTCTGTGGTGAAGCCCCGGTGGAATTCTGGGATAACAAAGCATCAGAGATTGACATTAACAGCACTAATAGTTAACAGCCTGATATTACATTTAAAAATGCATAATACTACTACTAACTTGTTTGAACCCAGAGAGGATGTGGTTTGATTAGGTCTACTTCTGAGAGACCAGGTTTTCTGTTGTTGGGAAATTCCTGGTGGGGAAAAAAATCAGCTGAACTGAATATTGAAAAATAAAATTAAATAATTAGCTACTGTATGTCTAGATGCTCTACAATAAAGCGAAAACAAGATGACAATTTAAGAAATTGACATTTTAAACTAACAATAGATTCACTTTTTTTTTTTTTTTTTTTGCAAGGATGCATTAAATTAATCAAGAGTGACATTAAAGTAATTTATAATGTTACAAAATATTTCTATTTTAAATACATTTTGTTCTTTTAATTCTAACTTTCTATTCATCAAAGGACTTTGGAAAAGCTTGAGCACCAAATCAGCATATCCTAATAATTTCTGAATGATCATGTGACACTAACGAATGGCTCTTGACAATTGAGCTTTGCCATCACAGGAATAAATGAAATTTGAAAATATATTAAAATAGAAAACAGTTATTTTAAATTGTGATTATATTTGACAAGATTTCTGTTTTTACTATATTTTTTAATCAAATTAACATGGTTAACATGGTCAAAAACATTATATATATATATATATATATATATATATATAAAATCCTAGTGTATGAATTTACTTTGCTTTAGCTCGGAATCCAAAGACAGTCTGCGGGTCTCTCCTGAAGCTCCGTTCCCCTCTGTATAACCAGGATATGGTCCACGTTTACCTGCTCAACAGAGACCTGATCACTACTGACACGTAACGCACACTGCGCATCCACTGCATACACAGCAGTTTATATTCTGCACATGGTTGCACAAGTAACCTCTGGAAAATGAACAAAAATAAGATCACTACGCTTTACATTACAGTTTGTGTTTAAGAATCAGCGCTTTGAGCCTAATTACAACCTTTTGTAATCCCATGTTCGGTTTAAGTTAAACCGTTAATCCTATTGTGGACACTATTTAATTGGTGCGGTGGTGCTTTCTTATGCACATCCTAGTCAAACCTACAGGGTTTTACTAATGACATTTTTAGGATAAACATTATAATCCAAGGAATATGTTGGGATAACCACTGAAATGGTTAGTTAAGGACAGCGTTTGAAACAAATAAGTGACATCCACAGTCACTTAGACTTATGAAAAGGATATGACTTACACATATTCTAACATGACAGGCTAAAACTCTTCTATAAATACCCATCAAAACAATGAACATGCATATGCATCAAACATCAAATCACATTCACATGCAATAAAAACATTTTAAAGTATGAATCTTATTTTCATATTTTAAACTCATTTGACAACACTTCTTTACACTTTCACAACTATAAGAACATAAGAGGATGAAGTTCCTACCATGTAGTCTTTCTCTGATCATCTGACTTTTCCCACTCAACTGCACAACATTTTCAGTCAAAGCAGCTCGATCCACCTGGAAATGAAGTCTCATGAACCTCTTGGCTAATATTTTTCTAAATTGTACAACTGAGACGTAAATGAGGTATGAATGATAAATGCTCTTTTTTAACTCACAGTGTCTTGGAGGACGTCCTCTACCAGTTGTTTGATGACTTTGTTGGGAGGAGGCAGCAGAGATGCTTTGTGGTGTGATTCACACACCTCCAAGATAGAGTTGAGGTTGGCTCGTCGATGGGCCATGTCCTCACACATGCTCAGGAGAAGGCAGTTCAGAGAGTCACTTAGCTGAATGGGCTGAACGAGCAGAAAAAAAGTTTATTTTCAGATTGAAGGTGAGAAGCTTAATGGATCACTGGCATGATTTGTTAATCAATCTTACTTGATATACTCTTTTTCTCTTACTCAAATTTCAATATAACTGACCTGGTTTTGAGGAAGATGATAATCAACTGACCAATACAGAGTCATCCCAAGAGAATACACGATTATCTGGAAGAATAGACAAAAATCATCAGCATATTGAGCATTCAAGCACTTTTTCTAAAATAAATCCCACCTTCTTTTGATTAAATTTCATGCTAGGCGAAAAAAAAAAAAAAAAAAAAATGGTAACACTTAAGGTTCATTAATTAACTACATTGTAACACATAATAACACATGAATGATAATTGCACAGCATTTATTAATCTTAGTTCATGTTAATTTCAACTAAAATTAAAATAGAAAGTTAGGCCTGGTAACATAAGTTAATGCACTGTGAATTTTACTTACAATTAAATGTATTTTCATGAACTGACTTTAGTTTAGTTTAGGTTAATACATTTTTACATTAACAAACATTAACCAATGTGTCACAAAAAAAAAATTTGAATAAATGTAAAAAAAATTCTCGTCAGTGAGAATGCATTTATTTTCACTGCATATATGACCACTTTAGGGCACCTATAGAACGCTCTGAGGGTTTGACGGGTCAGTATTCCTTAGCTCATTTTTGTGGGTGTGAGAAAAAAACGTAAAATAAATAAAATAAAGTACAGTGAACTGGACCACAAAGACAGTTTAGCTTTCCCTCTCCTTCTCTATAGTGTTCTGTTCCTATTTATATCACTTTGTTCTTTGTAAAAATCTGTCATTTTGTGAAGAGAACATAACTGATTTGCTATGAATAATATATAGGCTACACAATTGTGTGAGTGTGTCTCAATCTCTGACACCAGTGCTACATGCCATGCATCGCTGAATCAAACTGACCTTCTCCATGGCTAGCTTGGTGGAGATGGCACGTCCTTGCAGCATCTCTGGGGCTGTAAAGGCACACACCTCATCTGTCATAGCACAGTTCTTGAATGCCAGCGTCCCAGTTGCGGACAAGAGCAGTGATGCAGGAGTTATAATGTTGCAGATATTGTGACCTAGAAAAACAGACCCACATTCAATTAATTTTGCATGGAGTGTACTCTTCACCATCAGGGAAAATCACCTATACTTCAAGGACAGTGTTTTACCTTTGTAGGAAAGGTCTAAGAGAGATTCAGCTGAGCCCAGCAGGAGCGACCACACCTCGTCCTCTTCCAGCGGTCCTCCTCTGGCTTCCAGCACCTCAGCAAGGGTCACAAACGTGCTGCTCATCCTGCGGAATCGAGAGACAGATACCTGAGAAGGAGAGACACAAGCTAACTGGCTGATGGAGGTGGAGAGAAATCTGTTGAAAGAGGAGGATGGAGCCTAAACAAAGTGATCAGCAGGGGACTCTTGAGCTCATTGTTTCATAACAATATTGTGTAATATACATGATTTATAATTTGTGATGTGTAAATCTAAATCTGTCTGCAATTATCTATTTTTGTCTTTTGCTGACCTCATTCCAGCTATCAACTTCATTTCTAACTTCATAGGACACACATAAATATACTTCTTCACTTTTGTGTCATTTTCAGATCATTTTTGAGGATAGCAAAACTTCACACAGATTATTATTATTATTATTTTAAATATTTGTTTTAAATTATGCCAAATTATGCCAAAAGATTTCATCTGTTTTCCCCCAATGTTAAATATATTTGTTAAAATATCTAATTCTACTCTGAGTCTTTAGTTTTTCCCCTGCTGCAGTACTGAACAATACACTACAGACAGTTGTTTGATGTAGTCTGAAGAGTCTAACTGTAATTACTCCAAATGAAAGCCAGATGGAGACATTTCGACTCAAGTATATGTATACTAGACTAGTCAATTATAGTCACTTAACAAAAGAATGTTCCTTTGGTACCAAAAAATTTACTTCAATGTACACACCTTTTTTGGGATTTATATAATACATTATTTAAATTACCAACAGAAGTGACTTTTTCATTTATTTAGCTGAAAAAAAAGTTAAGGGTAATAGTGATCTGGTATGAGAAGTGGGATATAATCAGATATCCATAAGGAGACCCCAACTGACTGCTCAAGAAAATGTGCCAAGAGAAGTCATGACATTATTTTCAATGACTTTTACTCTGCTAATTTCAACAGGTGAAGATAAAATACGATAGTACAATTACTGACTTACAAAATATTTTCAAGTTCATCTTTGGTTTAAGTCAAGAGGAATTTACTAAAATGTAAAAAAAAAATGTAAAGGCTATGTAACACCTCTCATAAATAATAATGATTTTGATGTAACTGATCACTCTTTAACCGTATCAAATATTTAGCAGTGTATTTTGTAGAATCTGAAGAACTGCTTGAATTTTTTTTATTTACATTTCATAAATTAGATAAAATATATGAATTATATTAAGTAAATACTAAATACTAAAAGCATTTAAATAAGAATGTAGGGTATTTCAAAACCTTACATTCAGTCTGTTGTTTGGTTGTTTTGAGGATTATTATATTAAACTAGATCAAGTCTGTGTGCCAATAAAGGGAGATTACAGCATCTAGTTAATTACACAACCTGGGTTTTAACAGGCTGACCCAACACCTTTGTAAAAAAGGACATACTAAAATATGGTAAATGCAAAAATGTAAATATAAGTTATTAATGGATACCAGAGGTTTGTCACTGCCTCAGTAAATCAGATCAATTAGAACAACAAACTTTTGGGCTAGACACACACACACACACAGACAACTGTACCAGAGCAATAATGAGCTTGAACTCCAAAGAAGGTTAAGCAGGACCTGCAGATGTGTAAACATAGGTCTGAGCATTACATGAAGCCTTGAGTTTCTTTTTGTGGCCTGTCAGAAATAGAATGCTTTATTTTAAGCACACAAATGCTGAAAACACTGAAATCACCGAAGCTGTGTATATGTGCCTCTACAATTAAAACAAAAATCTAAATAAGCCTGAGCTCTCTCAGATCATCAGTATCTAGGAAGACATCCAAATTCTCATGTACTAAGAGAATGAAATGACACTAAACTCTCTCTGCATTCCTACAATAATCAAATCTGAGAATTTTCTGACAAACAGTGTAGCCTCTGTGCACAAATACTAATAGGGGCATGTACAAACACTGCCTAAGTTACTAAATATTTCAGAAAAATAACTGATTTTGGTTTTTATATTCTTCTTTTTACATCCTGTACTGTTCGAGAGGTTCTAGGTTTTCCCTGTCTACAATAAAAAGATACACAGACACCAATAAACAGCTCAGCACTGTAGCTTTTTAATACAATACCAATATAGATGACCAAGTAATAGCAGCAGCATTAATTACAAGCAGACTATGATGTTAATCTTAGAACATACAAGTTTGTGAATTTGAATTTTAAATGAAGACATAATAATAGATAAATTCACATAATAGTTCAAATTCTATCTACTAAATGTGATCTGTCATCTTGGGAATATAAACAGATTTTACCTTCTAGCATTCGATGTCTTAAGGTCCTGATCTCCCTTTGATGCCTTCGGTCCCAGCACACACACTTTAATCCTGTGGATCACTACATGTTTCGTTTAGCTTCTGTTACCAAGTGCCTCGTGTGACCCAGCCATCCACAATCTCTGCTTCAGCATACTGTAGTATTGTACAACCATGCAAAAATGCATTTACTGATGAACTACTCCCATCTAATCACTAAGAAGCAACTGATGTCTGTGGGAGCTCGAAACATCTTTGCAAATTGAACAACTATTCTTAGACTACAGCTAAGAGCTCAATTGGATTAAATGAGCAGCGACAAAAGAGGATAAGGAAGTCTTCAGGAACATATTTTTTTACTCGACATTCCCAAAAACAAAGATACAAATATGTCACTAAGACAGTAAAGAACAAAAGCTAAAAGGTAAATTGTATCTTATGCTTAATATAAGTACCTTAAGGTACATATTACCACCTAGAATGTACATATCAGTATCTTCTGAAAGGCTACTGCACACAGTCTTGGACCTTTTTCTAAGAGTGAAGATGTGGTCCTTATGTGTATATTTTAATAAGAGTCATTTCATTTCATGCCTTTGTTTAGGCCTCCCTTGCAATGCATGCACAGAAGAATTATGATTCTTATAACCACATATTGTGTTAAATATCATTCTGTAGTGGCAATTACATTTTAACATTTATTTTTATATAAAATGTCTGTCTAGCTAAAGCTAGTTAGCACATGTATCTAAAATACACAAAATTGAACATTTCCAGACTTTTTGCATAATTTTACAGCTTGATCGAAAATTACACATAATTTAAAAAGAAAAAGGTATATTAAATCAACAACAGTTTTTACCTGTCTATTTTCTCTCAAGCTCATCACTGCCACTGTTGTCTCCATAGACAGTAAAAGGTTGTCTCCCTGGTAAACAAAAACTCTTGAAAAAACTTTATTAGGTGCCATAACTGTGGACAGCCATGAGAAACAGACTGATATGGCAATTTTCATGCATAAATATGAAAAGGATTCATTTACATGTTAAAAGAACTATCCGAGTGGGCTAAATATTATATCCTTAAAAGAATGCATAACAGAAATGATGATACAATTTTTGATAGATAGATAGATAGATAGATAGATAGATAGATAGATAGATAGATAGATAGATAGATAGATAGATAGATAGATAGATAGATAGATAGATAGATAGATAGATAGATAGATAGATAGATAGATAGATAAAATGCTGCATCTATGAATAGACCGGCGTGATGGAACCATAGACAGTAAAAGAAGGATGGAACGGAAGCGCGTGGGGGTTTGGTGACGTAGAGCGCATGTCGTCCGCAGTTCGCGCGAGGCCTGCTACCAGCAAGAAAGCGCTTTCAATACAGTGAGGTGACGGTCATGTTATCGAGACAAGCAGCAGAATAAGCGATATTAATAATCGATAGAGCCTTCGACAAATCGTTTCTGAAGAGTCCTGGTATTAACGTGGCATTTAGGATAGACGGAGTGTTTATATTTCAGTCGTAGCAGGTAAGTAACGTTAAGCGTTTTAAGTTGGTTTTAATGCGTGGTATTGTTACGCCGTGGGGGAGGGTTTAAGCATACATCACAGCTCATAATTTTATCTGAAACAGTAATACGACAATGTCGCTGTTTTGAATGATGAGGTTTTTAAACGTAACGTTAGCGGCTAATAAATGAGCCGGGTTCTGTGGGTTAACATTAGTGAGATCACTTACAATGCTATTTGTCAAGCTGCTCGCTTTGCCAGCAGTCCACTGTAACCATACTGTGTGTGTATTCCGGTTACAATTTAATCAGGAACGTAACATATGAAAAGCTGAATTACTAATCGGTTTAGAGTGCATACTGATCACTGTCTAAAAGACTAGGCTATACATTACATTTCTTGTGTATATAGTATCATCCTGCCCTGTACTGTCATATAAATCAGGGAACACATATTTTAAAAACATTTAAATGTCACTTCTGAATAAATTGGCAACATGCTGAACAGATCTGTTTGATGAATAAATGGTTTAAATTATTAATGAAACGAAAACAAACTGGAAGCCCTTATTTTTAATTGCATGAACAAACCATAAAAGTTTGTCTTAATCAGGATTTGTCACATTGTTTATATGACAGCAGGCACCGTGTTATTTTTTTAATTTTTATTAGTGATCTTCAATTAGTTGAGTACAGTTTCTATTCATATATTTTATTGTGTATGTATAATTGTTACTTGAGTAACTGGTTTGTTTGGGTGCATGGCTGATTATACAGTATAAGCATTGATATTGGCTTGTATGTCAAAACATGTTTAGTAATTGTATTTATTTATATATTTTTTTCTTGCTTGATTGTACATGGTAACAACCACAAATCAACGCTTGTCCAGAATACAATCTTGGCAAAAATTTCTCTCTGTTGCTGTGGATCCAAAATGCAGTTTCTATATGTTTTTTTTTATATTCAGACATATGCAATGCTATTTCCTCTTATCACAGTGAATTATGTTAATTTTAATGTACTGCGACAAGTCAGGAAAAAATATCCCTGATATTATGCCATTTGCAGAAACAACAAAAAATATGGAAGCATTTTTTTGTGGAACTGGGTCATGCTGTTAGTCCTGCTGTTTTAACTCAGTTTAAGAGCTATTAGGAAACTGTCCTACTCTTTAGTGGCATATGAGTCCCTTTTTTTTTTATGTGTGCGTGTGTTTCTAACAGCTGTATGCTCTAGTTATTTTCTTTTTGATGGCATAGAGCTAAAGCCCAGAGCTAAAAAAGAGGTTTAAGGCCACTCTATGCTGTCCTTTTAGCTGTGCCAGAAAAAAAGGTACTGCAGGAAAATCATGTTACGGTGACAAAGATATCAGAACAATTGCAATATTATTGTGGGTTTTGATTTGTTTTTATGGTCTAGGTTTGTAAAAGTCTGCCTCGTTCGGATGCTCACACATCAGCTTTACCATGAACAAAAATAAGAGAGAAAAAGAGTTCTACAGCGTAGATGTGGGTGATTCAACATTCACAGTGTTGAAGCGGTATCAGAATCTAAGACCCATTGGCTCGGGTGCTCAGGGAATAGTCTGGTATGTTCTAGAGCTCGTATTCCACCTCAAATCAAGGACAATACACAGTCACCGCATCTTTTCATCTGATTTATGCATCCTTTTCCCTTTTAGCTCAGCATATGACCACAACCTTGAGCGAAATGTGGCTATAAAGAAACTCAGCCGCCCTTTTCAGAATCAGACTCATGCCAAACGCGCATACAGAGAGCTGGTGCTCATGAAGTATGTCAACCATAAAAACGTAAGTCATGACCCCAAATGGGTCGTAACATGTTGCGTGCAATGGGAAATCCAGCAGAGCATAAGCCATCTAATGGATGTACATTTTCATTTCCAGATAATAGGTCTGTTAAATGTTTTTACATCACAAAAAACATTCGACGAATTCCAAGATGTGTGAGTATATATTCCATATTTATATGGTTAAAAATGCCAGACCCCAGCTGATACCCCTCTAATGCTTTCTCCCCTTTCTCTCCCATCCACACACACCCCTCCCCTTCTTCTCTGCTCTCTCTTGCCCCCCCATCACACCGTCTTTTTTGTCCCGCCCCTTCCCCAACGCCAGTTACCTAGTAATGGAGCTGATGGATGCCAACCTCTGCCAAGTCATTCAGATGGAGCTGGACCACGAGCGGCTGTCCTATTTGCTGTACCAGATGCTGTGCGGAATAAAACACCTCCACTCGGCGGGGATCATCCACAGGGTCTGTGCTCTTTAGCCTAAAGCCTTTTCCGCCTAAACAAAAAGACTGCCGTACGCAGCCAAGGTTGCACTGACAGCGAAAAGCTTAATAATCAGTTAAGGTGAGGGAGGGGGAAGGGTTTCATCCCCTGGGCTGATTACAAAAAGCCAGACCTCTGCCTGCCTGCCTGACTGCAGCTGCTGCTGTGGACTGCATTGCGCTGTTGAGGCAGAGACGTGTTGTGAGGCGACAGGAGGGAAGCGATCAAGTGATCCTCAGTAAACATCGCTGTCCTGTAGTCCCGTTTCACCTTGACTTTACCTCTGTCTTATACAGTGTACCGGAGACCTTCTTAATACAAAGAATCTTGTCTCACTGCACAAGGTCATGTCTCATAAATGTCGACCTTTGAACATTAAAAATACAAATTTCATTCGCAATAGTGGATAATCAAGCATTAAATGAACAAAAATGGTTTCATTCTGACAGATTGTTTGATAGGTGATGAGAAAACAGGAACACTGAAAGGAAATAAGTAACTCCTCTTTTTCAAGGTTAATGGTGTGGAAAGACATGTTTGTTGAGAGAGGACTACAGAACATTGGGTTTGATACACTTAAGCCCTTGGAAATATACTGTTTTTTGGTCAGTTATCAGTTAGACAGGACCATAAATAAAACCAAAAATAGTGAATAAGTAGCTGACATCTAAACCTCTTTCTAAAGCCAATTATGGTAGTTTATTTGCAATTATTTATTTTGATAACAATTGATACTTTTTTTTAAATTTACATCTACCCATAAATATTTTCTGTATGTTAATAGCTGCACAATTAATCAAATTTCTAATTGCGATAACAATCATGTATGTCACAATTACGTTATTTTACGTCCACATATTTTATTCTGCGTGCTAAGATGAGTTTTTTTCTATCTGCATGTTATCTTTAGGGTTTTTCCCATTATTTTAATTTTAGTATTACATAATTCCATTCATATTTTGACTTTTCTATAATTTAAAGAAGAAATCAATCTGATGTATA
The DNA here is from genome assembly GCF_023724105.1 of Carassius gibelio. Classification (NCBI taxonomy): domain Eukaryota; kingdom Metazoa; phylum Chordata; class Actinopteri; order Cypriniformes; family Cyprinidae; genus Carassius; species Carassius gibelio. The sequence continues at coordinate 10,620,352 of NC_068383.1, forward strand.
GTTGACATTTGAGGCTTAATACTATAGAACAGCACTAAACGTTTTTCAGTTTTTCAGCTCATTTATTTTTATATCAAAATACGGCATACAGTTGTATCAAACAGTGGTATAAACATCATTTATCATTCCAAAGATGTGCCTCTTTTTTTTTTTTTTCTTCTAATTTAATAACATTTTTATCTTTATAGTATATTATCAACATAACAATTTGAGTGGAACCGTGAATTGACATTCATTTCTATTTAAAATTAATGTGGCCATTTTGAACTGTTCTATATAATAATGTAACACTGAAGACTTGAGTAATGGTTGCTGAAAATTAATCTTTGCCATCACAGGAATAAATTACTTTGAGCTGAATGTACTAGAAACTAGAACTGAAAAACAGGTATTATATATTGTAGTAATATTTCACAATATTACTGTTTATCCTTTATTTTAATAAATGTAGCCTTGGTGAGCATAATATAATTAATTAAAAAATATTTAAAAAAAATCATACCAGCCCCAACCAGTATATCACAACATTTTCTTTATTGTTAGTTACTTTTTTTTTTTATCCTAAAACTTTGTTCTTTTTTTCTTTACAGTTTTTTTTTTTTTTTAGGTCTCAGACTTTTGGACTGCCATTTATATTTTTTAAAAACATACAAATCCACTAAATGAGGTGCAAGCTCTCATTTACATGAAAAATGCAAAATTGACTAATATTCTATCTTGTGATTCTTTAGGATCTGAAACCCAGTAACATTGTGGTAAAGTCAGACTGTACCCTGAAGATCCTGGATTTCGGTCTGGCCAGGACAGCAGCTATAGGTCTGCTGATGACACCATATGTGGTGACGCGTTACTACAGGGCCCCTGAAGTCATCCTGGGAATGGGATATCAAGCCAATGGTCAGTGCTGCTGACAAGTTGCAGAATGCCTAGTTGGCACATCCTATGCATGCTTAACGGCCAATATCATCCTCGTGTTGCAGGTTTCATTTCACGCTTTTATAGGCCTCTCTAATGCTTTCCTTGCACTAATAGCTTTGTGGTTTCAGCACCAAAATGTGTTACGAGGGATTAATTTGTTGGGAATTCTATCTTTTTTGTTTTCTCTTTGATAAAATGTGAAGCCTGTTCAGTGTGTGATGAGTAGACAATGGCTTTGTTTGTGCATTCATTTCTTACCCAAACTATAATTTATAAAACAATCTCTTATGCAACAGTACAAAAATACTAACACCCCCTGACTTCCTGCTTAACTGTTTTCTCTCTTTCCCTCTGCTGCACGCGCTTAGTGGACATTTGGTCTGTGGGCTGCATTTTGGCAGAAATGGTCCGTCACAAAATCCTTTTTCCTGGGAGGGACTGTATCCTTGAGCCGTACAAGTAAAGAAAACTGCATCATCAACGCTAGAATTGTCTGTTGTCATTTTGACAAACTGCATTTAGCTCATGGGCCACATATTGAGTTAGATAGTCCCTCGCTAGTCTCCCATAAATGTATATGAAGATCCTTTTAGATTGTGTTCTTTGTTGTGCATGATGTGCTCTCATTGGTACTTGTTCATCATTATTTCCCCCTCTTTTTTTAGCTCTGTGTTGCATGCTAATTTCACTTTCATTTTCATTTTTCAGTGGATGTATGGTCTGTTGGCTGTATCATGGCTGAAATGGTCAGAGGTAGTGTGTTGTTTCCGGGTTCAGATCGTATCCTTGCCTGTCAGTCATGTGTCATCCATTCCATGGTCATCACTTCTCTTTAATAAACACAATACTTTGTTTTCCATGGTACACTGTGACTTTTAGGACTAAATAGACTTAGCATATGCAGAATGAATTGGTTCAATGTACAAGATTTATGGAAAGCCTTCAAGAAGATCATTTTTGATATTGTATGCCTGTTTATACTTTTCTTAACACCATAATTCCTGAAGATATTGATCAGTGGAACAAAGTCATAGAGCAGTTGGGAACACCATCCCAGGAGTTCATGATGAAACTCAACCAGTCTGTGCGGACCTATGTGGAGAACAGGCCGCGTTACACTGGATACAGCTTTGAGAAGCTCTTTCCAGATGTCCTGTTCCCTGCTGATTCAGAACACAACAAACTGAAAGGTACATCTGCTTAAAGATTTAAATGTGTGACATTTTCTTCTGTAGCATTTTTTCTTATTTGGGCAGCTTTGTAATCGCTGCTTGCAAATGTGCATGTCTAAATGTTGCTATTCTGTCAGTGTAGTATTGAAATATCATCATTTAATTGACAAATGTATTTGCAGAACACAAAAACCTAATTTGCAATTGTAATCATTTCCAGTGCACTTACAGTGAGTAGCCTGAATAATCAGCTGTGTGGTCGAGGTGACATGTCAAGCCACTTGAGAACAACTGAAGCACCATTAACTCTTTGTACTGGATGTGATTTGTTATGCAGCAAGCCAGGCGCGGGACCTGCTGTCTAAAATGCTGGTGATAGATGCATCCAAGCGAATCTCTGTGGAAGAAGCTCTGCAGCACCCCTACATTAATGTGTGGTACGATCCAGCTGAAGTGGAAGCGGTGAGCTTATGCGCATTCACACACAATGCACGCTCAAGGAATTTCCAGTCCCTTGCCATCAACTAACGTGCAATCTCATTGTATTGATGTAATTTTTATCAATATTTTACAAAAATAATGTTGGATTTAGTTTTTTTCCAAATGGTCAATCCAAGGGCTGCAGTTTGGAATCCTTTTTCTCAAAGCTCTTATTTTTTGTTGTTTTTATTTCTAGCAGTAAATTAGGACAAAAATAAATACATTTTAATTGTGCAAATTAGAGATTTGTAGTTACTGATGATCTTTTATAATTTCAATACATGTAAAGATTTAATATTGGTTTGAAAATTTCAAGGAAACTTGATCTATATTGTTATCAAATTTTTTTCAAACATTACTGTTAAAAAGTTTGGGAACTTTGAAAGGGTTAGTTCACCCAAAAATGAAAATTGTCATTAATGACTCACCCTCATTCCAAACACGTGAGACCTCCGTTCATCTTCGGAACACAGTTGTTTGTATTGTCTTCTCTTCCGGGTGTGTTGTGAGCACGTTCACAACACTGCAGTGACGCTGCTGATGTACGACGCTGCTGACGTTTTCTGGTGCGCCCAACAACAAAGATAACACATCAGCAGCGTTGTATGTCAACAGCGTAACTGCAGTGTTGTGAACGTGCTCACAACAGACCCGGAAGAGAAGACAATGCTGAATAAAGTCGTAGTTTTTGCTATTTTTGGACCAAAATGTATCTCTGATGCTTCAACAAATTCTAACTGACCCTCTGATGTCACATGGACTACTTTGATGATGTTTTTCCTACCTTTCTGGACATGGACAGTATATTGTACATAAATTTTCAATGGAGGGTTCAGAAAGCTCTCGGACTAAATCTAAAATATCTTAAACTGTGTTCTGAAGATGAACTGAGGTCTCATGGGTTTGGAACAACATGAGGGTGAGTCATTCATGACATAATTTTCATTTTTAGGAGAACTATCCCTTTATACGGAGCGCCGCACATGTCATGCAAGAAAAAATAAATAAATTGTGCGCACAATTTACTAATTCGTTCCCTCAATTAACTAAAACGTGCACACGATTACGATTGCGTTCCCTCTATTTACTATTGCGTTTACTCGATTTGCTAAATTGTGCACATGATTTAGCAAATCGAGGGAACGAATTAGTAAATTGAGCGCACAATTTATAAATCGAGTGAACGCAATAGTAAATCGAGGGGATGGTATAGTAATCATGTGCACGTTTTAGTACATTAAGGGAACGTGTTTCCTGCGTGTCATGTGCGGGGCTCCGTACCTTTAAATTTTTTTGTTTAATATTTTTTAAGAAGTCTCTTATTCTCACAAAAATGACAAAGATACAGCAAAAACAGTAATTTTGTATAAAATTCTTAAAATGTTAAACAATGTTATCTATTTTACTGTATTTTAGTGGCTACGTTTACATGCACATTTTTGGTTCAAACTTACTGAATTCATTCTAATTGATGAATCTGAATGTAGTGTTTATATGAACGCTAAATAAATTAGTAAAAATACCCAAAAACACTTTATTCAAAAACGAAGAGCCACTTGTTTCGCACATCATTACATTATTTCTGCATCATTGCACATGCGCAGTCCTTTCAGTTTCGAGGTTCAGTCCGGAATGTTTGCATGCACTCTTAATCATTTTATAAAAGGAATAAACCACCCCCTTCATTCGGATCGAAATTTCATTCCGATCGAGCTCAATCGGTTCAATTAAGGTGTTTATATGAAGGCTTTTCAGTCCGATTGAGCTGCAATTCATTTACAAATGGATTATTTTGGTTGCATGTAAACATAGCCAGTGTAATTTATTCCTATGTTAGCAAAGCTAAATTTTCAGCAGCCATTAGCCCAGTCTTCAGTGTCATATGATCCTTCAAGAAATCAGGAAAAACAGCATTAATTTGAAATATAATTATTAATTTATTTTAAAAACAACAACAGCAAAAATTCCTATTGACTTCATACTTGTCAACGGTAGTCTAATAGTTCTCACAACAAAAAAATAGAGTTTGTGTTTCTGTTTTCTTTATTTCAGATAAGCTCATTTTCAACAAATTGATTGTTTTTCTCACCAGTATAATTATGTGTGCTTATCTTTCTCTCTTCAGCCACCTCCTCTAATCACAGACAAACAGCTCGAGGAGAGGGAACACACAGTGGAGGAGTGGAAAGGTGGTTTGTTTTTCTCAGAGTGAAATCCAATGCAAAATGAAAATGCCAGAGGTTGAGAGCGAGCATCATTTGCCCATTGCACATGCAGTCGAAATCTTGTCTGCAGGGGTCACCTGATTGAATAGCATTAATAAGCTCCTCAGCATGTTTAAATGTCTGACGGCAGTTGCTAAAATTAGAAAGATTGATATTTCTTTCAACTCATGGAACGTGTGCTGTCAGCTCAAAACCTTGCCAGTTTCCATGACTTTGTTCGTCTGTTCAATATGTATATATGAGTATATATCCAAGTAACAATGCAACTACCGTATTTTCCGGACTATAAGTCGCACTTTTTTTCATAGTTTGGCTGGTCCTGTGATTTAAAGTCAAGTACGACTTATTTATCCAAATTAATTTGACATGAACCGAGAGAAATGAACCAATAGAAAGCATTATCGTCAACAGCCGCGAGAGGGCGCTCTATGCTGCTCAGTGCTCCTGTAGTCACCGCTCAGCTGTTTTCAAGATAGTTATCTAAAAGTGTTGCATATTATGATTAATTTAGTAATCAGTTAATTTGGAGAAAAACAAAACAATTAACTTTAATTTTTTCTTCCAAGTATGTCATTACATGCTGGTGTTCATCACCATGTTTTCAAGTTATGTTTTTCCTAGTTTTTATGTATCGGTTTTATTTAATTAAAGCCACTTGAAATCCCTACATATTTTTAATGCTAAATAGATACATTTCCAGAGCCATATTACAGTACCTTAAATGTCTTTATTGTATTTATATAAAAATAGTTTCATGTAGTCTAATAAGCAAATAAACTTGACAACTTCAAAATAAATGACCTCACTCTTTCATCTATTCTTTCTCTCGCATTGTATTCTAATTATTCTTTCTTTGTTTTCTTTGTCGTCTTCAGAGCTGATCTATAAAGAAGTCCTGGATTGGGAAGAATGGATGAAAAACGGTGCCATTCGAGGTCAGCCTTCTCCTTTAGGTTAGTTAGATGAGTTTCTCTTAGTCTAATGCAGATTGTCTTGATTAATTTTTATTTAATTTATTTTCCATTTGTATATAAACACACATCATGTGCAGGTGATCTAACTGGCTGTTGTTTCACATAGCACAGGTGCAGCAGTGATCAACGGCTCACCCCAGCCCTCCTCCTCTTCTTCCACCAATGACGTCTCCTCCATGTCCACAGAGCCCACCGTGGCCTCAGACACAGATAGCAGCCTTGAGGCCTCCGCGGGACCCCTGAGCTGCTGCAGATGACTATCACCTTCCCCTGGAGTTTCTCTGTGTGTGGCATGGTATCAGATTTAGGCCAGTCTAATACTTGATTTCGGGTCGGGTGTGGCTTTTTTGAGTTCCGCTTTAGATGCTGTAAATGACTACACACTTTGATCTTTTTAGCAGCAGCCCTAATAGGCTTAGCCAATGATAGTGAACTCCTTAACAAATCTCTTCTTTTATAAGCTACGTTTAGGGTATGTTGTCAAGTTGTCGTAGAGTGATTTTGGAGGGTAATCTGTAAAGATTGAATTGTGAATATATTTTCTCAAATAATTTTTTCCTGGTCAATGTATAATTTTCTTGCTCACTTTCGATATGGAAATCTTTAGAAACAAGTCCATATTAGTACTTTTAAATGGACATACCAGTGTTGCACAAATTAATATCAGCTTAGTTATTTAAGTTCATTTTGACATAACCTGCCCGAGGAGGCTTTTTCTGGGTCGTATTTTCTGTCATTGATTCACACCTTTTATTTAAATTTTGTACAGTTTCATTTAGATATAACTTACAACATAAAAAAACAAAAACAAATATTTTTATATGTACACTGATTTATTTTACCCGGCTGTTCTTTTTTCATGAATTATTTTGCTGCTGGTTAATTTCCTGGTTGAATGTGAAATGTGACGTGCTTGTGCGTTTGTCTCTGGTGTTCTAGTTTTTGTTCTAGTCCTAGTTACCTAGGATTTCAGCACCTTTTTTTATTTTCTTATAATTAAAAAATAGTTTTACCTCTTCAAAATCTGCAAATAGAACAAGCATTGTGCTTCATTATTGTATCATTGCATTTTGCATTTTTTCAATAATGTTTTTGCCATCCCTTTATAAGGTTTTGTTTCATGACATATGAGTCAGAAATTCTGAGCTGGTAGAACAAATGTTATTAATTTAATTTCAGTTTTAAGGTAATTATTTATTTTTGTACAACACTGAATGAACCAGATTTGAAAATTATTTATCTCTAGATCTGTTTTACTTTGTGTTTTTTTCCCCCCCATCAGGTTGGAAGGTCAAGTGATGTGCTGCAAATGAATGGGTTCTTTGTAATTTCTGTCATTGAATACTGTGTAGCTCCACACATTATTTGATAACGGGTTTAAGAAAAATCAGGGAAGTGGGTTCTGAATGTGAAGGTGATGGAGAATGGTGAATCGGCCTGAAGTTGTGGAGTTCTAAGAGGGAATCTAAATGTTGTTGACATATGGGGTTACGTCCATTGGATACTTTTACCTGTGCACAGGGTAAAAAAAAAAAATCAATATTTTGCTATTACTTTATATTATTGCTGTTTTTTTTAGTGCTCTTAACAGTGGCAATGATATTAAACCCTACATACCTGCCTGGGAAGCCTGAGCCTCTTGTACATGCAAAGAGCAAAAGCTTCTCAACATGTGATATGTTTTGTGCATGAAACACAGAGCTGTTTGATGGTCGAGTCTGAACTACCTCACACTGTTACCATACTGCTCACATTTGACAAGTATTATTGTAACGTTTTTTTTTTTCATTTTATTTATTTGTTCAGAAAAATAGGAGTGTTGCACTGTCTGTATAGTTTGAATCTGTGAGAAGTACTGTATGTATGTGTATACAATTCAACGAGTATGTTTTTGTTTATTCTAATCTAGCCTTTTTTTTTTTTTTTTTCTTCAGCTTATGTGCTGTAACTGCAAGCTGAAAAATGTTATGTTATTTCAGACTCGACATCTGTGCGAAAATGTTTGGAAGGATTCTGTCCTTGTTTCTTGTTTCGAGAAAAAGAAATGAGAATTGTTCAAATGGAGAAGAAAAGTTTCTCATCCCCAATTTCAACGATGGGAGGTATCTTGCATGACCTGCTTAGCATTAGATTTTAAGTCGAAAACACTGTACAATAACTAAAAGATCATGGTGCTGGGTTTATTAGACTGCACAAGCTGAGGCAGTTGTTTTATATTAGGGTTAGCAGATTACCATCTTAATAGAATGCACTGAAAATCAATTGTGTTACCATTATAACAACTGGAAAAATGGAAATAAACAACTGGAAAATTGGTTTGCTTTTGTGTGTTTTTTTTCCCCCATCTTTTTTCCTTATCAAATAAGTTCTTTTTAGTTTATATTTCTTGACCTTGAACAACTTTGGAAATTTTTACTGATTTTACATATATTACCAAAGACTTTGAAGGGTTAGTTCACCGAAAAATGAAAATTGTCATCATTTACTCTCTGTAAGATGTTCATTCTTCTTCGAAACAAATTAAGGTATTTTAAAAAACTGATTTCTGTCTCTTTATTGAAAGTCTGTTTCACCAGAACTTTTGACGCCTTTTTAAAAAAAGTTAAAGGATGTTATGCATCGAGTGGTTTAATTCAAGTCCTCCGTTGCTTTAAATGATGACCAGATTTACTTTTATTCACATATAAACATTGATCAGAGAACAAATAAAGCACAAACGTAAGCTCAAATGTATACTTCTCTAAGCAATAACGATTTGGTAGAATGGACTTTTTAATGGAAGTACAGAAATCTCAGGTTTCATTAAAAAAAAATTGTTTTGAAGATGAACAAATACGAGTGTAATTGATAACAGCATTTAGATTTTTGGGTCACACTTTATTTTAGGGTCCAATTCTCACTATTAACTAACCATTAACTATGACTTTTGCCTCAATTAACTCCTTATTTGCTGCTTATTAATAGTTTATAAGGTAGTTGTTAAGTTTAAGGTATTGGGTAGGATTATGGATGTCATGCCATTTATGTACTTTATAAGCACTAATAAACAGCTAATATGTTAATAATAGACATGCTAATAAGCAACTAGTTATTAGTGTGAATTGGACCCTATACTAAAGTGTTTCCGATTTTTGGGTGATTCACTTTTTATATCACTCATTTTCTAACTTCAAACTTCCCTTGATGCATTGCAACAATTTATTATGTTGTCGTTTGAAATGAAACACACATTTTTTAAAGTCCTCTACTTTGGCACTTTCTGCATTCAGGAATCAAAACAGAAAAAATGACCACATGAACATACAGTATGTGCATACTTTAAAAACAAAATACTTTAACACATTCAAGTATATGTCAGCCTTAGTTCCGTCATCTATTTTATATAAAGACACTCATTCATTGAGTGTTTAAAAAAAAATAACAACCTGAGGAAGCTTAAATAAATAATAGCCTTGGCAATCTTGCAGCTGAAATAATCTTTCAATACAGTTGAGATTTTAACAGTTATACAATTGGACAGTTGTACATTGTCTATGAAAAGTTGTACAATAAGACAGTTTGGATGGTATTACCTCACCTAAACCAAAAGGTATTTTATTCTAGTGCAATTTACTTACAATAAAGGGATTTGCTGAAAAGAGTTCGGTCTGTGAGGTTTGATGACTGAACAGTTGGAAGTGTGAGGCACAGTGTGACGGGATGCAGATTGTATATGGTGACTGGTTTTAAATGATGTAGACTTTGACTGAAAAAGGGTTATGTGATAATTTCACCAAAACCCCAAGAGACAGTTCAGCAGGACATCTTTCATACCATGCATTAACAGGAAATGCCATTAAAATGACCTGCCTTTGTGAGACAGTCTGGTCAGAAATGTCATGCTTTGGTATTATCTGTGCATGTTAGGTTATGCAAGTGACTGGAAATGCAAGCTAATGGAAACTGAACGGCACCCTAAAGGAATAGTTCACCTGAAAATGAAAATATTGTTATTATTTACAAAGAAGTGGCAAGTTTGACAAGTTTGAAGGTGTTCTTCACACAAAATTTGCACTTCTTGTGAAGATTTTTCAAAAATGATCCTTTTGTTCTCTGCAGAAAAACAGTATATTGGTATGGAACGATATGAGGGTGAGTAAATAACCAGTGAATTTGTATTTTTGTGTGAACTATCCCTTTAAAATGCAAGACTGAAGATCAGGGAGAAAAGTGTAACCGCTACACATGATCAAGTCGCTGTAACAAAACAGCACAAAATTACCTCTGAAAACTCATGATGCATGAGCAGAGAGGTTTTTCGAACAAACACATATTCTCTCAGTGTTAAATCAGGAGGCCTGTAAGAGGGCCAGTCAAATTTAGCTTGTCCTTGTTCCCAATGTCAGATCTCCCAAAGTGGAGAAGAACTCCTCCATCTCGTTCTGAAGCAAGTGGTTGCGGGTCTCTGCGTCCTCACGGGCTCGCTCAGAGTTGCGGAGTTTAATTTCCAACATGCAATACTTTTTCTTCTCCTGGTCCAACTCCTCCTCTAGCCTCTCCAGTTGGTTACGCATAGTGACACTTGATTCCTCTAGCCTTAGAAAAATTTATTATAAGAATTAGATTTTGACATTAACGCCAAGTACTCTATGTGATATAGGAAATACAAATAAAACTCCATTAAAAAATATATATTATTTATTTATTTACAAATACAGGTGTTCTTCTCCCAAAATATTAATACATTATAAAACTTTATATATATATATATATATATATATATATATAAAATCAAAAATCAAATAAGAATGGAAAAATAATAAATTTTGTCAAGCTGGTGAAGTTCTCTGGCCAACTGAGAATTCACTGTGATGATAAAGGTTAGGATCATGAATTTTTTCAGAACTACTAGCACACAAGTGTATATTAGCACCATTTGAAGCATGCTTTTGGCATCCATTTGGAACCAGAAGCAGTAAATTGTGATGTCAAACTGATATCAGAATTGTTAGTTACTTATTTTTTTATTATTCATTTTTGCAACCTGTCACTCACATGAGGTTACATCAACTAGACAACAATAATCAATTCTAAATGGATAAAAATGCAGTTCCGTCAAGCATTTCTTCTTGTTCGAGAAGCAGTTTCACTCATATATGTCACAATAGGAAATAAATGACAAAAATGAAATGAAAAACTTGATCTTTGAAAAATATCTTAACATTACTGGAATGATTAGAAAGAGCTGACTGCTCACGTCTTGAGCTTAATTTAGTGTTTCAGGTAAACTTTACTTTCTAAAGACAAAATACATTTCATCAAAGTGCTGTGGATTTCAAACATACCTTCGTATTTGTGATTCATAGTTGACCTTCTGTTTCTTTAACTCGTCTTTCAGCTCTGTTACCAGGCCGTTAAGTGTTGCCTTGCTAATGTCAGTATCTCCTGTAACGTTCACTGCATCTTCTCCACTTCCATTCTCACTGCAGCCTGCACTGCTCACACACATTTCAAGTACTTCGCTGCTCTTAGTGACCTCTGAACTCCTGTCCCCACTTTGACCTTGGACAAACCCTTCAATTGACCAATCCACTTTTTCAGAGGTGTCACTACCCACAGAGTCGTCCACTAAGATCTCACAAGAGGACGTGGACCAGGGCGTGCTTGCTACACTGGGTACACTGAGACTCGATGAGGACACGTTGTCGTAAGTGGATAGACGGTGCGACAGGACTGAATCCTTGCCCATGCGCTCTCCTGATGATGTACGCCGGTGGCTGCGCAGAGAGGAAAGCCCGTTCATCAACCAGTTGCCTGTACTGGGCAAGGTGGACACATCCACAGACGAGCCCCCAATTTTTGCAGGTTGAGCGCGTACCCCTCCACTCTTGAAGGAGTATTTCCAAGAGGGGAGGGATTTAGCCTGTTTGCTGGGGCTGACTGTCACCCCAGCTTTTCCCTGAGGTGTCATTTTGGCAGTTGTAGGGGCACCTGTATTCATATCTAAAGACGTGGCACTGCCACACACACTCTCTGCCGCTCTGGACGTCTGGCTCGGCGATGAGCAGTTCAGCACCTCCTCATCGGAGATCCACTCTGCCATGCCTCGCTGACCCTGAAGACAACTTCTGGTTGGCTCAGAAAATGCATCTCCCTCAGTCCCCACATACAGACGCTCATGTTCACTGATCAACACCGTCATCAGGTGCTGAACCTGGGAGGTTCCTAAACATTTAAAATAAATAAATAAGTATAATCAAATTGGCAGTATGAGTCATTTCAACTTGAATTATTTTAAATTGATAAATATTACTATGGCAAGACTTACTTACTTACCTTCCATCATTGAAACAGGGTCCTCTACTTTAGGCCGAAGGATATTTGGTCCAAAAACTGTTGCAAGGTTCTGAACGCTCATCTTGTTCTCATTCGAATGTGACTGCACCTCATCTAAGAATCTACATTAAACATACAGTGAATACAGGAGACATTCATTCATCATTCATTTAAATCAGTAATGGAAGCGTTTCAACAACATCACCATGTACAAGAAGACTGATAGTATGCTATATTTTCACTTACTTGCAAATGTACTTTAACAAATTATAATTAGCCTGAGGAAGAGTGTTCACTTGGTTCACAAGCTCACTGAGACCCTTTAAGAGACACATGGGAAGAAGATCCATTACAAATCCAAGGAACAAGGTTTTTGGTAAGTGAATATGCAATCAGCCTTTTAAAACCATCCTTGTGAAAAATAAAAGTAAGTTTAATAGCACTGAATGTGCCCTTGTAGTGTACTAAATATCTTAAAAGTATATTTTTTAAAAGATGTACTTGCAGATAATATTTGATTACTGAAAAAAAAGAAGCGTATATAAAAGAGAAGTACCCTTCGTAATAATATCAAATTAATAGTTTTAATTTACATATTAAGTCGTTGTTTTAAACTATAAGCTTTTGTCATGCTTTAAAGTGAAACAGTTATATTGATGTGTTGACTGACATACTAAAACACATGTACAGTACTTGATTATAATTTTAAGCTGCAGTGTACTTTTCAAACTACAATGTACTTTCATAGTACATTGAAAGTTAATATATTTTAAATTTAAGCATATTTTTGTTTACTGTAAATGCTTGTCAGTATATTAATTAGTGAACTTTAAACATATTTCAAAGACAAGGGAAATTATGGAGCTACATATAATTGTTTTTTTACTTAAGTGCACTTAAGTGGTTCAAAAAAGCAATTTCAAGTTCAACTAATTGCATTTAAAAAAAATTTGCAATATAATACAATAAAGTTATATTTTAAATAACATGCAATTAAGTGTCTGAAAACATGCAGTACACAATATACTTATTAGTATACTCTTTAAAAATATATTATTTTCATAATAAATACTCATAAACGGTATCTCTGTATCTGTAAAAGTGTATCTCTTTTTTTGCTATCATTATGTCATTGAAATACTGATGTATAGCAGACTCACCACTTCGTCATCTTTTAGCAGAAGCTGTGCACAGGTTAGAAAGTCTTCATATTTGTTAAAGGGGATCACAGGCTCCGGCAGCTCCCTGAGGTAGAGCTTCAGGAGGGACGCCACTGTGTGAATGTCAGTGTTACTGCAAGAGGTCACACACAGGTCAGGGGATACACAAATACTTCAGTTTAGTTTTCCTGACTAGAAAATTATGGTAACCTGTTCCAGCACCTTTAAACCAGCCGAGATATACAGCAGAAACTATGGACCGAAGCATAATGTTTAAAACATCTTAATTCTCCCTCTCAGACTGAAATCCACATCAGTCTAAATGGTTTCTAATAATCAGTTACAAACCCGATTCCAAAAAAGTTTGGGACACTGTACAAATAAATTGTGAGTAAAAAAAGGAATGGAATAATTTACAAATCTCATAAACTTCATTCACAATAGAATATAGATAACATATCAAATTTTGAAAGTGAGACATTTTAAAATGTCATGCCAAATATTGGCTCATTTTGGATTTAATGAGAGCTACACATTCCAAAAATGTTGGGACAGGTAGCGATAAGAGGCCGGAAAAGTGAAATGTTCATATAAGAAACAGCTGGAGGACCAATTTGCAACTTATTAGGTCAGTTGGCAGGATGATTGGGTATAAAAAGAGCCTCTCAGAGTGGCAGTTTCTCTCAGAAGTCAAGATGGGCAGAGGATCACCAAATGCCCCAATGATTCGGCGAAAAATAGTGGGGCAATATCAGAAAGGAGATTCTCAAAGAAAATTGCAAATAGTTTGAAGTTATCATCATCTACATGCTCCCATCCAGATGTCGTCTCTTTCAGGGAAGACCTTGCATTTTCCAACATGACAATGCCAGACTACATACTGCATCAATTACAACATCATGGCTGCGTAGAAGAAGGATCCGGATACTGAAATGGCCAGCCTGCAGTCCAGTTCTTTCACCCATAGAAAACATTTGGCACATCATAAAGAAGAAGATGTGACAAAGACGACCTAAGACAGTTGAGCAACTAGAAGCCTGTATTAGACAAGAATGGGACTAATGCACTATTTCTAAACTTGATCAACTTGTCTCCTCAGTCCCCAGACGTTTGCAGACTGATATAAGAAGAAGAGGGGATGCCACACAGTGGTAAACATGGCCTCGTCCCAACTTTTTTGAGACGTGTTGATGCCATGTAAAAATAAACTTATTTTTCCCTTTAAAATGATACATTTCTCAGTTTAAACATTTGATTTGTCATCTATGTTGTAATCTGAATAAAATATTGAGATTTGAAACTTCCACATCATTGCATTCTGTTTTTATTCACAATCTGTGCAGTGTCCCAACTTTTTTGGAATCGGGTTTGTAGTTGGACCTTCCAAAGAAAGCTACTTGTCTGGATTTGACTTCTGCTACACCTTGTGTGATACTCTAACTAATAATTTAAACTTGGCAGTATTTTCTGCAAATATGATTGGCTTTAATAATAAATTGCTTGTGTTATTCTTTATTTGTAAGTCACTTTGAATAAAAGCATCTTCTAAATGATTAAAAGTAAAAGGATGTTTCGAACTTGTCTTACCTGTCAAACAGAGGCTTATCCCCACAGTCGAAAGCATCCTGGAGTTCTCTGACCAGGTTGGCCTGCCCTGGCATCCTAAAGAGACCTTCCTCTTTCAGACCCTGCTCCCGTATGAAATCCACACACTGCTCCACCAGCAGAGGGGCCAGTCGGGGTCCAAACTTTCTCTCAGACTGTACTGTGTCCTCCAGGTGCTGACCAAAGATACCTACAATAATGCAAGCACCAGAGAAACATGTTAAAACAGTGATATTGTATAAAACACATTTGTAAACCTGCCAAGACACTATCAAAACATTTTAGAAATCTAAATATGTTCAACATAATTCAACTAAAACTTCAAAACTGACTGCGTCAAAGAATATACAGTGCCCTATTATACCTTGCAATACATTGGCTCTGCCTTGTATACTACAGTCTTCAGCAAACACACACAAGCCACGATGAGCGAACAGACAAGACAGAGCTTTAACTTCAGGCGTGAGGCACATGACAGATCCCTGCTGGTGTGGGCAGCAGTCCACTTCAGGCACAACTGAACAGTGATGCATGTGAATCTGAGTGAGTGAGTGAGTGCACACCTGTTTATGCCCTCGTTCATTGTAATGGGGGGATAAAAATGTGGGATGAGCACAAGTGATCACGCAGAGAAGTATCATATTGCTTAACCCATCAATGCCCAGGTTTAACCCAGCAATGTCTTTATTAGAATTATTTACACAATGATTTAAATACTGACTATTTAGGATTATTTCAATAGTCAAATGTAGTGATTGTAAAGTTCCACAAGTGCTGATATACAGTCCATCAGCACTGGGACCACTGTTATCACTTCTGCCTTGCAGACCAATTATATTTTAGGACTATATATATAATATTATAGCATGAATTTGCATATTATTTATGGAGATTCCATTTTATTTTATTTTTTAAAGCAATTTTATTTAGTGCTTTTATAATGTTTTTATTTATTTTGTTTTAATATTTAAATTTTACTTTAAATAATTTTTATTTCAGTTTTACTCATGTCAGTACTTCAACTATTTTGTTTCAGTTAGTTGCAAAAGCAACATTTCAAGTTGCAAAGGCAACATTTCATATGCTATTTTAACGTTAAGTTAATGTTTTTGACCTAAGGTATATTTGATTCAATTACGGATTTATTTCATTTAACAAAAACAAATGTTTTAACAGTTTTAATTTAAGTATTAGATAACAAACACAACACTGTTTTAGGCAGGTTACATCAAGACAATAGGTGGCGGCAAGTATCTGTATGAGTGAGTCATATAACCATTCAGTCATATAACCTTTCAGTTCAAAACAGTAATTTATTCAGGAACAAATCACCTCGTACTGTGCTGAGAATTGCAAAGGCTTTGTGCGGAAATGTGACTTTGAAATATTTTATTGAACTGTCACAGATTTTGCCATCAGTCTGAATTTCAAAGTCAGAAATAACTTAGTGATAGTTAATGTAGGCTTATAGCATCCATTAAACCAATAACAAGACTGAGATTAAACAAGTACATCGAGCTTAGCCTCCCACTTCAGCCAAAGTCTTGTAAGGTGAGATTTGAAGTTTAAGGCCGAATTTGAGAAGTCCTTTTGGCTGTGTCATTATAAGTTATGCTGAGAACTGCATTCTTTCTGGGACACAACAATCTTTCTGTGCCGTGGTGAATATTTAATATCATTAAAATGTTATTAAAATGTTTGCCGTAATTCCAGACACCCCAAAATAATCTGTTATTAAATACCTGTAACACAATACCTAAAGATTCAGACACTGATAGTGCTGTTGTTATTTTAGTGTGCCTGTACATCAGCAATGCAGCATGATATAAACTGTGTGCCAGATTTAGATCACTCACTCTACACAAGCAAGGTCAGAAAACCAGACATATACTTGCTAGTTTAATTTCATTTATTTCACTTGACTATGTTGCCTCGTAAGATAGAATGCTGCCTTAAGGCTTATTTGTGTGAAAGGTCCAGGTAAATAAGCTACCTCCTCCAAAGGGAGCCCAGATGACACGTCTAATGGCTTTGACCCAATCCTCCATGTCATTCTGGGAGTTTGCCATGAGCAGAAAAGCCTCATGGCTGAGAACCGATCTGTCCTTCTCTGCTGTACAGCCTATGAAGACACACACACACACACACACACACACACACACACACACACACACACACACACACAAAAATACAAATAAATAATTTGATTGGCACTGATAGTATTCAGCCTGTCAGAGCCTCCTGACACTTGAAATGAAAGACAAATACCAAAAAATGAACAATTATATTATTTTACGTCATTGTAAATTGTTCTACTATAGTTATTAGAACACTTGAAAACACATTTCATAATTATTTATTGGGAATCCTTAAAAGCACATAACTCTAATGCTGTGACATTATATAATTCATGATTGTTGGTCTTTGAACTATGTATCATGGTTTTCACAAAAATATTAGGCTGCACGATTGTTTTTAGCACTGAGCAGCAAATCAGCATATGAGAATGATTTCTGAATGCCTTGGTGAGCATACGACACTTCTTTAAAAAAACAAAAAATCTTACCAACCCTAAACTTTTGAATAGAACAAGATATATAACAATACTGTCTTATCTGTCTTATATTAACTAATAAATATTGTAAAGACAATCATACATACATATAGATCTGCACATAATATGATCGTCTTTACAATATTGTATAGTTAATTTACCACTAGATGGCACTAAAGCCATGAACAAAATTGCACATGGACAAAACACTGATTTTCTTTATGACATCATCCTACATACAGTACCAGACATTAACCATAGAAGCACATGATAAAAGTGGCATTTTGTTCTTAAAGGAAGGACATCAGATTAACTGAACTGTGCCATGACAATTGGAGAAGCCATCTTTTGAAATGAGTATTATTATTATTTTGTCATTCTGTTATTCAAATGAACTAGAGTTGAAGAGTTAATATTCAGTTGATTGGCTTTTGGGTGGTTTTCAAAAGCACTGAATGTCGTGTTAAATTCCTAGCATTATGGAACTGGGACTTCTTTTCATTTCCTTCCACATTCAGCCCTTCCTCTTCTTCCGAAAATATCCACAGCATAAATTCTGTTCTCTCATATTTTTTGTTGATGGATGGTCCCATTATCGGTCTGAGCCTCACTGCAGAATGAACAGAGTATTGTCAGGTAGCTTGTGGCTGAATCAGACAACACACATAGGATTCCCTGAGGAACGCCTGACTGTCTCTGTCTGCATGTCTGAAAGACAGTAGGAGTTGGTGATGGCCTTGGCAGATGCAGTTCCACTGCCAATCTCACACATGTAATGGTAATAATCAAAGGCATGACTTAGTAGAGAATTGAGTGTGACCTTATTTTTTTTAGAAGACACAAGCTATTGATTCTATAACGGACTGACCTTTATTTCTATTTAGAAATGGGTCTTCTGACCTTGATTTAGTGGTGTGCGATATAGTGATTTTTTTGATCGTGGACGATTAAAATCTCTCCACAATCTGCTTTTGAAGAAATATCATAGTATGGCGGTACAGCACACGGTGAGGAGTGGGGCGGGGGTGGGGCTGAGAGCTGTGGGAATGGAGCGAGGCCGGTGGAGTGATTGGAAATGAGCTACACCTGCTCCACTCACCGATCTCAAAACCCAAGGAGGAGATCAGAAGGTTACAAAAGAGGAGTGACGACAGTAAAGGACGAGAGAGGACCAGGCCTGGGTTTATTTTGTGTTATGGTTTTGTTTGTGTGCGACAGTTGTCCATGAGGTTATTTAATTACTAAAGTTTTAATTTAAAGGTCCGCTGGTTCCCGCCTCCTTTTTCCCGTTAAGTTTTTATATTGTTACACACACATTGTAACAGTTGCAGTCCTGGTGCCTCTGTCTGAATATACTGTACATGAGACATACTGTACTGTACATTCACATCAGATGTTAACTCAGCGGGTAGAGTTACACTCACAGGACACTGCACTCGCAATCACAAAAATACATTATTTGCATGTGCTTTAAAGCCTTGCTGATCATTTAGACATTTTGCTCTGACATGCGCTTTTTCTGAGCTTGTACACCTGAAGGGAGCGCACAATAAGAAGCCTGTCAAACAGCACCTGATGAGTGGACTGGACTAAAATCCTGCTGTCCCAAATGTTTATTCATTGCTTTGTTGTGCTGAAAACACACAAAAAAAGATATTTTAAAGAATGTAGGCAACCATAAACAAACTGGTCCCTATCGACTTTGATAGTAAAAAAAAACAAAAAAAAAAAAAAAAAAAACAGCTAACGGAACTATTCCTAATGTTAGTAAAACAACAAAACAGAGAAAAATCTATCACTCTTGACTGAAAAACTTTAATACAGTTGCTTTAATAAGAATCAGTGTATGATATTTGTATATTTGTTCATTCAATTTCTTGAATGCTACTCCTAAATACACATACTGTACCTGAAAAGAATAACTAAAATAACTGTGATAAAATCGTGATTCTTCCTAAAAAGAATTGTGATGATATTTTTGCCATGTGTCCAAGCCTATTTGGAATGTAGATTGTTTTTGCACATTTGCTAACACTATAACAGATAGAGAAATGTGTAACTCTCATTTTGAACCGGATGTTCAATCTATGTTATCAAACTGGACTACGACTTACTGACGGCTCACATGCGCATTAGACCGAACATTTGTTCTGGTGTTGTAGATACATTAGCCCACAGATTTTGGTTCTTCTTGAATCCTTAAAGCACAATTGGACAACATTTTCATTCTGTACTAATGCAAGGCCAAATTCAAGGTCAGGAATCATCACTCTACAGTACATTCACAACATACTCTCTAATATCTGGTAATTTTGATTTCCCGGGATTTTAGATGTCCTTGCCGCCCCTTATCTGTTCCCAAAGCTATGCTAGACTGCACAACATTCTCCTAGCGTGCATATCCCAAACAATGATTTTACTATGACATTAAGCATATTTTCACAGGAAGGTCATGGATATGGACTATTTATAATATGAAGGACTGAACAGTGATGTGCAAGTTTAGCATTCCGCTGGTGGTAAGAACTAAACAATGTCATGCCTTGCAGCCCACTCTTTAATACATGATGCATTGTTCAAGATAAAACATGTTCTTGGGAATTTCATCTCCTAGGTAGTCTTTGCCATAACGAGCTGAATTTTCTTCACTAATGTCCCATTAGTTAAAGGGGTCCTATCATTGTTTTGTTAAATGTTTGTTACAAAGATTTCACATCTTGAATGAAATCATATCAATATAAGAACTCAGTCAGCAGCTTTTACTGGTGGCAGCTGCATATCTTCCTCTCTCATGTATCAGAGCAAAATGGGAGGCAGTGCAAAGCCCAAGGGACAGTGTGCGGTTTGGCCAGTAGTAGACTGGGAGGATATCCAGCACGACAAGCCTGAGGCTTTAAGATGAAGGTCTTTATTTTAAATCCAGCACTTTGCAGACACACTTGCCTTCAGAGGTGAAAGTCTGACAGCAGGATAAAGTTCAGCAAAACCTTATATCAACGAACATCATTCAGTTTTTTTCAGATAATCATTCAGTTTTGTTCATTCAAATAATTATGAAGCTTTATATAGTTTCATATACTTTATTTAATATTGGTGTATAATAACATCTGCCTTATGACTGTCTCTCTCTCTATATATATCTAATTAAAACTAAAATAATAAAAAATGATATATATAGAAACCATTTAAACGAGCCCTAACAACCGAAACACCCTTGCAAATATCTAGCAGAAACCACATAGAAATGCCTTAGTAACTGTCTAGAAACCATTCAAAGCACCAAACTAACTCGCATCCCTTTAACGCTGTATCTAATTTAATGTCTCATATATTCAAACTTTGACTTTGAAACTTTTTTTAAACTTCAGATGAGAGAACAACAACTTCTAGTTGTATTGTGTTGCCTGAAGTTCTTTACAGAAACACAGTCTGAATCTACAACATTATGTTGTATCTACAAATTTATGTTGTGTGTTAATTAAAAATTAATTTGATAGCCCCTGTATTTCTGTAAATTATTTGCAAAGTTTGTAAAGTTCTTTGTTACTCATGTTTTTGGTTTAACAAAGCAAGTCTGCACCCCCTGGAAACTATTACCATAAGGAATAGAGGATGTTTTGGTTGGGAACTGCTTCATGAGATCACAACATCTGTAAAGGCAAATAAGTATAACAGAATATCACAAAGAAACAACCGTATTGTTACCATCACAATCATTTAAGAACTTCACACAAAATGTATGTCATTACTCCAGTCTTGAAATGTGAATTGAAATCAACAAGGAAAGGGTTAAAGTGTCAGTTTCAGATCAGAGAAGAGACAAACACCTTTCAGCATGGTTCAGGCAAAATTACAGGCCCTCACATTTATGCAAGACTACGTCACCAGCAGCAACTCCACTCCTCACAGCCTGTTCCAAAAATACACGGTTCACAAAGCCACAGCTTCCTGGATCTTTTTCATGCATTTGACACTCCAGATGTTACAGTTCTTACAACCCACAGCTGCATCCAACATAGATGATTTACAGGTTAAAAAACAAAACTCCCATCGCCCCTAAATTCCTATCCTGCTATAAATGCCTCACTGTACTTTCACCATGATAAATCTCATCTATCGATCCATAAAACTTGACATCTTTTTGAGAAAAGTGTTTCCTTACCCTTAGCGTGAACAGATCGGTGCTCCTGCAGCTTGCGGCAACCGAGACCCATATTGGCACACGGGCACCAAAGAGGGCAGCGCTAGAGCTGTGCCATGTTAGTTACATCTCTGGCCCTCCTGAAGGGTGAATGTGTGCAGGGGTGTGGGATTGATGGAGAAAAGCATAGAGAAAAGATAGGAGAAAAGGTGTGCATGGGACAAAGAAAAGTAAAGAGAATGAGAAAGAAAAAAAAAGTGAAAGAAAAGCGCAAAGAACCCCACAGTACCATCCCCACCAGAAACCCGAAAAACAAGTCCTGCGTCTACTTCATTCATTCATTAAAAAAAAAGAGTTGTTGTGTTCTCTTTCTTTTCTATATTTTTCTTCCCCGCCTCCCTGGTCTGTCAGACTCGCCCTCGCTCACCCTCATGAGCAGAGCCACCACAGTGCTCATCTTTGCCAAACACTGCACCCCCCCAACACAAACACACCCAGCTTATCAATTTGTGTGTGTGTGTGTGTGTGTGGTTGGGGGTTGATGTGATTTCCCATGGGGGGCCGGGCAGTTGAACATTTCTGCATTTCTAACTCAGAAACCTCTGCATGTTGCCTGGATCTTTCCCCCTATTAAATCTAACAGCTTATTAATTAAAACTTCCCCTCTTTGAAGACATTTCGGAAACCACAAGGGGCTTTGTGTGTTACACACATGCTTTTATTGTTCATTGCCAGAAGGCTTTAGATCAGAGCTTTTAATGTACCAAACTGCAATCTTCACAGACAGAGCATGATGCTTCTGTCAGCTGTAAGAACATGCTCAGATCAGACCTCCCTACTCCAGTCTGCATTTGTGCTTTTGTGTCGAGAGCAAGCGTAAAAAGAGCCATTGTTTGAGTGACTGATATAACAAGACCATGGAAAGCGGGTTTAGTTTGGTTTACTTAACAAACACCATTATATGGAGAAGCACACACTGTCCACCGTGCAAAAGGATTATAAGGGTGAAAATAATAATGTGATGGTGTAAAAAATGAAGTAAGGAATGTAAAGGAAATGCATAAATGGAGGACAGTGCTGAATCTCAACAAATAATGCATGCTTCATTCTCAGCAGAAGTTGCTTAGACTTGCCTTTTGTTTGGCTTATTTTTAAGAGCTATTCTTTCTCTAACTCCTAAGAAGTGTGCAAAGACTCTCAGAGACGAGGGATTTAGCCTTTATTCACTTTTAATCTTAATTTCAATAATCTGGGACGCAAGACCACCAAGACACATCAGAGGTTTTGTGTCCACTCTTCATGCAAAATAATCAATAACTAATCAGTTTTAATTTTTACACAAAAAGTTGTAATTTCAAAGCATGAAATAGTTTCACTTAATTATATGAACTCACATAATCCATTGTAAATGCCTTGTGAAAATACAGGAAAATCAGTAATATATGTTACACTTTATTTTAGGGACCAGATTCTTGAACTAACTATTGACTATGATTTTTGCCCCAATAAACTCCTAATTTGCTGCATATTAATAGTTAGTAAAGTAGTTGTTAAATTTAGGCATGGGACAAGATTAAGGGATCTAAAATATGGTCATGCAGAATAAAGCATTAATGTATGCTTTATACTAAGCAGCCAGCATGCTTAGTGATATGCTATCTAAAGTGTTACTGTAATATTTTGAAATATTATGACTTATTATTTCAAAATAACTTTTGAATGGTTATGGTAACAATTATTATTTTATTTTTTTTACCTTCCGTTCCATCATGAACTTCTTCAAGTTTAGATTTTGCTTCAGCATGAAATTAATGCATTAAAGTAAATTAAAGTATTAAAGTCTCAAGAAAGAATACAGACACATCGGTCCTGCATGCCAAGTGAAACCACGTGTTGGTGTAATTCAGGGGTGTCCAAAGTCTGTCTCACGGGCCAAATTCAACCGTGGATGAATTTCAAATGGCCTGCAGCTTGTCGATTAAAATATATTATAAGTGGCTCACCAAGCATAGTTTACAAATAAAGCAGTTTCATTCACAATATGACCACACAAGATTTTAGGCCAGATGTAGCAGTAAAAAAGCAATCGACAACAATGTTGCTAGGCACCTAAATAAAGTACCCCAGTAAAAAGACAACAGCATTTCATTATAACATCACCAAAGCTATATAAACTTGAAAACACCAGATGAGTTTCAGCTGTCATGCTTCAAAATACTAATATTTGACAGGTAATGATTGCTGTCATTATTTTCAACACAAGCAACTGTGTCACTAAATGCATCATGGAGATCTCATTAAGCATGTGTCATTGATATGGACCACACAGGCAAATCAGTTTCACCCATTTAGTCTTTATTTTAAATCAAGGACCGATTTCATCAGCTTATGTTGGCCTGACACTCCATACTAAATTCAAGGTCAACTAAGGTTGCATCCTTTGCTTATGATATATTCGCAAAAGAGGCAAATGTTTATTGTGAATTCATTGTTCGCTAAGGTCCATTAAAAATCATCAAAAATCAGATTTTCAATATGGTCTCAGACTTTTGTACCTCACTAGGTGGTCAGCATTTTGCAGATTTTAGTCTTCACAAATGTCCTTCACGTATCCTCAGAGGACACCTAATGCCCTCGAGGGATTAACTCTGGTAATGAGGAAGCAGTATTTCAACAGAAACAATATGCAAGCTCCCACTCAGAGCATGCAAACACAGTGCTTCTCAATTGTATGCCTCCTTGAGTGATGAGTAGGATGAAGAGTATAAGAAAGTATAAAATATAACATGCACAGATTATGCCCTGGTGGCACAAACCATTAAACACTTAATTAAATCAGACCACAGAAGATTCGGGTAAATTTAATTATCTCCTACCTGGAACTATTTCAAAAAGATGCCGCCCAGGTTCATCAGGATTGGCTGTCAGCTCGTTGACTTGACTACCCTGCAGTGGGATACATCCCTGGAGCGAAAAAGATAGAAAAGATTGCTTTAAACAGTAAATATGTCTGAAGGGCACATTTTTTGTGTGTTTTACATCATTTTAAGATGTTTTATCTATTAAAACTTTAAACAACTGAACAATTTCTCTTCAGGGATAACTGGAGTGTGTTCAATTAGGCTGCTGTAATTCGATAATTGATTTGTGGCGCTAATAAGCACCCACAGGGGTTCACCTTCAGGGCAGATAAGGCAGTGTGGGATTATAGTTATCAGTTGTGTGCATGGCCCAAATTTACGCTGTAATCAGCAATGCTGAGTCATGCATAATTAGACCCAACCACAGTCAAATCATAAATTATGTACCAGCCTCCCTTGGCTCATCCTCCATTCTTCGCTGCCCCAGCATTAACACAGAGATGCAAGTTTTCATTGCTCAACTAAAATTCCTCTCCGCCATTCAGCTGCAGTTAAATGAAATTTCAGAGGGTATGCATTGATAAGGGTAAATGCTTATAGGGTTACCCACTCAGATGCAAGCTGGGCACATTTCTGCTGCAGAGATTGAATTAAGCTGGGATGGAGATGGGGTGGGGGTGGGGGTGGAGAAAGAGAACAGGAGCATTACAGGGAGTTTACTGGCTCTGGAGGAGAATAATATCAGTTAAAGGATGGATGAGCCAGTGTCAGCGGTATACGCTGAGAAAAGTCATGCTACATTAGGGGTCACAGGTCAGCTGCTCTGTATCCACTAAATCCTTTGACTTACACTACAGCAAAGCAGGGCTGGGCATGCTGTTTCCAAATTAGTTTGTCAGGCTAACAGCATGCTGATGTCATCCTGGTGTAATGGAGGCAGTGAGGAGGATACAGCTGTGTTCCTAAAGCTTCACTGACAGGGGAGAATGAATCGCTAGCATATATATAATCTTCAATTAATAAATATTTCTTAAATTAATAAGTCTCTGCTAGGCTGAATTTATTGGATTAAAAATACAGTAATAATTATTTAGTATTTTGAACAATATAAAATGATTGGTTTCTGTTTTATTATAATTTAAAATGAGAAATCATTCTAATATGCTGATTTGTTGCTCACGAAACATCGACATTGCTTTTGCTGCTTAATGTTTTTCTGGAAACTGTAATACATTTTTTCAGGATTCTTTGATGAATAGAAAGTTCAAAAGAACAGCATTTATTTTAAATAGAAAACCCTTTTATGACATTATAAATGAGTTTACTGTCACATTCTATCAGTTTAATGCATCCTTAATGAAAAAATGTTGTTATGGTAGTGGTTGTTGAATGGTAGTGAACATGTTTATAACAAATGAACATATATAGTGGCCCAAAACCTCTTGATAATTGATAACCGCCTGAATGAATGCAGTTTTGTCTCTCTCACTGATTCAGGTCGAGTCCAATAACCTGTAGATGGTGTGTATCGTGAGTCGAGGGGTTGAACATGAAAACAGTAAAGTCATTTGTTATCTCACAATCTATGCTTAAATCAGTAAGATAGAAGACACTGAGTTATTGATCAGATATGAAATAAAAGGTCATGGTCTCTTATTTTTTAAACCTATTTTTGCAACATTAACTGTCACATTGTTTAGACACAATAGGGTCAGATTTTATTTTGATCAATGTTGTTGAAAGACAGCATTATATTTCAGATAAATTATATAATAATATATAATCAGCTTTTATTTTTATTCTCAGGTTGTCTGTACCTGTGTAAACTGTACCTGTGGTTTGGTTTCCTCCTCATCTTTGTAGAAATAGAGGTGGTCAGTTCGAAGCACGAACCAGCGCAGCTGCCAGTTCTTCATGATGTTGCGTTGTTTCTTAAGCCAGCCCGCTTTCAATGGCCTGTCTTGGAGACTGGGGGACGATGGCCTGCTAGGTCCACGGGAGAGCTCCCCCATGACCATGCTCTTAGACCTTGCTGAGAAAGTAAACACAAACACATACATTCAAACATGTTAAGTTAGATTTCATGTCACATTTACAGTAGATTCTCATTCTGCTCATCTAAACCAAGTGAATTAGCCTCCATTAGTCTGGACAAGTATATACACAGAACACACAAAAAAATGCATAGATGCATAGACAAGATGTGTAATGCATGCCTTATGACAGGTTTCTCAGTGATGCAAAAGCCAATTTTTTGGCTAATTCATGAATTTAAATTCCCCTTGTGTTGACCAGAGACAACCACAAACCACAGCAAAGCAGATCAGATTGGGCAGCTGTTTTTGAGAGGCATGTCCAGTGTCACAAGCAGCTGCTTAATGCTTGTGGGCCGGAAGGGGGAAAAAATCAATCCTTGCTTTCCAGTGTGCTGAGAGCAGTAAACATGAGAGTGCACTTCCATGCTTTCTTCTTACAGGCGTGTGTAACCCAGGTTAGAAATATAAAAACACAACCTCAAAAGAAAAAGAGAAAATCTTAAAATTACATTCTGTTACTTAACTAACCAATTTAAATGTTTAAAACGCTGTTTAATGTGAGGAGGAAAAAAAGAACACGGCCCCTTTAAGAAAAACGCATGTGCTGAATAGGGAAGAGAGAGAACGTGCTAATTGAGATTGAGATGAAGAGACGAGAGGTGACGCTGACAGTGATCGGTCGAGTAAAGAAAAATAACTTTGACTTTAAGATTGTAAAAGTAAATGTAAATTGTTCTGAGGTGCTACATTGGCGAAATCTTTTCCATTTACATCTCTGAGATTGACTTGGATTATATTTGCGTTTGTGAGTTTGAGACCAAACGGATTTGGTGAGTTCTCTAAATTGTTTAAAATGTGTATGGTTCCAAAAATGTATTTTTATTTGTAACTTATTAATGAGGAGTAAATGTTTTGGTTAATATATGTGGGAATGAGAAGTGGATTATATGGAAATGTATATCCACATGTGCTTCGTTACAAACGTGAGCCACCATTTTGAGAACATCTCATGGTTGTTTGAGACTGGGAAAATTTATAGTTTCAAGCAAATATTTAATCTTTAGAGATTGTGTTGTATTGTTAATGGTGTTTTGTTCTGTTTGTGTGTGTATGGTACTGTTTATAAAACAGGACAGGTTTTTTTTCCCTTTGAAGACATCTGAAATTTGATTTCAACAAGATGGCGAGCCACCCAACAAACCACTGAGGAGAACAGAGACTGTTGCTATATATCAGCGACCTGTAAAGGAAAGCAAATTCACCTGGGTATTCTCCATCCTGGTAGGACTGTAAAGACTGCTATATTTTCCTTCCTGCAGACAGCAGTTGGACTGAGTGACTGACTGTAACCAGAATTGTGCGTACAGAATTGTGAAACCAACTTTGAGAATTTTGTAACTTTTGTGCATTTTCTTATTTATTTATTTTTTTTTCCTTCTTGAATGTTGAGTTTGGTTATCTATCATTTGTGTTAGAACAAAGAAAAAGGTTACTTTGAAGCAGTCTAAATAATACTGCATAACAGAAACCACTGAATAAGAAAAGAACCAAACTTAAATTGATTAGGCCTAAAAGCGAACATAAAAACTTTATTAGATCTGAACTAAATAGGATAAAACAACTAGGTGAACAAAACTAGTTAAATTAGCGCTAATAGAAGGAAACCTATAGGAAAAAAAAGGTAAACATTCATTTGATATATTGTTTTATTTTTATATTGTTTTCCTTTTATATTGTGGATGGTCATTTATTTATTTTCTTTGTATTGTGTGTGAAGTGAGGTTTACGAGTGCACTGTTTGTCAATATAAGCCGGCAGTTATTCAAACACATTTAGTGGTCTGTGTGAGTTTATTTACTGCTCCTCTGAATCTAGATACTGGTCCAGCATACCTCAACCTGAGGGTGACATAAGTGTTACACGTGTTTAGGATCACTCTGGATTTTTAGCCTTTATCAGATTGGCTTACAGTTGCTGGGACATCTATGCCATTTTTTATGTGGCGAGAATATGTTTTAATTTATTGGATAAAATATGAATATTATATATTTAAAATAAAACAAATTAAACTTAAAAAGAAATTGTAAACCATATTAATTTGTTTTCATTTGATCACATTTTCACAAATAACAAAAAAGACAGAATTTTTTATTATTTTACTACTTTCATTTAAATGGAAAGGAAATGTATTTTTAATGCTAATAATAATTATTGAAATTATATTTTATTTATACGGTAATATTTACTATAGTATATAATAGTATATAATATTAGTATATAATATATTAAGGAAACAAAATCAATATTATTTTGTCCTTTCTTCTTTTTTTGTTTAATTGCTTAATGTTTTTTATTTATTTATTGGAAATATAATAATATTATTATTATAATATAATATAATAATCAAATTTCCAATATCAGTTTCCATCCTGTTAGATTTTTTAACATCACTGTAATGAACACAAGCCAGCTCCTCAGTGACATCATCCTCCAGGATGTGATGTCATTTTTGGTGGACAAACATCAACACAAAAATTAGTATTAACAATTGGTGTCAGAATTTCTTATTTTCTGAATTATTTGGTTTGTTTCACTTTCTGCCCTGTTTTATAAAGTTATATATATATATATATATATATATATATATATATATATATATATATATATATATATATATATATAATATTAAAATTGTTACAAATATAAACCAAGTATTTAAACATATATATATATGTATATATATATATATATATATATATATATATAAATGTATAAAATTACTGTATACTGTTCAATAAAATTATAATTATAAATATACAATTACAGTTCATTAAATTATAACCCAAGTAAATTCTTTCTTTCTATGTTACAGAGTTGGAAAGGTACTGCATTACAGCAATGAAGCGACCGCTCCTCAGTCTGAAGGGCTGCAAATGGTTCCACTCTGATTAAATGACTGTAAGTAATGGAAGCCTTATCAGTGTTAATGTACACCCCACAGCCTCGTGGAGAGAGAAAGAGTGAGAGAGCACAAATGGGAGGGAAGCGGGAGGGAGAAAAGCCCCTAAAATGATCTAGCCCTTTGAACAGCAGTCTCCAGGGACACACACAATTGTGTTTCTCCTTATTACCCACAAACCTAAAGCGGCCAACTCTCAGATTGCTGACCATTAGACCATTCAGCATCAGAATTTTCCTCCATTTGTCTGATTTTCTGCTCTTGTGACATGTTCAGTCTAAAAATACTGGAAGTCTGACCAGGCCCATGCATATTTAATTTAGACTCATTTTTGGAATGACAAAAGAGCCTTTTTTTTATGTGTCTGCTCTTTAAATATTCTTTCAGGCCTCCGGTACTGAATATGAAGACTTGTTAAAAATCACCAAGGATGAATATGAACAATTAATCTCTGCCTGAAATGTTCATCCTGCTTAAAATAGTCCTGTAATAAAGACTTTTGTACAAGACATGTTTTATGAGGACACCTTGAGAATGGCATGATGAACAGAATAATAATCAGTCTTGTGTAGCTCCAAGATGGTTTGGATTATTTCTTAGTTCTACGAAGGGCTTGAATCCAGCTCTATTATAACAATCTTGCAGATTACAGTAAGCAGTAAAAGAAATAGAAGCAAAATGCAAGTGAATAAATAGATCAATTATGACTTCATTTTCCCACAGGTAATATGTCTAAAAACATCAAATGTTAACATGTAATATAACAGTAAAGGAACTTGTAAATAAATCAAATTAGACAGATTTAAATATATAAAAAGTACGCTACCTGTCATACATCCTGATAACCAATTACACATATCTACAGCACAAAACTGACAAAAAAAAGGGCAATTGTCGGTCCACCTAATATCCTGACACACAGAGTGAAATATCACTGCAAATCAAACCTTGCAGTGTCTTTGACTTTGCTTTGAGTCTGCTGTGCTGGAACCCAATACCCTCATCAAAAGTGACACAATCTATATGCAAGATGATAAATGCAGAGCCCAGCAGACAGACAGTGCTTCAGATGCTCCTGCCTGCTTTACGTTGCACAGCAGGGCAGAAATCAATTCACAAATAGCATTTTGCTGCTGAAGCAGACAAGCCTGTTCTCCAGGGGAAATAATCAGGAAAACCATTAAGTTTTTATCAATTCAACTTAAAAAATTATATTGCAACCTGTTTTGTACATGGAACTGATTAATGGCAACAATTTACAATAAGGTTCAATCCATTACCATTAGTTAATGCATTAGGTATAATAAACTAACAATGAAGTATATTTATTAGTTCATCATTTATTAATGTAAGTTAACATTAATTTACAAATATACTGTTGTTTAAATATAATATTGTCCATTCAAAATACTATGGTAATTTATAAAACTGTTAAAAATGTATTAGTATATGTGTAGATTAACATTAACTTATAAGTATTGATAAATGCTGCAAAATTATTTTTCATTGTTAGTTCATGATACCTATAAAGTTAACTAATTAAAATGTATTGTACAGTACAATCTGATCAATAAACTTATAAATGTACATACCAATACTGTATATACATTTAATTTACATTATATGACATGTACAGTAGGCTACAGGCTATTGACAGCAAGCTTTTACTCATGTAGGGGAAACAGTTTGACATTCACCTGTTATGATTTATTACACCTGCAAGTCCCTTGATTCTAAGTGTTGAAACTACAATTCATCATAGCCCAAGAATAGAATGTAAGTAGAGTTCATGTACAGAAAAATGGCTATGTATTATAATGATTAAACTTATTCTTGACTTCTTTCTCTGTCATGCACTGTACACTCTTGAAAATAAAGGTTATTTATTGGCAATGATGGTTCTAAGAGGAACCTTTAACATCATGGATTAATTTTTTACGGTTCCACAAAAAGTTATTTATTGTTAAATAAAACATTTTTTTCTATTAAAATGTTCTTCACACTAAGAAGAAATTGGATCTTTTAAGAACCCAAAAATCATTCTTATGGCATTGCTGCAAACACCACCTATATTTCTAAGATTGTATAAAAAAAACAAAAAGTAAATCCCACTATGAAACATCTGGCATCATCAGCATGTGTCAGGATCCGAATCATGACTTCCTGGTTAAGGAGTGTGACACAAAGCCAAAGACCACTTTAGACTCATTAACCACTAATCAAGCTGAAAGATGTTATGAAGCAACCTCCCAGTCTACTGGATCACTGCCATGGTCCTCAACAGCACATCACTGAGCTGTGAGATCAGCGCACTAGCGGAGCACAGCTAATACAGAATTGGGTGTTGCTACAGAAGGGAACGCAGGACACTGATGCTGAGAAACAGCAGTGAGAATTAAAGGTCTTACCTCTCCTGGACTGTCTAATCTTGGGACTTAGCATGGTGTTCATAGCTGAGCAACACTGTCCTCTATCCACATGTTGGGATCAGTACTCTCCTCTCCTCCTGAGCCTCGCCCTGTTGCACCTCTTCCGCCTGCTCTGGACAGCATCTGTCTACCTCCCTCCCTCCCTCCCTTCCTCACTCTCTCTCTCCCCCCTTTCATGTCCCAGTACCCCACTGCACAGAGCAGCACACTTCCCGGGCCCCTCCCACCCTCATCACGCAGAGGCAGCTGGAGAGAGACCTCTAGCACACGCTCAGATCCACCCTTACCCATAATGCATTATTTATCCTACACCACCCAAATTAATTCCACTTTGGACCAGCCAATAAAGGCCCGGATGATTACATTCAGTGATTCACTGAAGCAGAAACAGAAGGGCTTCTGCCATCTCTCCCCCTTCGCTTTCCCTCCTAATTGGTTCTTTGGTGTGGTGAATGTATCTGCATGTGCTTGTGTGTACTATTTTATGTACTTCTCTATTTCTCTCCTTTAGTCTGTGTTCACATTTTCAACTTCCAAAAACAAAACAATAAAGGTTAAAGGGTTAGTCTGGCCAAAAATCTGAATTCTGTCATTATTTATTCACCCTCATGGGTAAGTAAAAACTTGTACACCTTTTTTCTTTTTTGGAGAATTATCGGATATTTTCCATATAACAAGCTCCAAAAATAATTTTCTGAAATAAATAAATAAGAATTAGGAATATATTGTACTGCTAAATTAATTTAGCTATTTTTATGATGATTTGTCATTTTCAAATAATTCTTAAGACAGAAATATAATAAAAATAACAACATGGGCATGGAAAAACATGAGCGTGAGTTAATAGCTTATTTTTCTTTTTAGGTAAACTAATCCTTTGAATTTTTTATTCGTCCTTCATTTTCTTTTAACTGTCTTAATAGGATCTAGAAGTTGCTTTGATAATGAATTTATTTAAAAAATGGTTTCCTAAAGTAAATTCCCAGTAACAGTGTCCATTTTACACATAGTACATTTCACAACAACCTCAACAGTAAGAATGCTGATTGCAAAACTACATGGTGACTGTATGTCAGAAGTTTATAAAAGACTCACAGTGACAGCTACTATATGGACAATTACTTATTAACAACGAGGCATTCCAAAAAGCATCCACAATATACTCTATACTGTACAGTCATAGGTCATATAAATGTTTTGAATTTAAGAAAGATTTTGCCATTCATACTTTGTCATACACATCAAGTTGTTGCAATCAAACTACCATAAAGAACGCTTTCAGTCAAATAAGACGATAAAAAAACTCACTTAAATACCTAAGAATCTCCATCGTCTCTCCATCGCAGTAAACACTCTGAGTTGTACATTAAGGCTTACAATGTAGCACATTCGCATGAGGCATTTGAAACTAACTGCCTCAAATATCTGTATAAGTAAAAGGAGAACTAGGAGAAGTGTCTACTTATAGAGACTCCCACTTAATATCTTAAGAAACTGAGGGGAGGAGGATGATTTGCTAAGAATTTATCACATTTAATAAATCCACATCTTACAAATAAAATGTTTCACATCATCAAAAAATAACGCGTTTCTCAGGACGAAGTTCTACCTCGAATACAAACACTATGAGATCAGAATTTGTACATTCACTAGATTAACTAAATTCTATCTAAAAATATGTGCTTGACTGCATAATAAGGGGGAAATTTCCAAAAGTTGAGAGGTGTAAAAATCACAAGGTTGGTGGACTGACGGAGACATCTAAGGAAATGACGACTGCTAATGCAGAAGTGAAAGCAGCAGTGTGCAAGTGCCTCTTATTATGGCCTTATATGTCATTTAGTTAAATGTTTTCCTACACCTACTAGTGCTGATTAAACAAA
Organism: Carassius gibelio; assembly: GCF_023724105.1. Classification (NCBI taxonomy): domain Eukaryota; kingdom Metazoa; phylum Chordata; class Actinopteri; order Cypriniformes; family Cyprinidae; genus Carassius; species Carassius gibelio. The sequence continues at coordinate 10,654,064 of NC_068383.1, forward strand.
TGCAATAAATGCAAAGCTAAAATATCATGTCAAGGTTTATTACTGCTCTTTTGCAGAGTGATTTGTATAACAGTATTACTTTATGGAGTCGAGCAAAGGGTAGTGTAAAATGTGTGACTGCCCTGGAAAAATCCTCTAATATTAAGTGTAAATACTGATTCTTTTTGACTTGAAAATCGAAATGTTTCAAAATGTAATTCAGACTCCAAGTATAAGCCTGTAACCTTTAATTAAAATACAAATCATCCAGGCAGAGTCTAGCGTGGGACCAAATAAACTAGCAATTGGACTGAATTATCATTTAATTTAATAATAGATATAGAGGTAATAAAGAGGATCACATGATTCACTGTGAAAGACTGAAGAGTGAAGAACAAATGCCCCATAAAGAGGTTGTATAAGAAAATACAATACACCGCCTGAATCAAGCCCTGACTTGGATGTCCCATGAATGACCTTGAATGTGAGATTCTCTAAATGTGAGATTTACTCATTGCCATGTCACTTAGACCAATGATATAGGTCTGCAGATTCCTCCCTGCATGGTATTACTGCAGCAAAATCAATGGAAAATTAGCAGCGGACTACACAGGCCTCGCAGATGATTGATGATGGACACCCATCTTAAAAAGCAGGGATAGGAAGACGCTTCACAATCCTAATGCTCAAACTGATGTTACAAAACAAATGTTCTAATCTTTATTTTGTAGAATAACAAAATCAAATACTTCATCCCAATATAATATGCTAATAAATGACTGGAAATCTATTTTCAGTGCATAGTTTTTGCAAAAACAATTAACAGTTTTATTTTTTACTTTAAAATATAAAAAATAAAATCAAACTATAGATTTACACTGAAAGGCATTTATTTAAAATGTTTGTTATAAAAAATACAGATACAGTTATGGCAAGGCAAGACAGCAGTGACCTTTGTTTATGTAAAGCGCTATTACAAAGATAATTTAGGTGATGTCATTTTTTTGTTGTTGTTTATTTTTATATATCTTAAATAGGGTTGGGCGATGTCTACAAATTTGCCATCAGACGATGTCTACAGTGAAACAGCGCGATGGACGATGACATCAGCGTTGATGATGACATCAGCGTTTTTAGACTCTGAACAGTTTTTAACACAATATGCATCACACACTTGCTGACATTGTAAATGGTTCGAAAAAATAAAAACTGGGCATCATACACTAAATGACAAAGGATCGCATTGACTTTTATGTTGTTTCGATCCTAAACTCTCACAGAAACATGCATCTCATTGCTAGGAGATGAGTGAGAAATGAAAATAATATATGGTCTACAATCATCGCAAAATATCAATCATGTTTGATATCCTATGATTGGATAACATCGTAGTCTGAAGCTAGAAAATCTGAATCCGAGCTCATCATAAACTACAGGACTGTGAAGTATGTAACAGAAGTTATCTATTCCAGCCTTTATAAACAACAATAAGACTAAACTGTGATTGGAATTTCAAAAGATCTTTATATGCTGAAAGACTGACTGTGCTCCTGTCTTGTTCTCCCTTCAAGCAGAAAAGTGAGGATTGTTCTCAAGCGTTGTCTTTTAGAAGGCCCTTTGTTGTCGTACCGCCTAAAATAGGTGGTGGTTCCCATGGAAATGGCATCCAGCTGCTCAACTAGCAACCATCCCACCCAGATCAGAGAGAAGATGTTGAGCAGAGTCAGCAGGAGCACAGAGGCCTCTCTTCCTGCCAGTGAGCCCCAGTCGGATATCTCCAAGCCCGAGAGTTTCAGGGAGAGGTAGTACACGGCACTGAGGATGAAGAGGAGTTGAGCCATTACCATAGACATGACGAAGAGGATGAAGATGCGGTGGTTGTCCCGTCCCACACATTGATTGAGGAAGAGGCAGTGGTGGTCGTACTCTTGGATGCACATGTCACACAAACGGCAGTGTTTACAGTTGTCCACTTGGATCAACTGAAAGAAAATAGCTTGTGCAGTTTTGAAATTTGAATTTTGATCATAACAATAAAAATAATACATTTTGAAAATATATAATATTTGTATGTAGGGAATTAACTATCCAAAATGGTTGGTTCAACCATACACATATTTAATGCAGTGTATATTTTAACTTCTCAAATCTCAAAATATGTCAGCAAACAGTTAAAGATCCAGTACTGATTATTATAATTGTATAATTTGTATTATTAGGACATATATTATTATTATTAGCAAACCAATTACCGTATTTTCCGAACTATAAGTCTCATTTATTTTCATAGTTTGGCTGGTCCTGCGATGTAAAGTCAGGTGCGACTTATTTATCAAAATTAATTTGACATGAACCAAGAGAAAACATTACCGTCTACAGCCGCGAGAGGGCGCTCAATGTGTTCAGAGTAGACTACAAAATACGGTAGGATTCAGTTCTGATTCTTTTTATTATTTTTTTTATTATTATAAACTATTCGTTTGATTCATTAAAAATATTGATTCAATTATTCTTTTAAACAACAATATTAAATAATATGTTCATTAAATAATTCAATTTGATTTAACCATCCAAAAAAAGTTACAGCCCTACAAAGGAAACCAGTTTGAGTACATTTGAAATGTTAGTCAGAAAAGAGATTCAGACCCAGTGCTCACCTCACAGTGAATACAGAATCTGTCCGGGCTCTTTCCGGCTTCTATTAAGTCTCTTATGCTGGAAAACTGGGAATCAGTGTCAGCTTCTTTGAGTTGTCCTGGGTTCTGATTTAGAACTTTCCAAAAAAGTCCAACGAGCACACAAAAATGGACAAGTGAAAAATTGAAGAGGGCATAAGCTGGCCAAAAACGTGAGCGGTCAAGGAATAATTGACAGAACAACCAAAAGACTTTTGAAAGAGGTTGATTGACATGAACTATTTGCAAAGGATATTGGGTAAAAATTTATAGAGAAAGCAAGCTGAGCAATGAATAATGCCTGCAGCCAGTGTTCCCAAGTACACAGGGTTTGGTAACCTAAAGTCCAAATTTAAAAAGAGTAAAAATGTCATTATGCAATCATCATCCTTTGTATTATTAATGATAAGCAATGTAATTTCCAATCACAACCCTCTAACCTTTGAAAGCTGCTCAGTCTATGATATTGAGACAGAATGACTTTTGCCAAACACGGGAAAAGCACCGCAGAGAGGATAGCCCCATATTCACCGAGAGCTGCAGCTATAATGAGAACCGCAGCCCCGGAGAGAGACGGCAACAGCAGCATCCAGAAGTACATCACTGCAGAACAGACCATTTCATGAGTTACAGCTGAACAATAGCATTATACAACAAATCCAAAATAATAAAAGAAACAATGATACCATTTGAGTCCTTAGGAATCAGATCTTTTGGTCGGTGACTGAAATCCGTCAAAATCCTGGAGAGCTGCTGATGTCTACAGATATCTGAAATTATCTTACTGTTCACAATTTAAACTTCCAAAGTAAAGTAATCACAGATAGAAAATGCAATACTGCATGATTTTCCCGATTTTCTTTAAATGTGCCCTTCTTAAAGCCATAGATTAATTGATCAAGTACAGATCAAGTAAAGTATTAAGAATCCTGTTTTTTTGTCTCCTTTTTTTTTGTCATACAATGTATACAAATATCCTAGCCTGTGACCACCCTGAGTAATATAAATAAATTATAAATAAAATGTAAAAATAAATCTATATATTTTTTGAGCCTTTACATTTTCATTGATTCTCAACAGACCTAAAAGTATTCCCTTGATTACAGAGGTCTAGAGGCGTGAGGCCAGTGTGGTTTTTCATGTGTAAAATGTGGAGCCCTGCACTTTTCAACAGCAGCCAGCACACCTCAATCATGCCATTCTCTGCAGCCACGTGAAGTGCTGTCGCCCCCTGGTGGTCAACTGCCTCTGGTGTGCATCTCTGGTTAAAGATTTAGAGCAAAAAGAACTGAAAATCTGAAAGGCAGCAAATGTCATTCAAGCACTTCATGAACTATTCCTTTAAGGAAACCTTTTTTAACCTTTGGAAGAGAAGAACAAACTGATTAATGGCATTGCTTTGATTCTCTCTCGCTCTAGGAATAGAAGTGTAAAGGCTGGTTCTGAAAGTAAGAAATGTCATGCATTTCCACAGTGATAGGAGCAATTTATAGAATTGTTTTAGGCATTTTGCATTCTCCCATCAGTGTTTTTCTGTCCATGTTGTCCAGACGTACCCTGAATGTGAACTACAAGCAATACAGTCAAATAAAAGTGCTTACATTTGCTCTAAGGAGATAACGGACTACGTCAGAATTTCCTGTGGAAGCTGCCAAATGCAGCGGAGTGACCTTATAGTTATCGGCATCTGTGAAACAGAACATGCCAGTCTCCCACAGGTACTGCGTGGCAATACTGAGAAAGAAAAACATAAGGGAAAATATATTTGAGCATGCAGTATACTCCAAAAAAAAACTATACTAATTATAATTCTTGTTTTTGTTTTAACGTTTGACTGCCACTAGTGTAACAGTTACTGTGCCCAGTTACTTACACGCTTCCTCCACCGACTGCATGATGAAGCGACGTTTTCCCTTGCTTATCTACTATGTGTAAGTCTGCACCATGCTGCATCATTTTGTGCATGATAAAAATATGGCCATTTCTGTTAGAATAACAGGAGAGTACAGTAAGCCCTCTTCAAAGGACACTGGTATGATGATCTTTCAGGAGAAATAAAGTTTATGATGGATGTTTTAATTAAATTCACAACATAAGATGGATGAGGTCTCTCGTACCTGCAAGCAAAGTGAAAAGGAGTTATTCCGGAATCACAGGGAATGTTTGGATCAGCACCGCTGTTCAGCAGAAGCTCAGCCATTGGCCGGTTTCCATGGAGAGCAGCAAAGTGGAGGGCTGTGAAACCTCCCCAACCTGGGAAAATCAGAAAAGTTTACCAAAACTAACCTTGAAACACAAATATCATTGTGCTGGGATAGGTTTTTGCATGTCCAAAAACATCAGTCGAAAATTAACACCGATAATAACATCAGCTATAAAAGTTTATAGTCAAGTCAATTTATTTTTATAGTGCTTTTCACAATAGTGATGGTTTCAAAGCAGCTTTACAGTGTCCCATGATGTTAATGCCTAGTTGTCCACATTTAGCAGTCTAGAGCTGGGCCTGGGCATATACTTGACATTTGATGATGTCATAAACAATCAAGCAGTTAAGAACAGAATTAGTATTTGTTTTTCCTAGTATGCAGTATTTATAACCATTGTAAAGATGGAAATCTTATATAAAACATGCAAGTATATTAAGATATGTTTAAATGTTTCTGCATGTTTTTTTTTTTTTTTAATTCTTAGGAATACCTCATATATATATATATATATATATATATATATATATATATATATATATATATATATATATATGTTTGGACACACCTTCTCATTCAAAGAGTTTTCTTTATTTTCATGACTATGAAAATTGTAGAGTCAAACTGAAGGCATCAAGGGCTGTTTGACCAAGGAGGAGAGTGATGGGGTGCTGCACCAGATGACCTGGCCTCCACAGTCACCGGACCTGGACCCAATCGAGATGGTTTAGGGGTGAGCTGGACCGCAGACAGAAGGCATTTCAGGTGACTACCTCAAGAGTGTGCAAAGCAGTAATCAAAGCAAAAGGTGGCTACTTTGAAGAACCTAGAATATGACATATCTTCATTTGTTTCACACTTTTTTTGTTATGTATATAATTCCATATATAATTACACATGTGTTAATTCATAGTTTTGATGCCTTCAGTGTGAATCTACAATTTTCATAGTCATGAAAATAAAGACAACTCTTTGAATGTCCAAACTTTTGGTCTGTACTGTATATATTGTGTTAAGTCTTTTTAATACACATTTAGTAAACAAAAGGCCAGTTCCTTTATGCCATAATCATCCAGGAAGTGACATCATATACGGTGGGAAAACAATGCAAATGCAAAGACGCGATCAGACTATGGATCAGTAGCGTCCAGTTGACCAGAATAATGTAGAGAATTATTCACTCGCTTAATTTTTTACACTCGCGTTTGTCATTCATGAATGAAAGTATACGGTAATGTATAGTATACAGTATTGTCCTCTTAGACAAACAAAACTTTTCTTCAAACTGAATGTATTGTGTAGATTTTGACAGTTGACCAAGAATGACTGAGCTTGCTTACATAAAACCAGGAAGTAACCGTGCATATAGTTATGTGTAAATAATTAAGTTATAATTAACACATTTCAAATAAATTACTCAAGCTTGCAGAAAACACTTAAATCACAAATACATTTATAGAGTTCAAAAGGTTAATTCCCTATTAATAATCAACAATTCCCTATTATTAATCATAATTTTAGTCAAAATACCAGTTGCTGCAGGTAAGTTAGTTGCAAATGTAAATCCATAATAAATGATTATGAAATCTCCCAAAGTGAGTTTAGTACTTAGAATACTAGAGTTTATAATACAATCTCTGTCATCATCTGCCACTGTGGATCAATTACAGTCACCTTTAAAACAAAAGACTCACCTTTTTGTTTCAAAACACCCCGATCCTGCTGTAATAAATGGGAAACTCGATCGATCTCCCCCCGTTGAACCGATTCAAATATACAACTTCCTGAAACCTGCTGCATTCTGCGACCATACATTCACTTTACGCCTTCTTCTGTAGGCTGAAGAAATTCTTGGCCAACTGTAACAAATTCATTATAAAATGATATCTTAATTGATTTGGTGCAGCGGAAAAGTCTAAAACCTCGATAATATTATCTCGTTAGATAATCAGTCATTCGATAAGTGAGCGAATCTGGTCATATGTAAATACGCTGTACTGATTTATAGGAAACTCCGCACTCTGGAGGTGGAAGATGTATATGTTCAACCAATGAACGAAAGGGAGTGGAATGGCTAATGTGGGCGCTCGGTGGTCAAGGTGTTTTGCATCACTGGGGATAATCGTTTGAAATATGCAACATGTTTATTTGTATAGACTGGTACGTCATATACAAATAAAACCTTACCTAATAAAAAATTAAATAAAATAATAATTATTGTTTCCATATGATGCAACCACAAACGACTGTGATTGGTTCAGCTACTCCAGCGCGGGGAAACGTCACAAGTACCACATTGCAAGGTCTCTGTGTCTGCTACATTACGGACGTCTTGTTCAAATTGTACACCTAAATAACGCAACTGAAACATAAATATTCATTAAGAAATAAAATCTGAGTAAAGAAATAATAGATAATATGACTCATCTTACCTGGCCAATTAGAATCAACCACAGATCGCTAAGCCTCGCCAATTATAACACATTTCCCAATTCTATCCACTCATTTATGCTTTTAGCATCTCTCGGTCGATTTCAGAGTATACATTCAAATGAAAGGCTAAAAACTCTTCTATTTTAAAGGTGAAAATTATCTAAACACACGAGTCTCTCAAGTTATCAATAGTACGATATTTTATTATATTACATAGTCATTAGGTGATTTTCTTTATTTCAGAAATATTCTTTACATTTGTGTTCAGTTTCCATGATGTCTAGTAGTGTAATGTTTTTGGTAACCTTAAATTACCACATGATGTCACTATTGCTCAACATCTGACGCATTTTAAATCAATTTAAAGCTGTAGTCCGTAACTTATGGCGCTCTAGCGGTTAATAAACAAAACTGCGTCCGTCTTGCGGAAGAACATTGTAGCCAGAACTACTTATCTCTTGTCTATGTTTATGACGAATCACGCAGGTATTGAGCTACTCCGCGGCAGTACCTAAGAATCAGTAGAAATAGTCAGACTATAAACACTTAGTAGGTTACCTTAGTGATTCAGGACAAGCCAAAAACGGTTTGGAAAACGGATTCATGGTGTACTCGCTTATTATATACATTTTTGCTAATTTTTGAACACACAAAAGTTACGGACTATAGCTTTAAATACCAGAAGGCATACACCTCAAACTCTGATTTTTTTTATCTCCTATTTGGAATAATAGAACTAAAATCAGAGGTATTGCTTCAATGAAGTCTTCTTCACATTATCCTAATTTGTCTATTGAGGTGTTGAAAACACACACATGTACAAGAAAGTCCTCCTTCTTCTTTTTTCACTAGGAAGTGAGGCACATGACCATGCGCAGTTGATGTCAGAGTTTCATACTGTGCAAAGTTCAGGCAAACAGATTAGGAGGCATGTTTCAGCGCACCACTCACTACTGATTACTGTGACATGGTAAACCAGCGGAAAACCTTCTGTCCAGCCATACGTCTAGACTTGAGATGCCACCCACCAAACAACAGGTATGTGTGGGGTTATAAACTGACTAAACTGTAGTTTTGCCTAGGGTTCATATGAATTTGAAAGGCTAATTAACATATCTCATATCAGATCACTTTTGACAGCCGTTGTTATGAGGTTGCCTGCTGTCATAATTAAATTGTTTTTCTCATTTAAGTGCATTCAAAGCATTTCTGTTGCATAGACCCTCAACTTCTAGGAGGACAACACAATAAAGATAAAATAAACAAGGAAGCTTGACTGATTTTAATCGGCTGCTTTATAAGCATGATTTGTTTGCCCTCAAACTAATTTGTTTGTATCAGGTTTAAACATTTCAGAAAGAGACAATGGAACAATTGTAGAGCATTAAGAAAATGTACCGCGGTCAAAGATTTGAATAAAATAACGAAATGACAACTGGTGGGAATGTGCAGTGCAAACATCCCATTTCTTCAGGAATGTGAATTGTCCTCCCTGTAGCAAAACAAGCTCACTTCTTTACATCACAAGATCCCATTAACATGTGAACAGCTGATTATACACTGTGATTGTCTTTTAGTCACAGAAAGAAGGTAGTGCTGATTTGCCCTTTAATGAAAGTTTATTGTTAGACGCTTCTGTTTCCGGTTGTACCGACAAACATGCTTCCTATCAGATTGTGCTACCAAACAACATATTGCATTGTGTTAAGGGAAAGTTTAGGGTAAGGTCAGGTATGGACGGGTAGGTTTAGGGAAGGGGTAGGTCCTGCAGATGCTGACGCTCTCTCTCTGGCAGAGGCAGGTCGCAGCGCCACTTCCGGTGGCATCCCCAGATGCGGTCTTTATCGGTGTTTCTCGTCGGTCTTTCTTGCTGTTTTATCGGAAAAACTACACTGTTCTCAGTGGCATGCGGTGGCGGGTTTTTTTAAATGATGATGCAAAGTTCCGACAATTGTAATATTATTATTATTACACACTTGTATGTATCAGCTGCAAGAGTTCGTGCCAGGAGTCACGATCGTTTGTGTCCGTTTCTGCTGTAAACTATCCCAATAAATGAGACTTAGGTCTCTGCAGAGCGAAAGTGAGATTTATCAACCATGTGGGTGTTTTCAAACTGCTGGGTGTTTCTAAATCATGCAATCTAAATGATCCCCCTTACCCAACTCCACCCCTAAACCTAACGTCACTATGACGTCAACCAAGCAGGTATCATGGTGTAAAAACACCCTGATCTGGTAACTCCCATTACTTTCCTGCAGAGACCTATACTTGCAATAAATCGCATAAGCATTTTCCCATAAAGAACACAACACACATAAGAAGTAACCAGCTGTATATTGGCTGCGCGCACACACAAACATTTAATGTAACACTTTAGTTATTAAAGTAGTCTATTCATACCCCTTCATTTTTTTCACATTTTGTTATGTTGCTACATTATGTTTTTATATAGCCTACCTATAAATTACTTAAAATATTACTTATATATATATATATATATATATATATATATATATATATATATATATATATATATATTATATTATATTATATTATATTATATTATATACCTATTTTCCACATTAATCCAGACTCCATAATGGCAAAGCAAAAAACTGGGTTTTAACATCTTGGCAAAGCAAAAAACTGGGTTTTAACATCTTTGCAAATTTATTAAAATTCTGTTTCATTGAAGGGTCACAGATGTATGCAGAATCCGATGGTCACTCTAGTTGAGCTCCATGATCATATGTGGATATAGGAAAAATCTACAAGGAAAACAAAACTCCATCACTCCACCGTTCTGGTCTTTATGTTATTGTGGCCAAACTCAATCCTCTTCTCAGTGAAGACACATGAAAACACACTTAGAATGTGCAAAAATCACCTAAAGGACTACTTACTTTTACTTAAGTAGACATCTGACTGTAGTATTTTTACTTGTACTTGAGTAAAATTTAGCAAGGGGTATCTGTACTTTTACTCAAGTTTCTGATGAGCAAAGCTTTTTGTATCATACCCAAAAAGACTTGAGGCTGTAAAGGTGATTCTGATAAGTACTGAGGTAAAGGTATGTGTAGGAGCCATGTAATGGCAAAGTCATGTGACCTAATGTTTATGAGAGTGTCATTCATTAAGTGGGGTTAAAACACCTGTGGGGTGTGTGCGTTGGAGAGGGAAGAATGGGGGGGAGTGCGGGAGCACATATTTTGTTGAGTGTACAAGCCTGTACAAATAAAACTACAGTTAAGCTTTTAAGGAAACGCGTCACGAAAGTTATTCCTCCACTCAGCTCCTTAGCTGTCTTTGGATTGTTCTTTATGTGGAACTACAGTATGAATAGGCATAATTATGCAACTTACTTATTTCAGTTTTGTTATTTTTAATATATTTATGAAGTAGTGAAAGTTCTATTTTTGCTTTCTCATTATGGTGTATGGAGTGTAGATTGATGTGTGAAAAAAAAGTAATTCAAAGCAGTTTAACATAAGGCTGCAACATAACAAAATGTGAAAAAGAATATATATATTCAATCTACTCAAATCTGATGAAAATTTTGTTGTTGCAACCATTTTTTGAAAGCCCAATGCTTCATTTATTATACAGTAAAATTGTGAAATATTAAAATGTAAAATAGCTATTCAGTTATATTTTAACATGTAATTTATTCCTGTAATGGCAAAACTGAATTACTTCAGTCTTCTCCTGCCATAAGTCTAGTCTTCAGTGGCATATGATCCAGTCAGCGGCATGTCTCTCAAAAAATGTTTTCCTGCCATGAAAGAAGAAAGTATGGTCAAAATATTTGGTATATATACAAATGTTACAATTAATGCTTTAAACTTGTAGCCATTTGCAGTAAATTACATAAATGAATGCTTTCTGTAAATATTAAAAATATATTATTACTGTTTTTAATTATATGTAATAACAGTAAAAATTGTTTGCAACATAAATTATGAAAATTGCATATGGTTTTGCAAACAAATAAACTTTTTTATTACAGTTAAAACATTTTGCTACACTCACCACAGTTTAAGCATGCTATTTGTAGTAAAACCGTAGTTATACAAATTGTAATAAAAAACGTTTAATTTCTCGGTGGTCCCACATTTGCCTATTTTCATTTAAATGCTATACTTAATTGAACTTCCCAATTTCCATTTGCCATTTTATTAATTTGCATGCATGAAATGAATGTAGAATAACCTGTCAACATTTACATAACCTCAAAGCCGCAAGGATCATAGTTTTGTTGCATGCCATCAGTCAAGGCACGGGAGGCAGGGTCTCTTTAGAGAGATAGAGAAAAACTAGATGAGAAAGTTATCGATATTACAAAAATAAACAAAATGTGACATTAAAAAGCGTAAAAGTTACTAGTTTTTATAAGGTAACTGTCCACCAGCGATGCCCGCTAAAGTTTGAAAGAACAGCTGAACATCAGTTGACAAATCAAACATATTGTCTGCATTGTTACTGCCTTTAGTTATTTTGGAATGAATGTAAAAATACGTAAAAACACTAACTTGATGAAATGTATTTGTTTTGATAAACATAATATTGCATAGTGTAAAAATATAAACTATAATTTATTTTTTGCCTTTTTTGTGTAATGTTTATTTAACCAGGTAAATGTGACAATAGTAAGGTTATAACGATATACCCAGTGCAGTTTTTACCAAACAAACAGCAGAAACCGCGAGAAAGACCATGGCAGCAAGTGGCAGCTGCCAGAGGAAATGCCACCAGAAGTGGGGATGCCACCTGCCGCTGCTAGGATTTGTGCTTGCACTCTCAAAAAGCCTCAAACCACATGAATAAGATGTTGGTAGCACAATCTGATAGGTAGCATTTTTCGCTGCCAATCTGAGCGGATAGCACGAATCATCAGAACACCGTGTTTATACTGTACTTTAATTTGTTGCAACTTCCTATAAAGAGTTTCAGGTTTGTCTCAGGTGTTTGACATAAAATTCATAGAGCTGTAAAATTATCCCATTGTCCTTTTTATTTATTAACTTTTTTTTTTTTAAGGAGAACGGGGAACTTGCATCAGGGGAGAGTTCAGAGAGCATAGAAGCGAAAACTACCCAAATCCAAAGTCAGACAAATGGAGACCTGAAAGCACATGAGGATTCAGTGGTGCTTCTGAAAGAACAACTAACTCAGCTGGGTACAATAAGACAACAGTCACCAGAACAAAGAGACCAAGAGCTCAACAGACTTCTGCTTCTGTTCATCCAGGTACAGAAAATCAGTGAGAGGAGTGGAATAGAACTGCTTATTCAATACAAATACAGTCATTTAAATACGATTAATTGCATTTAGTTTATTTACAAACACACAGACACACACACATATGCACACTACTGGTCAAGATTTTGGGGGTGGTAAGATTTGTTAATTTTTTGAAAGCCCAATGCTTCTTTTATTTGTTCATATATGATACAGTAAAATTATAAAATATTAAAATGCCTATTTTCAGTTGTAATATATTTTAACATGTAATTTATTCTCATAATGGCAAAACTGAATTACTTCAGTCTTCTCCTGCCATAACTCTAGTCTTCAGTGTCATATGAGCCTTCAGAAATCATTCTAATATGCTGATTTGTTGCTCAAAAAATATTATCAAAGTTGAAAACAATCATACTGTTTAATGTTTGTATGGAAACTGTGATGCCTTTTTTAAGTATTAAAAAAAATGATTCAGTATTCTTTGATTAACTGAAAATTCAAAAGAACCGCATTTAATATAAATTGCATATTTCAAGCCTTTACTTTTTAATTTCTTTAAAAAAAGTTACTAACCCGAAACACTGAACGGTAGTGTGTATATTTATATATAATTCATCATAAAATCATAATTCTGTCAAGGGGGTTTAAACATTTGATTTATAATGTAAATTTGTCATATAAAGTATTGGGATCTAATCTCTTTAAGAACTTAAATTTTACATTGACAAACACTCATGACGCACTGAGATGCAATCACACTCACAGGCTTAGTGCTGTTTGTGCATGTGTGGGGGTTTACACACGTGTGACTCATTGACTTACAACTCCTGGATTCTTACTGGGATTTAACCAAACATAGAGTAAGGCACCGCATCCACCATCCCCTTAAAAAGTCACACAGAAGCAGACACTGAATTAGGGAATGTTGAAATATTCACACAGCGTAAGGAAATGAAACTAGTGTTGTTATGAAAATGTTCATTTTTGAGAATGTTCAAGTTCACTTCTGGCTAGAAGTTTTTGTTTCTTCTTTGTGATTAGAGCTAATTATGCTACCCATTTACTATTATCGTATTTTCCTTTGTGAGAAACATGTCATAAACATCTAAAACCTAATTTATTGTGTTCATGCTTAAATATTAGCAGAAATACTTATTCCACTTGCTCTTTATAAGGTCTCAGAGAGCGGCAGTGTCCTGGATGATCTGGAACTCCAGGGCTTGGCGCTGCAGGTTGGAGAAGCTCTTGTCTGTCATATACAGCAGCGAGTGGCAGATAAGCCTGCAGGTACTCCAAATAACATTTTCAAAGGCATAGTTGACAGTGGCATTCGTGAGGTCACTAAAGGCCAACCAAAAAGCAAACTGAGAGATTCTGTTAGTGTTTGAAGGGAAGTTGCTCAGTTCTTTATTTCACAAACATGTGGCATGATAATGTTTACCATCCTTGCAGTTCTCTGCGTGATGCATTCGTGTTCATTTCTTTTTATAGTATTTAGTTGAAATTATTATTCAAAAAGGATGTTGTTGTGGAAGGAACTGAAAACCTTACATATCAGTTATATGCTGATCTGAGATAAAAATAATTTTTAAGTTTGCTGTCTGTTGTTTTTATGACTTTGTTTAAAATAGAGGAAGCCCGATATGAATTGGAGCAGTTGTTTCAGAGGTCAGAGGTCAGAAGCAACCAAGGATGGCTTCTGCTCAAATCGATATCTCTTTTGTCTAACAGAGACTCTGTGAGTTTTACTATAAAATCTGTAATATATTTATACAGCTCCATAATTACAATTGCTAGTGTGTAGTTAATAACTACACATTTTTACAAATGTAGTTAAAGAGCATTTTACTTATGATTGCTAAATAAAAAAATATTCCATCCAGTGTAAAAATAACAGAAAATACCTTTTTCTTGCTATGGTTTTATTATACTATTCAGTATTTTGTATGTTCTACAGTAGATCTTGAAAGCATTCCTCTGTTTGACGGAGGGATATCCTGTCTAGTCATGTTTAGACGTTCTTCTTTTCTTTGACAGGAGGTTGGCGTTATGATCAAGACAGGTCTACCAGCTGCGTTAGTCAAGTGTCTCTACCTGTTTGTAGCTTTGCCTCCCCGAAAAGAGAGCTCTGTCTCTCAGAATGATGTCGACGAGGAAGTCAAATGCTCTTTTCAGGACACCTTTACTCAGGTTTTTACATTTGGACATGTTTTATTTTATATTGTGAATCAGTTACATCCCAAATCTTAACTTGTGTATCAAAATGGGATAATGCCTCCCCATTGGCACTTCCAGTTTCAGAAGCAAAGTTGCAAAAAACGATCAAGTTCTTACAGTGCATGACCACGTACCGTATACAAAGTTTGCATGCATATCTAAATCATCTAATGTATTGGTGTCAAACTAAGAGAAATCTGTCTCTTTAAACCCTCACCTCTGCTCAGGTGATCTTGCAGCTGTGCAGGCATGTGTGTTTTGTGGAGGTTCTGTTGGAGACCCAGGAGCTCTCAAGCGTGATCATCTCTCTCACACTGCTGTGGGATCAGTGCAGCCCCTCATGGAGACAGCAGGCGTCCCGTGTGCTCAGAGTGGTGTCTGCCGCTCAAGCTCACAACACTGTACCTGCACTGCAAGGTCAACAACTACACACACAAGCTCCAGCCAATTCATTGTCCAACCAAATGTATCTTATATCAGAGCATTCTTATCAGAATATTAGTTTATATTAGTGCACAAGTACATAGATGTTGTAAGTGTACTCTTGGTAATATCTAATTCTAAATGTCTATATTACAAGATATATCAACAAGATGATTATATTTTGTGTAAGTATAGGTACTGTTAGCACATTATCAGATTTGCTTTCACATGATGCTGATTACTTAAAATGACTTGTTGTCCCAAATCTCCGATTACATAATGTTAGTTTTTTTTGCTGGAGATCTCAATTAGGTCTAGGCAGGGCAGCAGTTAGAAAAACAAGTCACAAAGTTTGACCAGGGACATCTTGTCTTGAATCTAGTGACAATAAGTACAACTTTACAGACTAATTTAGGGAAACTTAGTTCCAGAGTTGTTTGTGATGTTTTCTTCTATTGTTATCATATACAGTACTATACTATTTTTGGTGTTTTGTTTTCTTTAGCTAGTAACTGCATGAAGATCTGCATCCAGAACATGCATAAGATCAGCGAGAACATCCCTTGTCATGTTCTAGCTGAGGTGGCCGTGAGTGTTTTCAGCTTTGTGAAGGACTCTTATCCAGTCAGCCCTGCTCTTTTTGAGGAGTTTGAGAACAATGATGGCTATAGCATCTTTCAGGCCATTTTAATACGGTAAATTCATGATTTTATTGGGGGGAAATCTTTCATATAATATGTGACTGCCACTAAATATTGCACATATGAAAAGCACACAACTGAAGACTATATGTTTTTGATGCTTTGACAAGTAGTTGGAACACTACCTTCAGGGAATGCATGTGCTTACATCATTCTTAGGTACTTTCCATTCCCTTTTGTAACTCTCTTTCTTCCTCTCTCAGGTCTCAGGTCCTCCTTCTTGCAAGTTTCTTTTTGAATGCTGCAGAATTCAATAATTAAAGAGCTCGTAACGAGATCAGCAGTAAATTGAGCTCAATCAGATTACTGATCATGCCAGCTCCTTCTTACTCGCTGTGTTTTTGCGTTTTCTAACAGCAAGGGTCACTGCAGGATAAAACAGCTCTTACTGAACAATGCGTCTCATTCACTAAGCATGTGTACGTACTTATTTGTTCGTAAAACCTGTGTGAAAACATTATTTTGGTAGTACATACTGTATATACAACAGAAATGTTCATGTTAAAAACTCTTCTGTGCACATACTGTAAATGACAGTGCTTAGTGAATGAGGCCACTGTTATCTAGTTGTCTGTTACTTATGACCAATCAAAAAGTTAAGGGTTGTAAGATGTTTTTGAAAAACGGTAATATTGTGAAATATTATTACCATTTAAAGTAAATGTTCTATGTAAAAATATATACAAAAATAATTTATTTCTGTGTTGCCAAAGCTTAATTTTCAACAGCCATTATGGCAGTCTTCGGTGTCTCATAATTATTATATTCTGATGTGGTGCATTTCTAATTATTAACAAGGTTGAAAAAATTTTTTCTGCTTAATAATTTTGTGGAAATCATGATGTTTTTTAAAGGATTTTTTTTTAAAGTTCAAAAGAACAGTATTTATTTTAAATATATTTTTTAATAACATTTTATATCTAGAGTCAAAACTGTCACTTTTGAGCAATTGTCCAAAAGCATACATTTCTTTCAGAGATATTGCACTGAACCTAAACATTTGAACAGTAGTATTTGTTCATACTGTGTTTACTGTGAAGGACATATTTACATATTTTTTGCCCCTTTTGTAGGTGTGAGGAGGAAGTGACAGAGGAGCAGTATTTAGCCGTTCAAGACCTTCTAGGCCTCATCGCGTCATTCACACTTTTTGGCAAGGCTGAACTGAAGGTTGCCATATGTGTGAACAACCCCCAACCACCAGGCTTCACGTTTGACCCTACTCTGACTAACGGTAAGCTGCCATGACAATGGTAAGCTCCCTGCTCCACCACCTCATGGTAACGCCACTGAAAAGGCAATTATGTCCAGAATGATGAAGTGTAGCTTCCCTCACTAACCCGGTTAAGCCACCCTGCATCCATTCTGCTCATCCATACAGCAATTCTCCATTCATCACCACCAGAGCACCTCACTGCTGAGAGAGAGAAAACAGCCCCTTTTTTAACCTTTATTTCATTTGGCTTTGATGTGATTTTAATTATGGATGAAATTCAATCTAATTACCCTCAGCAGCTATATTTATTTGTTATAAACATCAGAGCACCTTTGTCCTAAGAGCCAATCAGTCTTTCTCATATGTTGATACATTTGAATGTTGATATAGTTCTCATTTGCATGAGCTCTTAGTGATATATAATGTTTTCAATAATGCTTCTGTCACACAGTATACTTCTAGGAGTGGCGTTAGAAATTGGCAATGAATATAAGCTCAACTAGTTACTGTGCCTGAATGTATTTTAATATTTTCAGGTTCGCCAGTGAAGAACCTCACAGCCTTCAAAATCATCCAGGCCTCCTTCTTGCGCTCAGGCAACACAGTGATCTGCAGCCAAATCCTGCGTACCATCCAGATGATCTGGTCTTGGGAAAAGGCTAACTTCTTCCTGGTGGAGTGGTCTCTGCAGTCTCTGGCTCAGCTGGCCGAGTGTGTGTGGCAGAAATCGCCACCTGTTCACCTCATTTTCTTCGAACTGCTTGAAACCGTCATCTACCAGCTCTCCTACATCCCACACGAGACAATCAGGAAGGTCCAAGCCGTGTTGAAACAGGGTTCCTCCGAGGCCTTTAATGTCGCAGCTCTGGACTGCTTCTACAGGCTCATCATTCACAGCGGATTGCTGTCTGAAGTCCTGAGTGATGGAGGACTGATGGAACAACTGTTGTTTGAGCTCAAAAGAAGGGCAAAGATAATCAGAAAGACTGGTGTTGCTGGTGAGTCTTCTGGTTTTCTCTGTACTATGAATTACGAAAACAAGACTGTTTGAAATGCATGTGTCTGATCCTGATCTCCTCCTCAGTTGAGGAGAAAGCTGACAGCTATGAGAGGAAGTTGACCACCAACATTTTGAATGTGGTGTCAGCCCTGGCCTTGCAGTCAGTCAGAAACACTGGTTAGTTGAAGTAATTTTCTTGATAACTCTTATTTTTTTTATAACTATGAATACATTTTTCTTTGTAAGTATTGAACAATGTTAATTTCTTATAAATTTATTTATGATAATATATATATATTTTTTTTAATCTGCCAGATATGTACAAATCGAGATAAGGAGTTTGAAACCATAGTACATCCAAATTCATGAAATCTAATCATTCTCTTTGATTAATAGTATTCATCAGGGACTTGGGAATGATTCCCTATGTGAAGATCTTTCTGGATGTTGAGCAGTTCCGCAGTCCAGCTCTGTGCATCCTGGAGCAGCTGTCGGAGGTCAATCCAGAGGAATACATGAGCACCGCCATCGGAGCCCTCTGTTCCTCCACTGAGAGTGAGATCAGACTCAAACAGGATCTCTTACAGGTATTTACTCCATTGCTGCTAATGCACATGCTTAGTCACATATGTCTGCTGAAAAGGTGATTCTTCATATTTATGTCTGACTTTCTGGTTTTTACTGATTTTTTACACATGTAAACATTTTGAAATGCAAGTCACAGTTTATTCCAAAGCATGAGCGGAGAGAAGGGACTCCTACTAAAACTAAACTGAGCTCAGGTATCATATACAGTTCCTGTCTGTAAATTCAGATTCCATTCCTAATTCTAACAAATTCTAACACGTTTAAAGCATAATGAGCCGGTGAATTTATTATATCAGGTTTTGGGAGCCTTATTCCATTATAGGCAAATTCAGATTGATTTGCTAATATACTGTTAGCTGTTAACTCAAGCTTCATTTGATTAAGCTTGCAGCCTTGTGGTGTGACACACACAAAATTATGAGCAATATCAGATCAGAGAATGTGAGCGAAATCCAATTATGCATAACTGTGTTATTCAGTTACTGTACATGCCCATTTTTTAAGATTCAAGCGCAGGAATACTAACCTGCAGACCATTAAATTGTAACTGGGTTAAAGCTGCTGACAATTGCATTCACCCCTACCACTCTGTGAAATGTTTCAAAGCCATTCTGATTACTTCTATTGGTCCTAATTAGGTTTGGGCTTCATTTTATGACACATTAGCTCTTTGATGTATTAGCATGGTAGATTGAAAAAGGGTTAATCCATTTTGTGCGTTGCTCTTCGAAACAGAAGACCCCCTCCTGTTTCCCTTTTCGTAGTGATGCATTATATCTGAACAGATATTCTGAACACATCCTGGGACGCATAGTAAAAAAAAAACTAATTGCTATTATATTATTGATTGAAAAGCATTAACTTCTGAAGTACACTACTGTTGAAAAGTTTGAGGTCAATAAGACAATTTTTTAAATTAATAATATTATTCTGCAAGGATTAAAGTAACACTAAAGACATGTATAGTGTTACAAAATATTTCTATTTCAATTAAATGTTTTAATCAAATATTTTATATTCATCAAACAATTCTACAATTTTTTTTTTTTTGGTGAGCCTTGGTGAGCATAAGAGACTTTTTTCAAAAAAACATTAATCAACCCCATTAGTGTAGTAATAATAATAATACGTTGTGCTTTGCCTTTGCACAGTCTATTATGAAAGTTCTGGAAAACCCAAACAGCTGGAATGCCTTCCGCACCTCTGGAGGATTTACTGGCCTGCTCTCCATAGTTGTGGACATGGAAGGATCTCTGCTGGAAGCCCCAGCAGGACCATGGGCCGCACTGAGCCGCCAGAGCCTTGTTGAGCTGCTGCTCCTCACCCTACACACCCTTGCCCTTGCTGTGCATGTGCACCCCATCAATGGCCACATTTTCCACACGACCGGAGTCTGCGAGAAGCTTGGTGATGCTCTGATGCAGTTGGGCTGTTTCCAGAGAGGGGTCCCTGTGGAAACAGACAAAGAAATCTTTGACTGTAGGACTTTCCAAGAGTTTGTGGAGGCGGTGAAGAGGCCAGAACCTCAGTTGCCACCACCTTTAGGAGACTGTGTTAAGCTGCTGGGATTCCTGGAGCAATTTGCTACTGGTGTGAGCTTGGTTGCAGGTCCATCTGCTGGATTGCATGATAATAATGACGCTGGTGAGAGTCAGAAGACAAAGGAGCCAACCAATGAGGATGAGGCGTTGAATCACACCAGGGCCTCAAGTGTCTCATTTGTATCAACAGATTCTGGAAGGTAGTTACTCCCAATCAAATGTATAGATCTAAGATTTATTTTATTTTGTTTGTTTATCTATTTATTTATTGTCTGGACAATAACATATAAATCACTCCAAAAAAGATGTTGTCTAGACCTGAAAAGTCTGGAACTGGTACCGTTTCTGCTTTGCTTTTTCTGTCGTTGTTAAACATATAATTGCTTATTCAGGGCTTACTGTGACCTCATCATTCTTCATCCTGGAGCTGTTAAGCTGATCATGACTCTTCTGCCTAGTATCTACTGTCCCAGTGACCCTTGTGTAAGTAAAACCAGTATCATGTTCATATCTTCTACATAATTTGTATTTGTTGTAATGATTGAGAGGCAATAATGAGAGGCTTTAGAATCATGACCCAAAACTTTTGAAAACTACTGTATGTAGAGCTGAATATGTGTTTGTTTTTGAGCATACTATATACTACAATAATTACAGACATTCTTTTTTTTTTTAGTTGTCTGAAGAGCTGCAGCTTGCTGTGATTCATCATGTGCAGACTATGTTGAAATCGGACAGAGATAGACAGATCATGTGTGAGTTTGGTCTGGCGTCCACACTGCTGACTCACTGCAAACATATCCTCATTGACAATTCCCATTCATTACACCTGCCCATAGTACGGATCCTTGAGAAACTCGCATCTCAGTCCATGGATCACAAATGCCTCAGGTCAGCATAAGCAGATGCAGTCGACATGCTCATGCATTCCTCATGACAGATGTGAAATATATGATATTAAATGATAGATGAAGTGCACATGTTTTGTATGCCATAACAATAGTGTGCTTTATCTTAGGCAGTTCCTTTGTCTCGGGGATCCTCTGATGTGCAGTGGTAACAATCGGCTTTCTGTCTCCTGTGAAGAGGCCAGAAACACAAGTACAGTTCCTCTTTGTCTTCACAGATTTACTTTTTGGATTACTTCCTGTTTCATGAAAACATTTAATCTTATTGTTACATCTATTGATTGAAAAGGCTGTTTAGACTTTCATAATTATTTTTTATCTATTGCAGACCAGACAAAAGACTCAACAGAGGATAACAAAAAATCCTCAAAAAAGGCAATGAAAAGAAGTTTCAGTCTACTGAAAACATCTTCAGACAGTGGGACTGTAGTTCCTCTTCATAGAATCATAAGTCTTGTCTCCATAACATCGCCACGGAGCATTCAGCCACACAAAGTCTCCATTTCCCCTTCCTTTGTGGAGTTTGACATGACAGACAGTGGCTATGGGTAAAATATCCTCACAAATTAATCAGTTCATAGACAACAATACAGATGTGTGTCCCGTGGTTGTCAACCAGTGGCCAGGGCCCACTTGGGCCTGCAAATTTGTCATCACAGTGACCACAGTGGATGGCTTCAGATGAATTAAATATAACAATTGATATTTAAAAATATAATTATTTATGATATTTAAAGGGGTCATATGATGCAATTTTAAATCTTCCTTTCTCTTTGGAGTGTTACAAGCTCCTGGTACATAAAGAAGATCTGTAAACTTGCAAAGACTAAAGTCTCAAATCCAAAGAGTTATTCTTTATAAAAGTTAAGACTCATCCACACCACCTCCTAAAACGGCTCATACTAACATGTCCCCACATCTCTACGTCACTATGTGGAAAGATTTGCATGACACTGCCCAGACAGCTGCCATGTCGTATAGATGCTATGTGTTTGGTTATGAAAGCAAAACTACTTTGTTTGGCCTTCCAAAAGAGGATGATATCCACTTCGTCATGCCAGGAGCAGATCCAAGCTGATTCTGAGCTTGTTTATTTTTCCCGCATATGGCACGTTTGTGCTCTAAAGACGCGATTGGCTTCAATGCACAGAATTTGCACTGTGAGACATGTGCGCATTGCATGACAGTCTGTGCTTTCACCGACCTGGTTTTATTTTAGATATGCTTTAATTTATGCCGTTTGGAATGCAGTACTATTAGATGCACGAAGCTCGCACACTGACAGACTTTCACGTACGCTTTGTGTTTGTTGTCCTGAAGCTAAATAGCGGCTGAGGTTAAATGCACTTGCATTTTCAAATACTTTTATGCAAAATTGATGTACACACAGTCAGTTATGTTTTCAGAGCAGGACAAAACATCTGATGTCGAAATAGACCTGTTAAAGCGGCCACTTTCTATGATCTCATCAGTAATCAAACGGCAATAATTTTCAGGGAAAAAAAGAAAAATCCTCAACTATTGTCTG